>NC_133983.1:9224137-9573720 GCF_047716275.1 Strix uralensis | reverse complement strand
AGGCTGTCATCAGTATTGATGCTGCCTCTAGACCTGTTTATGGCTTATGTTTTTATCTTCTCTGCTTTTACAGAAAATTTAAAGGGCTGTCATACATACTGAATGAGGATTTCCAAGAACTAAGCAGAAGCTCTAATTTGACTTCTTAAATGCTCTTGAATTTCAGCTTTTGTCTAGAAATACAAGTTTTTGGTCAAGATTGGAAAGAAAAGTGCAAACCTATTTTCTATATGCAGGTCAGATGGCATCCAAGGTAGTGAAAAGTTGATGAGAGCACTCACAATCTTATGAGAATAGTTCAAATGAAATTGTGCTCGCATATATGAACTTGAATGTTAGTCCATGGACAGCATCAGTCCTTCAGCTCAATATTTGTTTAATCCAGACAGAAACCATAGTGCCTCTGGAGCTATGTGAGGAGGAGGGGTTTTTCTTATTTCACTTTTGTCTAGGTATATGCAAAGCATTCCTAACTTTGCTACCAAACACAAATTTAGCTTGTTATAAGACCTTCCTTGAGCAGTCATGGCATCCCCCTGAAATATATCTTCTGACTTGAAGATTAACACTGTGTTTCTACTATTGTAACCAAAATGTTGCTATGAAAACTGTTGGGGAGCACTTATCTGGAATTATTGAAGGACTTGACCTTCTTCTGTGAAGTATTAGCAACATTATTGAGTTCTCTTTTAATAGTGTTTTTGTTATCTCTGCCCTTGTAAATCCAAATGTTCTTCCAAATGTTATAGCTTATTAGTTTATATGCTATTTTCATTGCAATTATAGCTAGTACAGGAATGTTTTGTTACCTTTTTAACACATTGTCACCATGCATCATATTTAGATCCTCATTGCTCCTTATTAGAGGTTATTTAAGCTCTCAGCTCTAACTGGATAATGAAGCATGCTTATGACACAAACTAGCAAAAGCTTATGTAAAGATTTTGTTGCATTGGTGACTGTCTGTGGTGTTTTATTTGGGGATTTTTGTGTGTGTGTCATCTCTTAGGTTAGTTAAATGTAAAAGAAATGTATATAAATGTCAGACAGCTGATACAGCCTCTGCTGGAATTACTTCATCAGTGTGCCAAAATATGCAAGATTACTGCATGTTCCACCTAGCCTCCAGTATGGTGCCAACTTCTTGTTGTCTGTTTTTTTCCACTGACAGATCAAATACAATAGGATGCAATGTGTGAGATGAATAGCTTTGGTTGTCTGAGGAAAACCTTGGGATCCTTAAAAAAAAAAAGCTATTGGAAGATAAAGTGAAGCGGATTAAAATTACTGATGTGGTCCTGAGAAGATTATGCTAAAGAAAATAGTGTGATTTCCCTCCTTTATTTCAGTTATCATTTTGCTTATGTTTTGTTTGGTGGTTGTGTGGCCTCAGTGTGTATTACCCAAGCACGTCATAATTTGGAGTGCATTTATTACTTCTCACAACATCATTGCAACATAAAGAAGTATTGCTGTTATTATTTATTATCTTCATTAGTTGTAGAGGTTTGAGGCACACAGCCAGCAGACTACAGAGATACTCCAACTAGTGAAGACCATGCTAAGTTGAGAGTTGAGAACAGCACGTTAGTGGCGACACAATGCTATGCCTGAGTAGCTAAGCCATGTCTCTCAAGAGTGCCTGTGAATGCACATGAAGCACCACACAAGCCTGGTATTGCCTGAGGAGTGCTTATAGGATAGACCTTGCATCCTGCACAGTTGGTGCTGTGTACTGCACCATGTAGAAGCATTACCTTAAAGCATCGTTAGTGTAAAATTTTGTTTTCTGTGGTGTCTGAGTCATTGAAACTACATTTTGAAACTGAATCCATGTCTCCTGAGTCCTACATTAATGTTCTAGACCATTTTTTTAATCTCTACATGTAAGCTAATTTTGGTTTGGTTTTCATCTGTCAGGGATTTATAAACTTTTACGGCCCGTGATCAAACTCTTTCCTTTCTCTAATTATGCAGATTTCTTATCCTGTATATTTTAGGAATTTACTCTTCCACTACAGAATTAGAGGGTGAACACTGTGCTGCTTCCTAAACCAACTCAACACTGAAGTGTATTGGGAGAACAGAAACCTGCTTCTTGAAGGATCAACCTCTGATTAGTTTGTTTCACAATTATATCTCCTGCTAGTAAACCAGAAATAGCCATTACGTTTTTGAGTGGAGGACAATGCCATGGCTGAGACGTGGAACTGTCTGTTGAGGATTTACTGTAGATTGATCCACATGATGCTAGGGTCTAATCCCAGAGAGTGGTACCCTTTTGGCCTTTAAAAGCTAGGGGGATCCACAAATTATTTCTGCCCATTTATTATTAATTCATGAACACCTTGGTGTTCTTCCTCTCTGTATTTAGGAGGAAGTTGCTACTACAGATATGGACTGAATTGCATGATTGCTGGCATATTTTTTTTTCTGAAGGGAAATTGCAGAATTAACTGGGACTGAGGCACTGCAATTCCAAAAGGTTTTACTAAAAAAGTCCCAAGTAAAGCATGGAAATTAACTGGTAGTTCTTCCTGCTATGAAGGGGGTAGATGGAGCAGTCACATTTAATTGAAATAAGGTCGACTGGCCAGAGGATATACCAGCCTATGCAAGATATTGGCAAGTAAACTGGTGTATACAGGTAGTCATGTGGCTTCAAAGGGTGCATCAATTCTTTTAATCTGAGAGAAGGACATACGGATTAAAATTACATACCCAAACATTACAAGAGACAGAGAGGCCAGAGTATATGGTTTTAGAGCACTCTAGAGCAATGTGTAACAGAAAATAATCTTTGTGTACTATTACATAGTATTTAATTTTTTAAGAATGCTATAGTGGTAGTTTTCTTTACATTTTAGGACAGTTAGTATGTTTTTGAAATATTATAACATTTAAATCTTAAAGTATTTCCAATAAAAGCTGATTACTATCACTCTGAATCAATTCTGTCTGATTTTCCTGAAAAATAGTGACTATACTTTTTCTGTCGTTGTCAGAGATGTCAGTGGATTTCCTGGTATATAACTAAAAGCAAAATGTGGCCATTTAATTCTGCAAACAGCAATAAAATAGTGAACTCTGGAGCGTATGTATTTGGAGTATGAGCAGTTGATTTTTCTTTTGAATTGGGTTTATAGACTATTGTTAGTAGTACTGTTTCCTTTTTCATTGCATCCTCGAGAGTGGGTGTTTACAGATGCACTATTACTAAAGCTACTTATTGTAATATTCTTTTTGAGCAGTCAGCCAGCCTGTGCTAATTGCTGTACAGAGACACTCTGTGATGTAATATACCCTGTCACTTAAGCCCTGTTCATAAAGACCTGAGTTTTCAAATGTTCAGTGCATTACAATAAGTTCTGGGTTGGGCTAAATTGCACTATTGATTTTTTTTGTAATTAGGTTTTAATGAATTGTATTCACTGAGTTCTACATTTGTCAAGAGACTTCAAAGATTGGATTGTGATCATTTTATCCACTTTATTTATTTTTATTATGTCTTAACAGTTGATAGCTCCTGAAAATCTTTTCTTGGTATCAGTAACTTTGATTTTTCTGTTAGCTTCTTTAAAGTCCAGCGCCTGCTTTTCTGTAGTATAATATTAATAAAATATATAAGACTGTAGGAATTTGGCTTGCCTAAAAACTGTTGAAGTAATCCAGCTCTTAGAAATTTCTGTTTTCTTACTGTTTTCTCCCTTGGACCATTTGGGTTAAGCCACTTGACTGAAATTGGTCAATAAGGGTTTTGTTGGACTTTTGCGCCTCTGTGGCTGCTTATATTTGTATTAATCTGTACCACTGGGCACTAAAAAGCTGCTTTTCCTTGATGCTTAATCAAATATCATGGCAGCAGATAATTCCCTGTTCTGATTTAGTAACATGCACCGTGTTCTTTTCCATGAACTTTTCTTATAGTATTTTATTAAATTATGTGCTTTAGAAGGCTAAACACATGTTGTACACCAGCCCCAAAATACTGATTAAATGGTGCTTATAGAGTTTAATTTATCTTGAAGGGCAGGGGTACCTGCTGTAACTTTGTAGTTATGACCACATTTCACTCTTCTAATGGAAAATCACATCTTTTCTGGAAATAGTTTAGTTTAAAAATCCTTATCTTTAATTAGTGATTTCTGTGTCTATGTGTAAACTTTTCCTTTCTCATCACCTTTGCTAATATATTGGACTTTCCACTGTGCTGGACAGCAATCATGAATAATTTTTGCTGAGTGAGTCCTGGATCAGCATGGTTTTCTTGTGAGCTGGAGAGCCCTTGGTCAGTAACCCCTTCAAGGCAGGACAACAACTGCCTTCCACAGAGTCTGCTCTTGATCACTCCGTTGTCTTTTGTAGGGGAGGTGCTGAACACTTCACTGCACTTGAGTGGGCCTTATCTTTCTTAATGCGATTACAGCTAATCCTAACAGCAGATTAATTTGTTCTTCCAACTATAGCAGTCCTCCGGGTTTCTTCCTCTATGAGATACCAGCTTTTAATGAATACATGTATGCTTAGATACGGGGCTGTATCCATCTCAAAGCAGCGGTGGGGCTTTGTTGAGAGTCTTTCCAGACCAGAAGCAGCCTAGCAGTGTTAGAAAGATATGACCAAAGCTAATGTTGCCCAGAGAGATGTGACGTATTAGCTTGATTTAGCTCCGTAGCTTTTTGGATTGGAATTTTTGGATGTAAAACTGGTTTGTATTACAGAGAAACAGATGTACAACTGCCTGCACATGGCTGGATAGAGGTACCTTCATGTTTTCTTTGAGGCTGACCTACTATATGACCTTGAGTAAATAAGTCACTGAATCTTTCTCTGCTTTTGTTCTTCCTACATATCATTATTCTAACTTTTATATTCAATCTGTAATATTTCAGCCTTTCGTATCCAAACAGCAAATCTTTCCTAATATATTTTACCATTTTTGGCATTGAATATTGCTAAAAAAGATTCCAGCATGTGTTTTATTCTGCATGATTTGTGCTTGCTTAGGTAAGAATCAGTCAACTCAGACACGAAAACATGCACGATAATTCTAGCTTGCCGTATTTTACCATTTAATTTCAGTAAAGATTCATCTAGAAGATTTGTATCTTTCAAACAAAATATTGGATATAACTTTAGTTCCTTGTTAGATTTAACTAGCAGCCTGGTGAATTTATGCTGCTCCCCTTAGCTGTGAATCTGTTGACTCTTCCAGAACTATTTAGGCATAGGGGCCTGTATTGGGCAATTATAAAAGACAGAGCTATTACAACTGTGCCTAGATACTATTTCTAAATTTGTGCACGGCCATTTCCACAGAGAAACATGCACTTTGCACGTGTGGCTGTGCAGTTCAGTGCCATCAATTTAGGTTCACGGTATGAATGCACCTGCATGTAAGACTTTATTTTAAAATTTGGTCATGCAGAACTTTGGTTTTTCATTAGGTTTTCTTTTTTTCTCTTTGACAAAAATTTGCATGTGCATATATTTGCATATTTTATGTGTATTTTTAGAAGGGGTCACTGTAAATTGAACTTACAGAATGGCAAAACACAGCTTGGGTATACCCAAGTATGTAACTTATATAAATATAAACAAGGATATGTATCCCAAAGTGAAAAACTCAGAAGGTTTGGCTAAAATGTAGAAAATATTTTTTCTCTTTGACTAAGAAGAAAAGAAATTTCAGATCACAAGAATGTGTTCTTCATGCTTCCTCATGGTTTTCCTCTGAAAAACTTATTTTCTTTAATTACAGCTGATTCTGTTATTACTATCAGAATATTTAATACTGGTATTAATTTTTTCTCTGGTTATGAAATAGTTTACAAATAGTGTTGATTGTAACCATAGTGTAAGAGGGTTTTGTGCAAAATAATGACAGGTTTTTTATTTGCTGAGATATTACTAGCTGTTTACAAACAGTGCTGGTAGCAGTGATTTTTTTTCTTTAGAGCATTTTAGTACAATATTAGTAATACTATGTATGAGTGTCTGGGGCAAGACAGAGAGAGAAGAGGAAATATTTGGAGGCAAAAGCAGATGTTTCCAGATGAGCAGCTTGCTTCTTGTTTCCTCTTAGAAATATATCTTACCTTTGTCATAAATTTCATTTACAGATTCCTTTCCTTGTGACAGCCTCCTTTGGTTTAAATCCATGCAGTCTAGCAGGACAATACCAATTAACTAAAGTAAGGTGAATGGGATATTTAGTGAAATAAATAAATATTACACATAAGCAACTCATTCTGCTCAGTTGCACTGAATGAATTTCCAAACAGGCTAAGCTTGAGTTTGTATACACATACCTTTAACTCTTCCTCCTGAAAACTGTCTAACTCTGGTGTCTTCCAATGAAGTGAAATGTGTCAGAACGAAATTGAAGAGAGGATGAAAGTGGTAGGAAAGCAATGCAACAACAAGTAAATATAGAAGAAGCCATCATTCCCTCACAAATAAAAATTAGAATTTGTAGAATTAAAAAAGTTCTAAATAAACAAGATTTACTTACATCATTATCTTGTCTGTCCCAGTGTCAATAAAGAATAGTTCTTTTCAGCAAGAGTTTAATCCATTTTAAAGTACCTTAGATAACAGGGTTTCACAGACACCCTTAGGAGATTATTCCATGGTCAGATACATCTAGCTATTAGCATTTCTTTTCCATGTTCAGCCTTTGCTCTGTTTCATCCTATTAATCTTACCCCTTGGGCCACATTAAATAGTTTTTTCCTATTCTTGGTATGTATGTCCTTCAGACACTTAAGGATACTTATCATTGATCCCTCAGCTTAGAAATAGTTAACAAGAGAAAAAACTGCTTCAGTGGTACAAGATGCAGGGGATACAGCATTTTTTAACTGCTGGATATAGCTTTCTTAAACTGTACTGCAGTGTTTTTGCAAAATGTAAGAGGAATTAAAATGTGATTGTTTTTTTTCCCTTTAATTCTTGAGTTAAAGTGGATTTTTTTAAATTGATTTGATCATTTCAATTAACTTGTGTTACAATGGTTGGATCAGACTGGGGACTTTAAATCATCCAAAATGTAAAACCTGTCATGCTTGGGTAGTCAAATACCCTCTTAACTGCTTGCTTATTTCTGCTTGATCCAGTGTCACCAGGGGACCAGGTCCACCTCATTTCCAAGTAGCAGATACTGAAATGGTTTTCTACGCAAAGTGTGCAGTTATTTACAACATACATACACCACTTTGTTGGGGGTATCATTTATTAATACCATCAGTGATTTTTCTCTTTCCCTTGTTCTACCTTCTAGTTGTCAATGTTGCTTTTTGTCTTGGAACTGCAGATTTTCCATAAAAGAAAGCCTGGTTTTGTCAAGGTAAGTGAAAAAAGCCATATTAGATTGTAAACATGCATGTGGAAAGAAGATTGCTTTTATCTTTGATACTTTGTGGTGCTGCTGTTTGCTTATGTATGTATACTCCATGGTGCACACCTATACCTGAGGAATTATTAAGCTAAAGAGTGAACAAGACAACAAATAATGCTGGTTGCCTATAAAACTAGCTTCATAACAGAAATGTATCAGAGCTATCAGCAAATATTTCTCCAAGATCTCACAAACTAAACATTCAGATAAATATAATTTGAATAGCTTTCTGAAACAATGTTAGATAATATTATAACTGGCACAATAGTTGAACAGTGATGATTTTATGTATAAACTATATTAAAGACATATCGTATTCATTTCTCATAGCTCCTTCAGTTCTAATTCTGAATGTTCCTGTTTTACTCATAGAACATTATCTTCCATTCTTCTTTATGCCATGAAATGGAATGTCATCATACTGTCAAAGTACAGACTAGTAATCAAGAATTTAAGTTATTTGAATAAGGCTAAACAAATAACATCCTGTCTGCAATTAGCTGATAGTTTATGTTTCTGAATGTCTTTTTGACGATCTCTTTTGCATGTGTTCTCTATCCGTATAGCTATTAATACTGAACGTGTGATACCCACTATTAAATATGCAACTGTATTTATTAGCTCTAGTGGGTTCAGTTCTGGTTCAGACCAGTACTGCTCATAAATAGGCTTTGTTGCCCTGAACTTGCTAAAATTGGTTTGTGCCAATAGAAAGGGTCAAATAGTGCCAGGACCTCAAGGAGCCCTTTCTACCTCTTAGTTCCTACGAGTTGTGTTTCCAGTGTGGTGGCCTGGCTACCTTTCAGTTCCCTAAACCTGGCATGGGGACTTGAGAAACTAGAGAAGTTGCAGTGTTGTTACTGTAGTATGACTAATGCCAATTCTATGGCATAGCAGGAGAAGAGACTGAAGCATACTTAGGGGTCTATCTCCTGAAGCATACACATCTACAGAAGGAGGGTACAGAAAAGTATTGCAATGGACTGTTAAAGGGAAGTCTGGATAATAGGGCCCATCAGACAATTTCCAGATACTGCTGGTAGGAATGACAGACTTGTACACCTGAGAATGTATCAGGAGGATATTTTAATCAGAGTTGGCCCTGGAAAAAACAATGTCTTGACAGAAGCAAGTGATCATGGTGAAATAATAAAAGAGGGAGAATAATAAATGATGAATAATAGAACAGGGAGAGAAGAGAGGGAAATAGAGGATTGAGAGGCTATGACATAAAACAGATACAAACAGTGAACTTGAAGAGGTTCCTGTAGATGACTACTATCCTAAACTTGCTGCTGGTAGTGCTTATTTTTTTGTTTAGTTCTGTTTCAAGCTTCAGTGAAGACTTCTGTTCCTATCTGAGAGAAAATAATTGGTCACTGTTTTGGTGACACTTCTTGACTCCTGAAATAAGTAAACCTATAACAGTAAACAGTCCTTCAGTAAGAAAGAACCAATTTCCTTTTTGATATTATTGTATGATTATTACATGATCATATCTTGCAATCACAAGAAAGAGTTAAGGAAACCACTGAAGCTTTGCTTTTTAGAGAAAAGAACCTAACAGTATAGAATATTTAGAAAAATGTAATCTGAGGGAGTCACATAAATATTTCTGTCATTATATCTGGAAACATAAAGCAATTTAGTAATTACTGCCCCAGCATGGCTTATATTTAATATATTAATTGTATTTGCATACATCAGGTATATAAATGGAGACCTCAAAGTCATCTCTGTCAGATTTCATGAATCTGTGAGTCAGGTAAACATCTGCAGCCAGTACAAAAAGTGCGCTTAGTCAAGCAATTTATCAGGACCATGCAAAAACTGCTTCTCACAAGCCTTCCCTGTTAATTGAGCCAGGACATAAAATAGCATCTGCAAATGTTTGACTCTTGATCCCAAAGCAAGGAATCATTGCTAAGCTGTTTGCAGAGCATACGTTGAATGTTGTATGTCCAGAAAAGCAGTACAGCAGACAACTAAATACAACAGTCTTAAATACCTGGGATAAGGCTGACTGATTGAAGTCTACATTAACGTTATTGTTGTCAAATCCAGCTTTATCCTTGGTAAAATATATATATATGGCTGTTGCAGAAAACGTTGTCCTGGCAGTAAAAATCAGTGTCTGTCCAACGTTGCTGCAAAAGATCTCTTTTCAATGCTGACTGTTTTTTGTCTTGATAAAATTAATGGTAATTGTTAATGATCTGCATAGTCACTACTATAAAGCAGAGCTAAAGTACCATGAAGAAGATAGGGAAGTTTGTAAAAGTATAATTTCAGATGGTCTTCACCTGAGCCTAAGCACCATCTTCATTTTTTTAATTGTTCAAAAGCAGTTGGGGATTCAATCCCTGTTTGCCATTTGCCAGCTACCTCTGAACAGTGCAACACAGTATTAGAAACCCTCCTCTGTAGTTACAGGAAGCCATAGAGATATGAGCAGGCAAAACATAGTACAGTGTCTTTTTCATTCAGATATCTGAGACTTTAAAAATCGTTTTAAACAACAACCTGAAGTACTCTGGTGCTAAAAACTGAACATTGTCAGAATGAAAGTTTTGCCTAAACAACATGCATTTCTAATAACATATTCTAAGAAGCTGTATATTTAACTGTGTAGGAAAGATTGGTGTGGGCAAATAATTTGAACACTATGCTGAATAAAAGATGCTTTTATTTTGCTAGATCCTTAAACAAACTAATGTGAAGGGCTTGTATAGGTTTGCTGGGTTTTCTCCAGTAGACACAAGGACAGTAATCTCAAGACAGTATATTCATAACATAATTAAAACATCCCTTTCAGGGATCCCCCAACAAGTCCCAACTGGAAGTATCATTATCACTTGAACTAACTTTGCTATTTAATAAATTTTATGTGAAGAGATCATGGTCATGTGCATGTCTGATTGGCTGAACATCTGTAAGTGTTTCATATGAAAATGGTCTTGGAGTTATTCATGGAATGTATGTAACTGTAACAAACAATAAACCTTTAATGGTAATCAGTCATGGTAATTAAAGAAAAGGGTTTAAAGGATTATTTTTGTAAATACAGAATATCGATGATGGCGAAAGCATCTATTTTTGCAGATTAAAATAAGTCTGGAGATAAGCAGTCAGATCATCTAGTTGTTTATCTTCTTTACACTGTCTTTTGTTCATCAGTTGAGTTGCTGCTTTATAGGCAAGACAGGCTCAGAGAATATGTAACAATTAGGTACTCCAGAAGTAAGGTACTGTACTTAAATTTTAATGAAGTATTATAGGAATCTTAGTTTTAAACACTTTATTTGTCACTGTTAGGACAAAAAAAAAAGGGGGGGGCAATAAATAGTTCATCTGGATCAACATTTTAGGGTTTCTTTTTGAGAAACAAAAATCTAACATGCGATGTATAGAAAATGAGACAATGAGTAGCCAGAATATTTTAACATGAGTGGTATTTATTAGCTTTACATCCTTCTATTGAGTAAAGTGATACTGAAGATGACAGACTCACAGCAGTTGTGAAAGGAATAAAAACATTCCCAAACAGTGTTACTTTGTTGTATATGCTAGATTGTTTTAAAAATATATTTCAAATTTCCAAAAAGAGCATTTACAGCAAAATAAAATTCACTTTTTATGGTACAAAAAAATTTCATGGAGAAACATAGAAAATCCAAGTACATTTCAAAAGTAACTATCTCTAACGTATAAATATTGCTTTCTTAAAACTGGAGACACTTCTATTTCACTCTGGCTAGATGGGGCTCTACATGAACATCTGGAACTGTCATTTGTGTTTTCTTTCCATAAAACCAGTTAAATGTTATTAATTGATAGTAGTTCTGAAAGTGATATTTTGTTCTCCTGTTTCCCATAATATTTACAAAAATAAAAGTACTGGTAATATTACTGAAGAGGAATAATACAGGAATTCTTAATTATATAGACTGAAATTTATGCTTATATTTTTAGAGGAACTTAGTGAATGAGGAATTGACTTTTTTTGCGTGTCACAAATCTGCATCTTCCTGCTTTTGAATTTGTGGTGGTTTTTTTAAAAAATTGCCACTTGAAAAAGCTCTGTTTTAAATCTCAAAAATTCACTTAAGAGGGAAAAAATGCAGATTCAGAGCCTCATTAAAATTAGTGTACATGACCTTGGGCTTTAGCTAAAGCTCATGAAGTACTTACATTTGAGATGCATTGGTTTACCCTATCCCAAAGGAAAATGTTTAAGTTATGTCAGAGGAATTATCCTCTAGAAATGTCCATTTCTTTCCATTGACTGTAAAGGGATCCTGGGCAGCTGCATCAGATGCAGATGTCTGTGTAGATACAGACACTAAGCAGACAAGTGGAAATCCCCCTCCCCCTCTCCTGCTACCCTTCCTATGTCTTTCTCTTGACTTCAAGGACTGAGCTCTAACCTTTTACCCTCAATTAATGCAGGAATGAAAGGATAATTTTAATTTCCTTTCCACTTCTATTTTAAGAAAGGAAGCAATGGTTTGAGGGAAATCTGGAGTTGGTTTATATTAGTGCTTAATTATGCATTATTTAGACAAGGGTAAATATTAGGATTTGAGAATCCAGATTTTTCTTTCTTTAAGGAAAATAGCCTATTTGCTTTACTGCCAAGCATTGACTGTTTCAATATGTTCAAGCCTAGAAGGCTGAAAACAACAACACAGATGTGATTCACATAGGGCTCACCAGCATGGTGCTTCAGTGTTCTGGCTTGTTGGAAGGCTTCCAGGGGATTTAGGAAAAGAACATACTGAAGAAATGCAAACCATTATTTAGCCAATTAGTTGGGAAAATGTGTTTTTTCAGCATGATCAGAATTAGCTTTGTTAATTTTTATTTGCTCTCATCAAAATTTCTCCACACAGAACAAAATATTTAGTCACAGAGCTGTTATCTAGAATTAAAATGATTATGTACAATCCAAAGAAGTTTTAGAATACCCTGTTTATTAAAGGGCTTATATGTCTCCTAGGTGACTGTAGGAACAAAGTGGAAGCATACTGCATAACAAGAAGGTGAATCCATTATTGTTTTAGTAATGTAGTATTGGAGCCTAGATCATGCTTTATACATGGAATTTATCTGACTGTTTTAAACTTGTAAATCCTGACTGCAAGACTATATGTATTACATTCTTCTTTCCTGGAACATGATTGTCAATGTATTGGGTTTGGGGGGAGGTGAAAGAGACTGTAGGAAATGCTACTCAGTGATGCTGTTCTCCTTGCGTGATGTCCCTAAGAACTGGTACAACTGAAAGACAGACCAATGTGGAGGCATTTTAAAAAGTGTAATTAAGTCATCTTGTTTTATGTAAGATTAAGATGTATGTAAGGTTTTCTCAGTATTTAGATGAATCTACTGTAAATGCAAAAATTTGCAGATCAAAATCAAAAGTGGCTTTACAGAGAGGACCTTCCAGGCTTTCCACATAGTAATGAAATATGATACAAAGCAGCACAGTGTCAATAAATCTACAGGATAAAGGTCAGGTTTACATCGATGGACAGAGCTGGCAAATACATTTGTTCCTGCAATGTCTGTGTTTTAAATGCCACCCTCTGATGAACCTAGTGCAGAAATACACTTTCGGGTTTGATGAGATGTCAGTTTTGTTCAGTGCTGATCAAATAAGATGAATGAAAGTGAAACAAGAACAAAAATATTACTTCTGTCATTTATTTCTTATGCATTACAGGAACTGGGTCAGTCAGGGAGATTTCCCTTAAACAAATAGCAATCACTGCACAATATCACCCATTGATCTATTTCACAGCAGGCGATAGCCTTTTTGTCAGAAAGGACATACAATTCAAATACCACAGAATACGTAGAAATGCCCATGACAGGTTTAAAAAGTATCTTCCCCTCCTTTTACTTGCCAAGCCATCCTTCTTCACAAATCAATCTAGGCTACAGAGGCAGGGCATTGCAAAAACACTTCCTGATCTATAGCAAAGGCAGATACTCTAAAAAAAATTGTAACATAAATATTGTAAATGTAAAGGAAATTTAACATTTAGCAAAAATAATTTGTTTTCTACAATCTAAACATAAAAAAAAAAAATACCTGGCAAATTGGCAGTTGCATGAGCCAAACCATCATTTTGCCTAACTGTAGCAATTGGATGGCCTTATGCTTAGGCTGAGTGATGTACCCTATCACTAATTCATCTTCTTCAGAAAATGCTATCAAATGCTAGAGTCCATGTATCCCATAGGATTGTAAATGCTTGTTTTTTAAAAAAAATAAATTTATGGATAAACTGTTCTGAAGATGTGATGCTTCCCTTTCCACTTAATTTGCTTGTGAAATGATTTTAAAGCATTTAAATGCAATATCTTGCTTTGAATTATTCTAAGCAACTTTCATGTGTCTGGAATGAGGCAACTAAATTCAAATATAAACATCTAAATAAGTGGCTTGTGTTCCTGAGCATTTATAACCTGTGTGGAGGTAAATGTTGTTTCCAGTTTATCACTGCATGTCAGCACAGCTAAAAAGTGATACAAGAATTTCTCTAATAGTCAAATATGGAATGTCTGCTTTATATGAGTTATTTATTCAAATAACTGAATTACTTCACTTTGCTTGACAGGTTGTCTTGGTTGATCATAAAATTCACAGATTATATCTTCTTCTGAAGATGTGTTTTTTAATGCCATGGCACCCATAAGCACAACTGTTTTGATTTAATTTGAAAGACTTTTGTCTATTGCTTTAGCATATTATTTATGGAGGTCAAATAAAAAAAACCTGTAAATCATGAGTGTCTGAAATAAACATTTCTCTAGTAATGAACTGAGATGTGTGAGAAATACTGAGAAACTCTCACCTCTGACTAAAATCTGGGTTTACAGGTAGCCCATAATCTTCATTTTATCATTTTCCTTTATAGAGGCAAGAATAAGCCTCCTTTTCCTCTTCAGAAGTGAGGAGAAAAATAACAGCACTCATGAAAGGGAAAGCTGGTTATAGGAGCAAGTTAAAATGAGGAGAGAGACCTACATTCATGTGGCTGATTTGTTCCTGCTCTGTCCACTTGTTGGATTATATACAAATATTTAAGTATTTACCATTCAATATAAAAAGACTGCAGATCTTAACCATGGTAACCATTGTATCACTTGCTATTTAGTATACCTGTCTTGTAATGCCGAGAAATGCCATTAAAAGAAAAGCATGTATTCAAGGCTTCAGAACTGTTGATTATATTGTAAAAGGTTTTCAGGAAAAAAAAAAATCCATCTATAATACAGTTTATATTCTCAACAGTCCTCTGGCTTTTCAGATTCTTTTTAAAACATGAAGAGACTATAACAACAAGGGAAAATCTGAGAATGACTCTCATAGCATGGTGAATCTAGAGCTTATGAAAAAGACTTCTTTTTTCTTCTACTCTCTCTCCACTGTATTGTAAGAACACATTATAATTTGTATTAAGTCCTATAATCTATAAAAATTAAGTTATATAGGGATTTAGGGATTTTAGCTGTGTTTTCCATTATGAGCACTCTTAGGCAATACCATATAGTACGTTCACTTAAGTGACATAGCAATATGAAATGGAATTGTTAATGAAAATAAATACATAACATTTTAGGGCAATATTACAAAATATGTGTTATCTTCTAGAGGAAGGAAAATTGTATCTTTTTTCCTATTTGGTGAGATATAAGGCCCTCTGGGAACTCAGGAAGTAAACCATGCATATTGCACATAAATAACTCAAAAATTTAACTATGCCTAATTTCAGATCAACTTTTCTACAGCTGCAGACCGAGTGGAGATCTTCCAGATACCCACCAGACATCCTAATGTGATATCCTTCAGGTGAAAGGAGGATCTCCCCTGAAACAGTCCACTAATTCCCTTATTTTTTACCTCTCAGATCTGTTAGATCATTGCTCTGTCTAAAGCACCTTACTTCCCATCATTACAGTATATAATTGACCTTTTTAGTAGTGACAGAGAACAGAGAGGGAGCATTAAGGGAACTTTGTATATTCACACAGCGAGACTTTTGGATTTGTCCTTTTTTACCCTTGCAGAGAAAGCAGCTGAGAGTGTTCCAGTGACAATGAACTTAGTGGCTGTCTTCAAGACATATTAATATTTTTGAATGTTTTGAAGACAAGAAACATTCGATAAGCATGCATTGAGATATCCCATGGAATTGTTCTTGCAGTGGCAAATAATTTGACTCGCCTTTGCTGACCAAGCAGTTGTTCTTATATATAGTTTCTAGTTGTACTTTATAAATGACTTTAATTTACAGTGCATTACACAGCTATGCCTCTAAATCCCCATGCAATAATTTGTATCCTTTCCCTTGATACTTTAACTGTTTGTAATTTTTTTTAAGGTAACTTCTTGATAATCCAATCCAACAACTTCTTTCCCTTGCTTCTGAATAATAAATCTTTAGGTATTGTTTATTCAAATTATCCTAGGTACTTATTTTATAATTTTTTAATCTGGGTAACAAACAGTATTATTCTTATACTTCCTTGGGGAACAAAAAAAAAGTACCACAAAAACTTATTTCTTTACATAAATACAAACCAGAACATTTAATTAGATTTGCTAGTGTAGCTGACAAATGGTATACATGTACTATAAATGGAGTACATATATCATGTATATATCATTGCACTTTAGTTGGAACTTTGCAGTGTCTTAATACTGTATAAGCAGCAATGTAAAGAAAGGTTTTAGTTCCAAAAAAATAAAGCTTCATCTTAATCAAATCTTTACAAGAGTTTCTAGTATTCTAAACTCCACAATATGGTCCCTGGGACTTTAAATTCATGAGAGAATACTTGTGTAAATAACATTATGTGAAAAAAGCCCAGAAGGAATACATGTCTAAATAAATCTGGCCTAAAGTCCTTCCAGTTTTTTCATGATGGATCACTGAGCGTGTGAAACAATACCTGAACTTTCCTTGCTTGTCAATGGGATAGGAAAGAGAACTTTAGGAAGACAGTCTTGGTCATTTGTGAGACAGTGAGGTTTGTATTTTGATACTGGTATTTCCTACTTGTCAAACAAAAGTGCTTGCATTCAAGCAAAAGGTTAGAAAAGGATTACCAACACTATGATGGTCTGAGAGTTTTCATATATTGGTCCTGGTCCTTTAGAGGCAGATTTTTTTTTTTTTTTAAATTTTCCCCAAAAGCTTGGCATTCATTTAAGGCCTCTTGATTCTCTGAATAATTGGCATTTTTCCATTTTTACTCTTCTTTTCAGATTCAGATTTTAGAATGTGTGATAGGTAGACGTGTTATGATAAGCAGTACGTTGCAACTTTTGTGACCTTGGCTTTTGTAGACTGTGAACAGTAAAAAATTCAAAAGTAATTACTGGAAATTTTGATTCATCATTTATATTCCCTATATGCCCAGTCATCAAAAATAAGTAGAGAGAGGGAAGAAAAATATGGAGAAAGTCAATTAAGACCTCACTGTGTCGGAATCAAATATAATCATAAAGAATTCTATTTAAAACAAATTCTTAGGATAGAAGTGTTTCCTAAATTTCCAGTAATACGCTTTTCTGATTTTCCCCCTCTATTCCTTTGCTGTCCCCTGGTCTTTGATAACATTTCCTTATGTGCCTTTTAATTTGTTCTTACTTTCTTAAAAAACAGTCCTGACTTACCATAAATGGATATAATTCATGGGTGATAATTGAAAATTGACAAGAAGTTTGATGTTTTACCAGTTAGCTGCCCTCACTTTGTTTGGATGGCTTTACTCTCTATCCTTCAGAAAGGACACAGGACCTTACTGCTGTAGTCAAAGTTGTGCTAATAGACATTGAAACAGCTTTTCACATTTCTAATGCTTTTTATATTCCTCACATACATACAGTTATGCCCAGGCATATATGCTTGCAGGAATGAGTCTTACTGAGATGTAATAAACAAGGGAAAATTCTTGCTCAGTAGGATTTGTCTTTAGTGATGTCACATCGCTTTAAACTAGGTTAGTGACACTGGGAATAGGAAAGAAAAGTTCAGTATGTGTCTGCTTTCTCTTCTGAGTCTACTGAAAGTGCATTCCTAGCAATGTGGGTATTCTCTCTGGTCAGTTCACCAGAAGTAGCTGAGTCAGATATCATAAAATAACTAACCCACATTCACTTGCTAAAAGCTTAGGCACATCATACTCATTGTTTAATTAGCTTAATAGTTACAGGTTTATTGTAGCAATAAAATATGCTATAGCTGTAGCATGTCAGTTCAAAACCACTATTCCTTCTTCATAAGGAGGCTGTCCAGAGAACATCAAACTATGTTCAAGAAATTAGATGACACTGTTGGTGTCAACATGGAGAGTATTCATCTACAGTTGCAGAACTTGTCCTGGAGAAAATTATGATTCAGATAGCTGATTGTATGTATCTACATTTTAAATTAAAACTGAAGAAGTTAGAGTCCAGGCTCTGCTGAAGTTTCACTGAATTACTATTTGAACAAATACAGCTGATGTCAGTGGTGGTTTTTGAACACTGTTGAAGCTAAAGGAGGGGCAAGAGCTTAGTGTTAAGTGGGAAGTTTAAGGTAACCCTCATGGGCATAGCTGAGAATGTTAGCAGTGAAGAATTGGATCAAGAAAGAAAATGGTTCTCAGACAAAGTGTTTGCAATTGCTGAGGACAGAAATTAAGTGTAAAGAAAAAGCTAAATAAACGAATTTGAAACTGGTCATACGAAATCAAGAGACCAGGCCAGAATTAGAAGATGACAACAAAGAGTGTAGTAGCTCAGGAGAGATGTCTGAGTAAGAATCTTATTGATAGCGGATTTTACATTGCCAACTAAGGTTATTAAATCAGCAACTAAGAAATCCTGAGAGAAGAAAAGCATGTGATTGATGTGAGTGAAAATACTCTGAAGAAGATAAAACGTTGTTAAATAATATCGATTGTGCAGGTGAAATAAACCATATCCCTGAAAATCTGAAGTAATGTCTCCCACTGAAAGGGTCAAAAATAAACCTTTCAAAAGTGATTTATATGCTAGGAGAATTTAAAATCTATTGGGATGCAGGGAGGAAAACTGGACAGTGACGTACCGATTGGGTGAGATTGACATGGTGTGAAGGAGGAGTGGCTGGAAGGCATGTACAAATTACCAAACAACTTCTGTAGTGTTGCATATCAGCATGTTAAAAGGCCTCTGTAAAGGATTTAAAAGAAAACAAAGTGAATAGATGGGGTAAGGTGTGAAAGGCTCTTAAATGAGCGGATAGCAAACCATATGACCATGATTAATAACACTGTAAGAATTTGGGCAACTGCCTTGCTGCTCTCAGAGATACTTGTGGAAAAAATTAAGTATGAGTTTATGAAGAAGGTGGTGAAGATGAGACCTCTACCAGGAAAAGAGGTTAAAGAGTAGTTTAATTATCACAATCGGAAGCCATTAATAAATTTGCAGGAGTAATGCTTGAGTGAATTGTCAAACAGATGAGTCGTGGTTTAGAAAATATTTTAAGATTATAATTCTGTGCCTAGGGAAGACAATCCTTCACTAGACCTAGAGAATGAGGTCTAGAGAGGGCAAATATGTATAGTAAAGAGAAAGAGGTAAAAATTGCAAAGAACCTGGCTAAAGGCAGAGAGTACTAGAGAGAAATAAGAATCAAAAAAGATTACCAATAAATAGACAAAGGTAGACTATACATGTATTTTGTGTAGCAATCTATACTTGAATACTGTGGTTATATTATAAAGATTTTGGGGAGAAGGAGTTATTAATGAGGATGATAATGATGTTCATGGATAAATTCTTAGCAACAATCTAACTTCTCCAAAATTAGCAAAGAACTCAGAAGATACTTTATTGGAGTAACTATTGTGGTATACAGGCATGCCGTGGGGAATGCTTCATGGCAAATAGTCAGTATTACTGGTCAGAACGTTAATATTTTCCAAGGCAGAAGGTTTTTAACAGGTGCAAGAGATAGACTGTGGACTCAACTTCCCCTGAAAACTCCTTAAATTTGGCAAGATTTCTGCTACTTTTGAATTTTTCTTTTTTTTTTTAATATGAAACTAAAAAAATAATTTCAAATGCAATTTATAAAAAAATGGTCTAAAACTTTAAACAGAGTAGAAATTCATAAAAAATAGCTTTATTTGTCTGTGAATGAAAAATATACGTTCATCTTGTTTACTGTTAAAAATGTATTCATGGCAAAACCCCAAGTTGTCTGTCGTTTTAGTTTGGCTTTGTATAAATAAGGTATCTCTGTTTAGAGACAACTGTGGGCTCTGTTATTCATCATCCTGTTTACTTTGTGTTTTACACTCTTTGTCATGACCATTTGTTTGTTTTTCACTTTTAAAACATATGCTCAGCAAAAAAAAACTTGCCTATGTGTTTGTGTTTGGTGTGCAACCATTGTCAGGGATGCATACTGTAGGAAAGATTTAAGAATATATTTGACCTGAAAACTCTAGCTACATACATCTCTACTTATACATTCTTACAGACAGAAGTATGCATGCTTCTGAAGAAAAATTGCATCTTTTTCAAAGGAAATGTGTATGAAATCTGATAGGTGAAATGCTGACCCCATGATTTCAAACAGACCAGTATTTGGCCTTGTAGAACACAGTTTCTGCAAGAGTGAAGATGTGTATTTCAGTGGAATACAGGGAATCTACTCCAGTTTAGGATAAAACTCCAGAGGTGTTTTTTGTTGGTGGATGGAGGGGTAAGAGGCTGCTCTATTGCTTGCTTTCTTTGGAAGGAGTTAATTTCATTCAATGGTACCATAAAAGGAAAAACAATATTCCAGGGCTGCTGAATTCTCTTCTGTCCCAGCCTAAGAACACAATCTGAATTTGGTTCCAATAGCTAAATATTTTTAAAGAAGCAAAAAAACCTGAACATCTCATATTTGTTCTTCAAACCTACCTAAATGCTTTAGAAGCCAAGGTAGCCTTATCTTGCATTGAAACACAAGTCTTTAAGTGTACATATTCTTTCTGAAAATGGGATTACAGTGCTTTTGAAAGACTTCCCTGTTCATTTACTTTAATTTGAATGGACTTGATCAAGGTAAGCTTGCTTAGTGGTTAAAGAGATTACTTTAGCAACTTCCAGATTTAGATATGTGTTCAGAAAAATACAGTTAATTTTCTGTTTACCAAAACAGAATGTATTATGTCTCCTTGTAGATTGCAATTTTGCATTAATGAACTGACAAAAAGCCCCAGGGTATATAACAAAAGAGGTATTTATTCTTTTCTCTATATAGTTAAATTAAATATTCTACTAATTGTTTCAGAATTACTTTACCACTGCAAATAGTTCTCATGAAGCCTTTACATCCTTGCCCCTTTCATAGAGTGAACAAAGCAAAAGTGCCAGCTGCTAGATCTCTATGTTAACTGACACGCAAGGAAATGGGTCTCCAGTTCTGGTAGTTTACAGTATTGGTATGGTCAAACTCTTAATTCAAGTCCCACTAAATTCCATTTAAATTGAATGTAACTGCTATGAAACTGACACAGATTGTATAAACAAGATCAGAATCAAGCCTAATCCCTGAAGTTAATTTGAACATAGGATATTACTGCCCTTTATTTTTCTCCCACATTGTCTCTCTCATCACTCCTCTCAAAATGATTTGTTTTTCCTTAATGTTAATAACCTAGCTATACCTCACCTTGCTATCAGGAGATGCACAACACTGCTTTTAAGGTTTTGAAAATGAATTTCTGTTCTGTATTGGAATCAAACTAAACTTTTTGCATATATTTGTAAAGCAGAATGAATCTGAAACACTTGTTTTAAAACTGAAAACTGAATTCATCTTTTTCAGTCCCTACTCTCACAAAAGCCTTGAAAGACTCTCATCAATAAAAAAAAAAAATAATTCTGTCAATATAGCCTTTAGTTGTAGATATTCAAAACCCCTTTCAATACTACTTTAGTAATTTCTCCTTTAAATTCTTTGTTAGTCTTTCCCAAATAACACTTTCTTAATCTCATTTCTTGCCCTAAATATCACTCCATCTTCTCCCTACTTTTCACAACCAAACAACCCCACACTCTTTCTTTTCAG
Organism: Strix uralensis; assembly: GCF_047716275.1. Taxonomy (NCBI): domain Eukaryota; kingdom Metazoa; phylum Chordata; class Aves; order Strigiformes; family Strigidae; genus Strix; species Strix uralensis. Next base: position 9,552,210 of record NC_133983.1, on the reverse strand, counting down.
CCACATATTACCTTCTAATTTCACATTTTATTTTCATCAAGCACTTGACCTTCCCAAGCCACTGGCATTCCTTGCTTCTTTGGGACCCACTGTATGATACCAAGCAGAGAAGGGAGTGGAAGGAAAGAGCGTCAGCCCTTTGAGTGGTGCAGCTCTGCTCCTACATGGATGAGTTTTTCTTAGTGGTTGTTTTACAGGAAATTCAAATAGATTAAAAGATCAAAGGACAGTGATACCTGATAGTTTGTTGTATGCCAGTTCTCCAGGGCTGTACTGAATTTTGGAGTACAGTTCCAGTACTAACATGCTGCCATGGAGAAGACTACAGTCATACCAGATGACAATACTTGTGTGTCTGGTACCTTTCCAAAATCTGTTTTTTAAAGTTATGTGCCATGTTTCTGATTGAAATTCTGAGTTTACATTTAGCACATGTTTGGCCAGCAATGCTTGTTTTTCTAGATTTTCCAAAACCCATGTTTTCAGTTTTGCTGTGAAATGTAACAGAACATATGTTCCACAGCTGAATCTGTCTGTGACAGTGTGCTGTGTGGGACTGTGCATGATAGCAAGCAGACAGAACTCATGTCGGAGCTCATATCTGGTGAAGGAAGGAATTACTGACTGATCTCAGGAGGTCTTGTCCATGAACCATATCCTGGTAGATGGCTACAGAATGGCACTCTGTGCAGCTCTGAGCTTCTACTTTCTTGTGTAGGTTCATATCTGCATGGAGTGTACTCAGCAGGACCTACTTTGTTGTGACATACAGATGGCCTTTTTCCTGCAATACACGTTTAAAGGGAGAGAGCCTGGTTCTGTAAAATAGAGCAATTGTATTAATGGAATAGACCTGTCTAACCATCCATCTGGCATTAGAGAGCTAGTGTCCTGCTAAGGGAAGAACAGTGATGACTATGTGCTTTAGCATAATCATTTTTACTTGGTAGATTTTAAAATTATTTGTGTTTCTTCTCCATCTAATTTCCCCGGTTGCTCATACTGCACATTTGATGACCTTTTGGATTTATTCCATGATCACAGCTCCTTTCCATCTCAAATATACTTTATTCCTTTCATACATTCCTCCTTCTTATTTTATGAAAAATGCTACCAATATATATATTTTTTATGCTCTGTTATTGTGTTGCTGGCTATATCTAAACTTTTGTAAAATTACTAATCACTAATCAGTGGCCACACAGAGACCTCAAAGGAAATGACAAAAAGCAGAAAAATTGGAATTTATGCTAGGAATGTGTCAGCTGCCATAAACTAGGAGATACCTTACTACACAAGCACCAGGAAGCTTCGCATTTTTTAAAACTGGACTTTAAAAAAAACTTTTTTTGTTAAAGTTTTGAATTGCTAATGCATATCTTTAGAGTTAGTAGTTGTTGTGGTGGGTTTTGTTTGTTGGTTTGTTTGGGGTTTTTTTAATTTGGTTTCTAAATAGATGAAGAAGAACCAAAATACTGTAAGAAATCTTTTCCTTTAACATTTCAATCCTAGTCTTGAAAATCCAGTATTTTATCATTTGTTATAAATTTAATGCACCTTTTAGTTCAACCCTCTCTTTTTAAGCATGTTTTCCCTGACTTTCACTATTAACTTGCATTTCATTCTACTTTATAGAGGATCTGCACAAAAACTTGTCTCAACCAGATTCTGATGCCCTGGGCCCATAAATACTGAGAACTTTTTAGAAGGCTAATTCCTTCATTTCTCCCATGCCATAATTGCTTTGCTCATTAAAAGATTGCTGCATTAAATTTATATTTGTATTTTTTTACATCTTATATTTGAAAACATGAATGTATAATGTCTCCCTGGGACTCTGCACCATTATGATAAAAGATACAAGTGAAGTCTAAGACAGACATGTTTAATTAGTGAGCAAACTTGACATTTTCACTGTTTAGACTAGACGGGGAAAAGCCAAGAGCAAACTAGTGTTTTGGGGTGGGTTTTTTTTAGATTGCAGACAGAAATAATTGATTTAACACAAATCAAAATGAAACTTCTCTACATTTGTAGTGGATAAAAGGCCATTAGAGTTAGGATTCAATGCTTAATCAGAAATCTAAATATTCCAAACACGTAAGTAGGAGCAAATATATCATTTTTGAGTGATAAACATTCAAATTCTGTAAGCAGCAATGGAAGACCTACATCTTCATTAATAAAATATTTAATTCAGAATCAACCTCTATACAAATCCAGAATTACCTTTTCTTCTTTTAATCAAAATTTGCTGCAAATATTATTCTTTATTTGCTCTGTGATAGCACAAACTTTACAGAACTATGTAAAGCTGTTAACACAGGGCAGGAATGGAAGTATTCAGCCATTTAATTAATTTCACTTAAGTCAGCTGGGACTATCTTTTAGTTAGTTTTGAATTGTTCACCCCCAGCTTCATGTACTTTGGCTTGGTGTCATGGTTTAACCCCAGCCAGCAACTAAGCACCACACAGCCACTCGCTCACTCCCCCCACAGCACTATAGGGGAGAGAAACAGAAAAGTGAGAAAACTCGTGGATTTAGACAAAGACAGTTTAACAGGTAAAGCAAAAGCCACACGCACAAGCAAAGCAAAACAAGGAATTCATTCACCACTTCCCCTCTGCAAAGAGGTGCTTGGCCATCTTCAGGAGAGCAGGGCTCTGTCACATGTAACAGCGACTTGGGAAGACAAACTCCGTCACTCTGAACTTCCCCCCCTTCCTTCTTCTTCCCCCAGCTGTATATGCTGAGCATGACACCCTACAGTGTGGGATATCCCTTTGGTCAGCTGGGGTCACCTGTCCCAGCTGTGTCCTCTCCCAACTTCTTGTGCACCCCCAGCCTCCTCGTTGGCAGGGTGGTGTGAGAAGCAGAAAAGGCCTCAACTCTGTGTAAGCACTGCTCAGCAATAGTGAAAACATCTCTGTATTATCAACACTGTTTTCAGCACAAATCCGAAACATAGTCCCATAGTAGCTACTATGCAGAAAATTAACTCTATCTCAGCCAAAACTAGCACACTTGGCTATATCCTTTTAAATACAAGGACTAAAAATCTTGATTTTTTTTTTAATTGAATGCTTTTTATAGAAATGTTTATCCCAATCTCAACCAACAGAAGAAGTATAAAGGGAGAATATTCTTTCATTTCAGGTCCTAAGAAATTCTCAAATGCCCTAAATATACATGCCTGGATTTTTCATTCAGAGTAGAAGAAGCTGATCTTGGCTATATGCTCCATGGCATGTAAAAAGAAAAAAAAAAAAAAACAAAAAACTCTCTACCCCACAATAAACATCAGTGGAATTAGCTCTGTAACATATTGGGAAAGATTTTTTTGGTGAGGTCTGAAGTCAGCATAAAGCATTTACTTGACATTTAGCAACCTGCTGAAATAGAAAATGTAACATGGAAAACCATCAAATTCATAGCAGTGGTATATTACTTATTCAATAAAGTTGGCACACTGTTATGATATAGCATAAATCAATGAGATATTGGTTGAACATTTTATATAGAACTATTTTCAAGCTAGTAAATCTGCATGGTGACATTGTTTGGTCAAATTTCAAAGAATTAGACCTCTTTGTTAAAACCAAAGAAATCTGGAAAAACCTTTACATTAAAGATATTAGTATGTAGATCTGTTGGTAACCCCTTTCTCTTCTCGGAAGCTGCACGATTTCAAAACAGTGCAGTCCTTAAATTATAACTAGCATTTTGACCTCTGCTTCCAGGGCACTTGTTTGAATCTCGTCAACCTTAGTTGAGTGCAGTCATCAGTATTTGAAATTTGCTTAGACACAGTGTGTTAATCTCATTTTCTGTTTAATGGGGCAAATCATCAGATCTCAAATACAATCAGTGTAATTGTTTCTGACCTTGTTTCTGATGTTATTCACCGGTTATCAGTAGAGAAGCTGGGAACTAAATGAATAGCAATACTATAATTTATTACTAGTGATAATTAAGGAATGCAAGGCTTTGTTATCTTAGCCCCGTTTTTCCTAATTTAACATATGCTTAGTCTAAGATTTGTTTAAATATTTCTAATTTGTCACAAAACCTATCAAAAAATACAAAATAGATGCTGTTTAGAATTAAAGCCTTGTTTTCTGAATTTCTCTTGATAACTGAGCTATCTTTCTTCCTCTTCTTTCTCAGTCCACGAGGTTCCTATTCTTCATACTTTCTTTGCTGCACTAAAGTCTTCCACCTTGGAATTAATCTATACCATCACAGAATGTTACAGAATCAGATCCACAGGACATTATGCTCCCTTCACTGTTGTGAATGACTGAGTGACATATAAGAAGGCCAGTCATTTGGGCTGGCAGGTTGAATCTGTTCATCTGCATCTACTGCTACTTAGTTCTATATAATAGTACTTAGAAGATCATTAAGGTGGGTGGTCAGGCTTTGGTTTCAACTGCTAGGGACATTTTTTTCTCAGCTGGCAGTAGAATTTTCTTTCTTTGGAAGTCTGTTATTCTTTGATGGGTAATGAGTGATTCAGTAGAAAGAAGCAGGAATAGTTCAATTTCACATACCCTTCTAATTCAGGGTTAGAGGATGAAACAGAAGAACCCACAGAATCTGAGAGCTAGGGCCCTTAGGATTTAGCTAAGGCCAACTTTCTCATCTGTGAAGTTGTGTTTTTCATTATATCTGACATTTTTTGAGGGTGAGTTTTGTTACAGATTATTAGCCTATGGCACTGGGCTGGGAAGATGAGAATTCACTGAGATACAGAACACATAAAAAAAGAGTGAACAATTGAAATTACAGGGTTATTGGTATCTTGTTGTCAAGGTAGCTTGAGGTTGGTTTTGCACTGAGAGGAATTCAGCTTGCTTTTATGTGTGATACTATGAAATTAATTCAGTGCCCAGTGTGCCCCAACACTAATTATAAAACTTTCTAAAAACAAAGAACAAAATCAGAACAATTCTTTCTAGCTTTCTTTCACTGTTTAACTCTTGTCATGCATCTCTGGAACCACTGTATTGATTTACACAGTCGAGGGATTTACATGTGATTGATATGTATCATTTTGCATCAGATCATTACCTCAGGGATGTTACTTAGAACATTTAAGAGTCAAGTTCCTGAATTCACTATTAACTTTGAAGGGAGTAAGCCCATGTCAGCAAGGCACTAATAACTTCCTGGGTAGCTGCTGTGCAGTGAATCAGGTAACAAACATATCACAGTCATCAAACATTACCAACTTATTAAATAAATGGGTATCTAAGAAAGGAAATTTCTAGGAGAGTTTAGGGAGAACCATCTGAGCAGCCTTGAGACATCTTTTTTCAGCCTTCCTCAATAAATGCAGGGGATTAAGCCAGTGAGTAGATGCCCACTGTCTGGAGGAGGTCTACAGTCAACAGACACAGGAAAGATTTCAAAATTATCTTGGTAAATATTGTTTGGAGAAAAACCAGAATGCAGTCCAACATGTATATATTCAAGGTACTGTGTTTAGGAAGGATTACGAGATGGGAATAAATGTCTGGGTAGTAGTTTGCATCTGAAGGCTGTAAATTTAATGTGAGTTACCAGAAGTATTATCATGAGTGCAGCAGGTGTTCTATGACATGTATGAGCAGATGCATCACCAGGACTCAGAAAACAGTTTTTTTACTGTGCTTGTAGTTGTTAAGACCTCACCGACAGTACTATGTCTAGTTTTAGTTCCTGCAAGTTAAATAAAAAAGTATGGCTCGCTAGAAGAATTTTTACATATTTAAAGATCAGTCTCAAACCTCTTTAGCTTTCTTTCTTTAAAGCTGAATGACTCAGTTCTCAGCCCACCCATAGTTGTGTTTCCTGGACCTCTAATCTGTTTTTATCCTTTGAACTAAGTCTTTAAATTTTTTTTTTAAAAGATCTATAAGAGGAAGGAAACAATCTATTCTCTGTATCAATGACAATTGAACAAACAGTATTGGATTTATACTGCAACAAGGAAAATTCACATTAGTTACTAGAAAAAAACCTTTTAAAGGTACTGATAGTGATGCATTGAAATAAATTGCCTGGAGAGATTTTTGGAATCCCCGTAATCAGAGGTTTTTAAAAAGACAGTCTAGACAAACATCTGTCAAGATTGCTGTTTGATCTTGCCTTGGGAGAGAGAATGGATGAAATGACCTCTTGAGGTGCCTTCCAGCCCTGTTATGAATCTATAAAATAATGTTTAAACTCTCAGGGTAGAAAAGAACTATTCAAGCACAGAGAATCTGCTACAAATGACCTTTGATATTTTCATTAACAAAGATTTGGAAGCGGTCTCAGTGTATAGCTAGTAATGACAAGATAAAATTATCCAAAATAACATTAATCTGCAGTTTCTTCAATCAGAATTCTATATAAACACATTTCTGGTTTAACTCTGTATGCACTGTGACTTAAGGCTTCTTGTAGGAAATAAAATTAAGATTCTGTGTATATAGAATAAGGGTTTTAATTTGAAAAGTTAAATGTATTTGTTATGCCATTGCTACAGATTTGCTCTTGGTCTCTCTAAGACAAGCTTGTTGAGAGACTATACTGATAAACTTGACTCAGTCTGGAAAATGGTCTTCTGCAGAAGACCATATGACTTGTTTGGGAAAAGATCAGTGTCCTTCATGTCTTCAGAGGCAGCTGGAATCTGACTTTGAAAAGAGTTTGCTTATAAGGGTCTGCTCACTAAAGAAACTAGTTTCTTTCTGGAGTTCTCTAGAGCAATGGTTTTCAACCTTTTGCAGTTTTAAGACCCTTAAATTCCTTGGAAGATGTTGACTCTAGAATAATGACTGTAAGGTTATTAACCAAAAGTCTGGTATTAAGGGACCTGCAACACTAATGGAAGAAAAAAGCAGCCTGAGGTCACAGGTGTCTGCATCACAGATCAAAACCACCTAATGTAGAGGTGTAATGTATACGGAGGTGAAATTGTCTATAACTAGCCATAGGAAAAGAGCAAGATCTTCTGACAACAACCTTAAAGACTCCATTTTATCTACCTTGCAAATTGAGTCTTCTATGGGAAACATTGTTGAAATACAAGGGCAAATAATAAAAGTGAAGAGTTTTTATGGAATCACAAGATATTTCAGATCAGAAGAGACCCCTGGTGATCTCTAATCCAGCCTCCTTATCAAAGCAGTGTTAGCTATGATGAAGTCAGACTAGGTTTCTCTGGGCTTTACTCAGATGGGTCTTCAAAACCTCCAAGGACAGAAGACTGCACAACCTCTCCAGGCAACCTCTTCCACCACTTGACTCTCCTCTTTTTTTGTGGGTCTTTACACCTTTAGATCCCAGGAAGAGGGGTTTTTTTAGTAATGACAGTGTCTATGCAACACCAACAATTGAAGTTCTCAATATACTTTGGGAACATTAATCTTTGTTAACAAAGGTTGTGACTTTAGTCTTTCAACTGCCTTACCCTTGTCTGTAAAAAGAAATGATAATGCTTACTGGCCTTTGAGTATTTGAGAACTTTGGTGAAAACTGTTAAGATGTTTCTCCTACAAATAAGGATATTTTACTCTTGCATAAACAAAAAAAATACTATGCCTTTTTACATTTGAAATATTCAAAACTGACAAAGTATTAGCTCAAGGATTAATTTAATAAGAAAATGCAACTACCATTATCTCTTACTCAATTAAAGGACATTGAGACTATCAAAAAGATTAATCTACTATGTTGAAAAAAGCCTTAGACATTCATCCCATTGAAAAGAATTGTGCTATTGATTTCATTGCTTTCAAATAAGTTGGTTCTGGAAATACAATTAGGTATCAGGATGTAGGAAAAAAAATAGCTTGTTTTGTATCATCAGAATGGAAAAACAACAAAGAATTGAGTATATTCCTCATACATGTGAAAAGCTTTTTCTAAACAAGTAAATTAATTCATCTCTACAAGAAAGCAACAAAGATAAATAGTTCCTCTATCTTCAAAGAAGACAACTTTGCAACAGCTAATATTCTTGAAAGAAAATTGATTATAGTTCTTTTTCAAAGAGTATAGTATAATTTTGGAGAACATTCCTTCTTCTGAGTCATTTACATAAAATATTAATTTCAAGCAAATTAATAAGAGAATCTCTCTTAAATTCTGATTCAATGTTCTTATCAGTCAATAGTTTAAATGAAGACACTATGAATAAACACATGCAAATCATATAGATGCTGCAGAACAGCAAAACAGTTATAGAATGGCGTAGTGAGGGAAGTGTAGTATAAAGTAGATATCTAGCCCAGTACAAGTGTAAGATGATGCCTGGTGCTCAAGTCTGCTTTGTATACTATCCTTACAACTATATGGTACCACAGAAAAACGCAAAATGCAAAATTTAATAGATGCCAACCTGCTGAGCTTTGTCCACATATCCACCATTCATAACAAAAGGAGCTTTGCTGTTTAAGAATCAAGCCTGAAAAATAGCATGAAAGGAAACCTATCATGTATTATAGCTCACTGGTAGGTATGAGGCAAGCTATTCTATGGAGCTCTTCATTTTGTGTAGGAATCAAAATCTCTCAGTGAAGATGATTAAGGCTTTTAACTGCAGACATACCTGGTCTGATGAGTGACTTCTCCAAACTGTTCAGGTTGTGTTACAGATATTTTCAGATTTGGAAGAATTCTTCTAATTTGTTGTAAATGGTCTCCCTGAACCTGTGTCTTCCTATAACGAATAGTGGGAGAAATGTCCTGTGTGCTGCCAATTCAGCGCTTGTTAGCTGGGGTAGATATTTTGGTCATGTGCCATAAATTATGAAATGTTGTTCACAAAGTTAACCTAGAGCTGTTTAGACCCTAAGTATCAATTAGTGTACCCTGAGATGTACATCTGGAGCAGTTATTTGTCACAGAGAATAGCTGAGCACTTATTGTTATACAGATGGTATAACAATCTTTAAAAAAGGATTATCTTTCTAGCATGTATGTACACTATAATCTCTATATATACTGCTATAAATTTCTGCTTCCTGGCCGAAACATCCTTAAGGGTTTAAGTTGTATGAATGTCATTCTCTTATCATTCCCAGACAAAACCTGGGAAATCAGAGAGAGGAACAAAACGAGGGACATTTTATGAGCTTTTTCACTGCTTTTTTGCCAACACAGATGAGAGCAACCAAAATGAATGAAACTTCTTTCTCTCACCAGCCTAGAACACTGATGTTTTCTCCTCTCTTTATCAAACTTGAAACCTTTTCTTCACTTTATACAGTGTGTGCAACAAGAAATTTTTATTATAGAACTATTATGTATTATAGTAGCACTTCATATTAATGGCTAGTTTACCTGCTGTATCTTAGAGCTGCGTAGGTGTGATAATACATTTAGAACTGTCCAAATGTCCACAATTTGGGATTTTCTTTTCTGTCTGTAGGTAACTTCTGCAATTAACTCAAAGGAGAAGTTAAGTTCTTCTCATAAGTTCAGGTGAATTAGAAAAAGATTGCTGTGTTCTAAAGTTTGCAGCCAACATTGTAATGAAACTTGATACAGAAATATTCCTTGAAGAAGACTAGTTCTTTTGCTTAGTTTGAAAAAAGGAATATTGAAGGAATTTTGTGTTTTGTGGTGGCTGCAAGAAAATAGCTCCTAAAATAAACATGCACATCTTTCACATGCACTGGAAATCTTGGCACTTCCCAGCTAAAATTAGAGTTCTACTTCTTTTGTAATTTATTTACTTGTTTATTAAAAGAAAATTCAACAATCACTGTAAACCTAGGTGCCTTGGCAGAAAACAGAGGTTTGAGAGTATCACAAGTATTAAAGGATAGCAGTCACTTCTCTTCCAGGCCTTTGCTAAGCGTATCACATCCTGTGCGTGGCATTCTCAGATTGCTGTTCAGTAGAGAAAATGACATATATATGGTTTAACCTTCTGATAGGTGCCCACTGCCACCCGTAGTTGTGTTTCTACTCCTGACTCCTGGAATTTGAAATGAGTTCACCCTAGTCATCTTCATGGGCAGCTTCCCCCTCCCCATCTCGTCCATACTTGGAGGGTCACAGTAGTACCTGAGAACATGAAACTGGGGCTAACTTTTCTTTCATGCAAAGAGAAAAAACAATCAAAATTAATTTGGGACATTCCTATTTATATAAAATAAATTGAATAAACCAAGACAACGTGGAAGATTTTGGTGAAAGGTGCAATTTTAAATAGTTGTCTAATTTCAGCACTTGCACCTTTCACCCTCCACCCACGCTCATCTGCATACTGTTCTAGTACTTCATTGGAAGTGGGGTAGGTATTGTGGCATTGGTGAGCCTGGCACAGTGAAACAGTGCAGCACAACTGCTGCCTGTATTGAGACTGCACTGGCAAGCCTGCACTGCTGCTGATTTTGGTGGAGACTTCTCAGGCTTCCCTGCAAAATCATGTGTGCATGCTACCAGTCTGACAGACACATCCTGTACGAGGACAGGGACTGCAGAAAAGCAGCATCCTTGCTCAAGACTTCTGTTTCTTGAGAAACAGTCTTTTAGGGCAATAAGCCCTTTCATTTTGGCTGAAGTTTAGTTGTATTCCTAAACCAGAGTCTAACACTGGAAAGATGAGGGTTATCTATTTCCTTCCAGATGTATTCAACATAATTATTGTGCTGTATACAGTACTTTAATGTTGTTTATTGATTCAGTGTGGGGAAAAAATACAAACAATTGAGTGGGTAGGCTAATTGTTAGTCAGCATTAACATATGAAAACAATATTTCCTGGATTTGACTGTCAAGGAATAGAATTCTCTGTTCCCTGTCTTTTGACCCTGGAGTTATATGTGGTCAAGAAATCAGTAGTAGTTTACTAATCAATAATTAAGATTAGGTAACTCTGCAACTCAGAACATGAGAGAAACAGGCGTCAGTTTTTCTCATCATTAATTATAGTCCATTTTTTGATCAATGACATACAAGAAATTATGACATACAGAGTATAATTTCTGTACACCTGAGAGTTTATACATTTATTGAATTTAGAAGAAAGTCTCTGGAATTGGTTTATTTGCTATTACAAAGAATGTGAAATAAATAGCAATGTTCTTTGCTTTTTACTCCAGAACAGGTAATAGAAAAATCTTTAAACATAACTGTCTGCTGCAGGTCTGAAATACTATACCTACATGAATATACAAACACACACATGAAACCATGGCAATGATGAATACATAGCCTTGCACTACCTTGAAGCCCAGAAAAGGAAAAATGTACTTATTGAATCAAAAGATTTCAATGATAGCATCAGCCACACATAGCAATCAATTCCCAAAAAAGGAATGTTTTAGTATTACATAGTTCTTTTTTTCCTTTGTCACCTAAAGGAATAAACTTTGGTTTATTGTAATTACATTTTTAATTGAAAATATACTGAAGAGTTTAAAGCTCTGTGCAGCTTCCATTTGAAGTAGATCATATAACATGCTAAATATGTTGGAAATATGCACCAAACATAAAATGAGGCTAAATTCTAATACTTACTGTAATCCATAAATGATACTCTGTAATTATTTCACCACATTCCTAAGGATAAATTTAGTGATATGCATGTGCACCCTAAACATATATATCCAACATTACTTTAATCTTAGACTGCTCCACGTGAAATATGCATCTTAATTACTAGGGAAATATTGTAATCTTACTCCTTTTAAACAGTACCTTAACTCTCTACCATACAGTTTCCTGTCCTTCTATTAGCTTTGACCATTTTCTTGTTAGTAGACCGTGTTTGCCACAGTGCTGACCCTTAAGTGCCAAAGACAAGGGGATGCCTGTGTATTGCTTGAGGCAAGATTCTAAATTCATGTTGTTCAGGAACTCCTAGCTCATTTGGGAAATTTGCAGAAAAGATTCAGGTGAGAAATTAATGTACTGCTGACAGACTATAGATTTGCTAGTTGTGGAGAATAGCTTGCTCGTGTCCTGCTTTATGAAAGGAATCTTGATGCAAATAGAAATTAAGTTTTTCATTTTAAAATACTTCTTAATATAATATTCTTAATAATACTTTCAAAATATTATTTCTCTAGTTCATTGTTCACGTAACAGATCTCTGCAGAATTGTGCAATCTTGCAGATGTTTATTCACTGTGGAAAATAATCTTTCTGTGAATTCTATGTATATGTGTGGGTATTTTCTAAGAAACGAATTCAAAATACAGTAACTCAACATCTCACTTCTAAAAATTCAATGTTCCCTTCTGCACTCCCTTTGGAGCATATGACTCCTGGAACAATAATGACTGTGTGTCTACAAATCACACAACAGAGTCAGAACTGTAAGGGACTGCAGATGATGAAAAACTAGAATTCCCATTTTGTCATTCAGCCTGTGTCCCATTTTATCTTTTTATCTGACCTTGCTTGAATAATTAATGTGGGACTGACAAGGAGATATCTAAGGAAACACATTCAACATAATGCAATTATGGAAAAATCATTATTCAAACATGGTATGTTTTCTATATGAAACATGAAATAATTGGCAGTGTGGTACTAACCTCACCTAATTGGTCAAGATGATGGGCTTGTGGACATTACCTCCTTCTGTTTTTTGGTGTGAGGGGATTTTTCGTTTTTTAATCAAATAATGAGAAATTTCTCCAGTTGGCTGGGAAATTGTTAATGCATTCTGTAGTTCCAGAGTCAACACAGAAATTAGTAAATGTGGGGGTTATCTTCAGCTGGCTTAAGAGTCTGATTGTCTCAAGGACCAACAGACTTGTATTCTCATATCCAAGGAGCACTGTTCAGACAGCAGGACAGATACAGAGCCCACAACACACAAAGATTACCTTCTGGAGGAAAGCACATAAATGGTTGTTATGAGAGCTATGCTATAAAAAGGCTGAGTGAAATATGGCATCGCTAAAATGCATAGCAAAACTCAGTGTGATTTCTATGCTGCCAGAATTTTCATTCTAATTCAGCAGAAGTTTCTAGAATGAGAGAAAAGGTCAGATACACAAACCTGCATAGAGCATGTATATAATATATTTTAATCAAAGCTTACTTTTATTGACCTGATACTTCCTAAATTTTAATGTGGACATAACTCTTGTCCTTGTATTCAGAAAATATCATTTGAAATAAGATTTAGAAAGTGTTGATGCCTTTCTATATCTAATCAGAAAAAATTTCTGAATCTGTGGAAAATTAAGCTGAAAACTGCCTAAAGTTGGAAGCAAAATTGTTACTTTGAGAGCAGCAGTCCCGATCTTCTGGCATTAAATGGAGATAACCGGAAAAACCCCTTAAATATACATTGCCACAAGTCATTTTACTAGCTGGTTCTTCTAGCACACAGTATGAGATTGAACAGTCAAGGAACAGGTAGCTACCAGATTAATTACATCTAATATTTACTTTTTCATAAATGAATCTATGTGATAATGTCTGTTTTAAGAGTTTGCTAAGATGAACCTGCTGTTATTGAGAAGGTTATAGTTGGTTTATCATTGTTCCCTTTCCAATCAGAGGGAGAAAAATAGAAAATAAAAGTTTGTCTCTTGCTTTAAAACAGATAAATCATTGTTATGGAATATGGTGCAGTGTTTTTAAAATGTTGTTTGGTTTTTTTCCTATCTACAAATACCTAAAAAAATTAAAATCATCTTGAAAATCATTCATTTGGCAGTAGAATAAAATACCATCACTATTGCAGGCACTACAATACTCCTAGGGTCTTACTAGAAATTTATGGGACCATTCTAGGTCTTTGCATCTTTAACAGACTATTTCAGATGTATCTGCACACAGAGGTTATGTTGGTTCCATTGGGATTTGTGTAATCTTGTAGTACTGCTGGAACAAACTTCAAGCTACAGTACAAGCCCTTCAAAGCACACAAGGCTTTTGCTTGTGTGGTTCTTGCCAGTTTTTTGGAGTGAATACTTGTGATCATAAACCCAAATGGTCCCATCAGGCATACAGTTATAAGTGTGTCTAAAATGATTCTTGCAAACGATTGCAAGAGCATGTCAGTGACTGACTTGCCCATAGGAAGGTCAAAGTCAAATTGTTCCTGAGATGGAATCCAACAGAGCTGAAGGAATTGAAATGTTCAGAGTGAGAGTTACAAATCCCCATTTCATTTTCATGAGTATTATGAAATTTTGTTTGACCCTTACTGAAGTATTTCCTGAGAGTATTTTATACTGCAGAACACTTTGTGTGTCTCATCTGCTCTGATGTACAGAGCATGCTGAAAAGAACTGGTCTTCATAAGTCTTAGACTGTTGTTCTGTAGCTGTATCTTACTAAACACTTGCCTTCCTGCCAGAAGGAACACCACCACATATTAGTTACCCTTTTCCATAGGTATTTATGCTGTCAGTTTCTCTCCTGTCTGTTCATAATTCAGGTTTATGTAAAGTAAGAAGAAAATATGTAAGCAAACTTGAACATGTATTTCTAAAAATTACAAATTCTTAAAAATTATCCCAATCTTTCACTCAGCAGGTGACTTCCAAACTTGCTTGTCTCTGCCTTGAGATTTGGTTACCGAAGCCCTGCCAGAGTCGATCTGGGATCTTCCTGTAGGAGGCATTCTCTTTTGTACATGAAAGAAGAGAAATTTAGCACTTTTCTTGCTTATTTTCTGATAATTACCACCATCACCAAAACAATCCCCAAGAGGCTATAATTAAGGATCTCTAAAAGTACATCTCCCAATAGCGTGGAGATAGTGGTGATGATAGTGAGAACAGAGAAGGGAAAAAACAGTCACCAGGTTCAAAAGAAAGAAAATACACAAATTCATCACTTCAGTTCTGAACTCACAGGGAGCAATGCAGGAGGTACTGAATATCCCTCTCTCTTTCTTTCCTTTCTTTTTCCCCCCCCCAAATCCATTGTAAAACACAACTGATGACTACTGGCAATTCTTGTTCCACATGCTGGTTTCCAAATAATGCTTGAATTTAGCTCTCAGAGCCTTAAATTTTATGGAATAAAATATTGCTGCTGTTTTCTACTCACAAAATAGCAAAACGTGCCAGAATTTAAAAAGAATTTAAATTTAAAGCATTTAATCAGTTGGAATGGAGTAAAAATAGGCTTTGTTTGCTGAAATTTTCTTAGAAGGAAACACTAATGACATAAATAAAGTCACTTCCAACCTCTCATTCTAATCTAATCTTCACATTTATTTGATCACTATTGCCATGGTATCTGAGAAACAACTACAAATCAAAAAGCAGAATACTCTAGTAACTGCCTCTCTTCTGACCTTCCCAGCATTTATGTTGCTTAATTAAATTTCCGAAGAGTTTTTTGGGAGGAGTGGCAAAGGCCATACTGAGAGAAAGGCAAATTGTAGGGGAAATCTTGCACTTAGGTCTGAGTTTAAGTGTTGTTCTGACCTCCAAAGAGCTCCTAGTTTGATTTTTGCAATAAGTAAGAGGTGTGTCCTTCAGATCTTCACTTCTTAAGAAAAACATTTTGTTGGTACAGCTGTACTCTGTTTTATTCAGCTGGAGTGTGTAAAGAAATGCAACATTTCCCTCCCTTGCTGTTGTTACCTGAATATTTAGTACAGAGCTTCCTGCACGACTCTCTTTGAATTCCTAAATTGCACTATTCCTTCTTTATTAACACTTACCTACACTAATTTACAGCTTCAAACTATAAGGGTTATTATGAAAGACTGCAAACAGTAAGGGCTCTCTACAGAAGACGATAAAATCTTTGTTCTTCACATAAGCTTATAGATAAACACTGCTGCAAAAATCCTCTCCAGGCTCCATGATGTTCTTGTACTTCACATCTCACTTGAACATGGACTGGAAGTAGGTCAGGTTTTTGTAATCTCATTTCTTCAGATTGGGTTTGATCACAATAGAATTTCACAAGAGGAGGGTCTCTGCAGGAGCAAGGCAAGTTTTAATGAAGAGACATGTAGCTGAGAGAACTTCGGTTTTGCCAGTTGGTTTTACATAAAATGCTTTGTACGCAGGGACTTCAGGACTCCTGTGCTGCTATACAAGTCAAACTCACTTGTTTTTGCTGAGGTTGGCATGTGTTGGCAATATCTGTAAATTATTTGGATAAATTATTTGAACAGAGCACTGTCTGGGGCCTCTTACATATGAAGTGCTGATGATTCTGTCCACATTCTTGAGCTTCAACACTTGTATTACACTTTTCCTCTAAAAATACCTTGGTTTTGGTTACACTAGCTGTGCCGAATTACCATCACAGGTCTCACTTCATAGACAAGAAAACCAACTCAGTAAAGCATGTTTTGTCTAATACCACAAAATCTGTAAGAAGGCAGCTCTACTGAAAAGTAAACAGGGTGATAGTTCGTTAACCTTAAGAAAGCGATGTCAATTCGGAGAAGAGAGAATACACTTGCTTTTTGTTAGGATCAGCAAAAATTCAGTAGCAGGGCCAAATAAAGTTGGACAAATTACTACCTCTGCTGAGATACAGAGGGAGGATTTACTGGCTGATATGCTGACATGAATTGCCCTTCATTTTGTTACCAGTGTAGACCATAATGATCTATGGACGCTACATATGCATATGCAGAACAAATTCATGTAGTATCTTGCAGCATCTCAAAAAATACTAAACCTTCCAGCCGTCTTGCAGAAGACTGACACAACTGTTGTCCTAGTGTTACCAGAGAAGACAAGCGGAAGGTGAAATCAAAGAGGAAGAAATGTGGAGTGTTTTGAGTTGGTTTCTTTTCTTTGCTAATCAAAGATGACATCATCATAAGTTAAGGCAGGATTTTAAACTAGTTTGTGTAACTGATGCTGGTGATATTACACTGTGCATTACCTGGATGGGAAGGTTTTCATTTCATGCTCCTCCATACTTCCAGTAGCTTTATGAGACTATAATCTGTTAAGGCTAAACTCTGTTTTATTGTTTTCCTTTCACAATCAAATGATTTTATGTAGCAATTAAGGTCTTTTGAAAAATCATAAACATTAGCATATTGCTAATTTCAAAAGTGACTACTAAATAAATGCCTATCATGCAGTGCACATGTTCCACTATGCACTTGGCTTATGTTGATATTGCTGTTTCCATTTTTATTTCAGCTGAGTAAGAGAAGTCTATCCAAAAATTTGCTTTCTAATCAAGTAGATGGGCAGGGATATTTAGGCACATAAATCGCAACATTGATTAAGGCATGCAGCAATACAACTACAATCCCTACTGATTTTACTGTGTGGATTTCCTGGTCACTGCACATATGAAAACCTACAGACCTAACTAGCTATTCACATTCAGAGAAAACTAATTTTCCTGTATAACTATCGGTGCATTGGTAGGGAATGTGTTGCATATGAGGCTTTGAGAAATGTGGCCCTTTAAGAAATAATTTCAGATTTTAGGGTTTATGTTTTAAAGCCAATTGGAGGATTTTAATGCCAAATTCTCATTTAAATCCATTTACTTCTTTTGAAAAAACTCATCTTCAGCAACCATTGATTTTAATAGCTGAAATCAAAGCAAAACAGCTACTCAATAATTTTCATGAAGGTTTTCATGTCGACTAACTTACGTTTTCTATAGAAATAGAGCAATATTGCTGTGACAAATCACTGGTATTTGACTTGCTATAGCTAGAAATAATCTTATCTATCAGAACTCTGTGTTACCCAAATTGTCATATTTTACTGCTTATTTTCCCGTGTAGATTAGCACTTTAAGATAGACACTGCTAACATTAAAGCTAATATCATGACTGGGGTAATATTATTTCAAAGATCCCTGGTTACATGATAACAGTCTGTGGCCTTGCTGACCTCTGTGATAAATAAGACTCCTGAGCATCTCTTTTATTTTCATGTATTGAAAGGTAGACTCTCAAGTTAAATAGGGCAAAATTATTAAAAAATTCCTTCAGAAATGTTAAAAGTAACAGAATAAAAGTAAATTTTAGAATCAGTTGGGTTTTACTATTGGAATAAAGTCTGCATAATAATGTGTAAGCTTAGGGAAAACCTGTATGCATGTCTTTTGTTGGACAGACCTCAGGCTGGGCCTTGAATTCTCCACTGTGATTATTTTGATTCCACAAAAAAAAAAAATTGGTACCAATTCTAATGTAATTCCTTACATTAAATTCTTTTAATTGCTAAAAAAACAGATTGTCAGTTTTTTAGGGAAGTTATACATTACTAAATGCAGATCTCGATGCTTATTGAAGATATTTCTTTTTAGTGATTCCTTTATGTCTAAAAGCATGCAGGTTTTATTAAATGTAAAATACTGAAAGGAACACAGAATCTATATTACATGGCATGTCCTGCTGTGGCCTTACTTTACCAAAGAAATGTAGCGAAAATGTGCTGGTAATATCCTTTGTCTTCATTATAAGAATCTGTGTTACTACATTCTTTCTGATGTAAGGCCATTTACCTTGACTCCCAACTACATTTAATCTCATTACATTCGCTGTCATTATAGCAACATCTTTATTCCACTTGAAAGACTTTAAAGCTCTGGAGGATGATATTACAGTAAGGGCAGAATATGCTTTATTGAATAGGGTCCTGTGTAAATTCCAGATATGATCATGCCATCCATTTTTATGAGTCTGCTCACATGATTCTGGGTTAATACAGCAATTGTGATTCTTCCAGTTAAATATGGGGATGGAAAATCAGACCATGAATAAGCATCTTAAATATTTTGATACTGAAAGGACCAAAAAAAGATGTATTGAAAGATCTTAATATAGATCTTGACTTAAAAAATAACCTCTGTACTTTTCCTGAAAAAGATTCTACAGAATGAAAACATGTATAAATACAAATGCTAATGTTAGAAGTAAGAGTAAATTAATTCCAAGAAAGGAAATGACATCACTATAACTTACCCTCAGTATAGACCTCAGCATTTCAAGGTTCATATTGGATTTTATAATATTAATAATAAAATCTGCAGTCCTGAGTTGAATAAACTTTACTCCTGGAAGAAAAAAAAAAAATCTAGTTAAGGCTACTTGTCCAGGGATTGGCATTAGAATATAAAATTTTCATAGACAAAGTGCTTCAGAAAACTAAAAAGCCAGAGAGGCAGGGTTAGGATTTTCAAGTCTTGCACAGCTCATGAACAGCCTGTGGGGTTGCTAACAGTGTCCCAGACAGTCCTGAGAGGCAGCGGGACTCCCAGCAAGGTGGTAAAACACAAGAATCTATTCTCATCTTCTCTATCTGTCTGGCTCTCTTAAGCTTATAAAGTACATTTCTGAAAATATGTCTTTGTGTTGGATTACCTCTTTCATCTCCTATATTCTTGTAGGTCGTTGTGTAGGTTAGTAAGTATAAGGTGCATGCAAAATTTCTTTGGGATCAGTTAAACTATTTTATTCGTGACTTACCCTAGATAGTGAAATAAATAGCTATGTGAAATTAATGGGTCATAAGATCTTTGTGAAAAGACAGTAAAAATTTCTTAGTGCATGTCTGAATAAAGCACTCTTGAAGTACTCAGCATGACCATGCTGATAAATAGACTTATCCAATGACTGAAGGGCAAGTTATTGGTTCTTGCCTTTGGTCAGTGATAATGTTGTATGATCTTGTCATTTATTATGGTAGATTTTATTAGGTGTGTTATTATAGGCTACCCATAAAATTTTATGTACTAGTAGAAAATAAAATTATAGTTTATCAGATTATTTCTCTGCCTCTAACTATCCCAGATGGGTGAAAACAGAGATTTGCAAGGTATAGAACTTCTTAACGAATACAGACCTAGAGGAGTATGATATTAAAGATGATTCTGTCTGCTCTTTAGCCTTTGAGGCTGCAGCATCCAGTGCTGATGCAGGGACTGACCCAAGGGAGGGGTAAGAGTAAAAACTGTTAGTTTCATTGAGGTGATTACTGAAGATTTGATTTCACCTTGAGAATGGCTACACAATGTAAAGACTGGGTATGTCTTAGACCAATATATGCAGAATATCTTTTTTTTCAGGGGCAAGCTTTCTGCTGTATTAGCTTGAGTAAATATTCATGTTGTTAATTGGTTCAGATAATTTAGGTAAATGATGTTTTTTGAAGATGACTTAAGGTGCAAGATTAGTCATATGAACAGAAATAATTGCCTATCTAGCCATTTCAGGAACATCTGCTATTCTTTCCTTTTTATCTCACTTTACAAAGCAACTTCATCAGGCCATAATAAGAGTTACTCACACAGAGCCTGTAAGTCTTGCTTTAAAGGGGCATATAAATGATGAAAGGAGAGACAAGACAGGCAGGAAATAGAATTCAGTGAAGTCATAGATTCTTGCAGATTTTTCTTCCAAAGTGTTATTCAGTAAAAAGATTTCCCTTTCCCTCATGCCACAGAACCACACTTCCGTGCTCTCTGTTCCTGGCTGATCCGTGGCACAGTATCTTCATCATTTCTATTGCACTTGGGAGACATAAGATCAGGCTGACACAGGGCTTCCTCACAAAAAGATTCATTGGTTTTTCCACTGAACAGAGATCTCATTACTGAGGAACACAATCTAATTTCCACTTATACAATGGATGGGTCCCATAGTTCACAAAAATATATGGAGGAAAAAGGTGTCTTACAAATCTATCACTCCATCTTTGGTCTCTCAGAGTTTATCCCTAAATGAGTTCAGCAGAATGACATTTGTATTTCCTTTTCATATGTAATTCCATATAGGCATGTCTAGAAGTGACATTTGTCCCAGGGTGCACAGTTAAATGTTTGTACAAGACTGTATTCCTGATGCAGTAACAGGACTCTCTGGAATCTCCTCAGTATGATGGCTTCCTCTCCTATTACTATGCATTTTGATGGTCCTGAAAAATCTTTTCTGAATCACTGTTTTCAGTAGAGTTTATATGCATTAGTATTAAATTTCATATTTGCTAGTTATTTCATTAAAGAGCTTTGATCCATAATTAAACTAATGATTTCATTGCTTTTCTCCTTTCTGATCAATCAGGAAAGCAATTTCTTCTTCTTGTATTCCCACCCAGATAAATTCTGCTTTTATCTAAGGATTAAGAGATTTGATCCCATCTTTCTATTCTTTATTAATCAAATCTAGTTTAATATTGAGAGATATCAAATAATCCCTGTTTAGAAAATTTTGTGTTCCAGAAGTGCTGCTTTCATCACTCCACTAGCTATCAAATAGTAACAGGTTGGCTGTTTTTGCCACAGCTCTCTACCATGCTGGGAAGTGTTCCTGCTGCAAAAGAATCCTGTAAGGTCTGTCAGTTTTGTAGTTCTAAAACTCACACAGCTAAAAACAAATGGTTGCTAGTATTTGCTCTTTTGGGAAGTGAAAACCTAAAAATGATGGGTGTACAAACCTGTAGCAGAATCCTAGCACCAGTTAAATCTACAGAAAAAGTTTGGCCTAACCTTGTTTTTTCTCAGACTGCATGTGAATTTAATCATGTAGAAGTTGAAAAAGGAGACATGCTAGACATTCCTAGTAGACATGCTTTGACCTACCCTGACTGTTTTAAAGGATTCCCAAATTCATAATTTTGAAGGAGCATTTTTCTTTGGAAAAAAAAAAGTAGATAAAACATTCTTCAGAGAAAACGTTTGTAGAATTGGATTCTGAATTACTTGCTGACACACACTTGTTCTCACTCCTCCTCCCAATTGGATTTTAATTCAGCAATCTGAGAGATTTTACAAAACTAATCATTTGCTTTGATCCTGTGAATACATTCTCCTTGAATAAAGACAAAATCAATAGGAGAAAACAATTGATGAGAGGAAGAAAAACCATTTTCCTATGCTGTAAAAATGTAGCTGTCCATTGACAAATGGTAGCATATTCTACAATTAACTTATAGCATATCTCAAGGAGAAAGTTGCAGAAAAGACTTATGAGGGTCTCTCAGTGGAACACATCCATATCCAGTGTTGGGGATGATTCAAGTTCACTTTGTCCTCCACCACCTTGTCATCAATTTTCTTAACTTTAGCTAGCTGCTGGAAACAGTTTTCTGTTTGCCATTGGTATGTGCAAGTTAATCAATACCATTAATCTACATTCCAGATATCTGGAAAGTGTGTTCCCTACTACTAATACCACTTGGAAACCTATGGACTGGTGCATGCATGATCTTATCTATCATTACTGTCTGATTTCTCTGATTATAACAAGTTGACTTAATCTTTATGTTGTATAGGAATTGCTTGGGCTTTTCATAAAGGAAAAGCATTGTTTAATTCAGTGACTGCCTTGGGCTTAATCTGATCTAGATGGTTTCCTAGAATTTCCACAGACATACCTGTATCCACATAGACCTGTGTTCTAATCAATTTACAAGCTTTCAGTAAAGTTTCAGCAGACATTGTAACCTGAACAATTATAGTGCCGGTACAGGTTCAGGTGAACTTAAAAGTCTTCATTTTACTTTTGCCCACTCATTTGCTAGCAGCTTCTTCTTAGCACCTATAATCCGCTGCTTCTGAAAGAGAGCATTGCATTTACAACAGCACCACTGTGGACGTAGCAGTTTTTTTAGTATTTCATCATAGCTATTTAATTGCTTAATGCTGCATAATGTGGTCAGTTCAGTGTGCGGACATAACAGTAATTTGTTGTTGACTTTTTTCCCCAAACATACCATTAAGTACTGATAACAGCTTCTTTCCTCCGAAAAGCAGTAAATGTTTGGGGCCCACCAAACCAGTGTCTCAGCAGAACTAAAAACAGGAATATAGAAAGTCTCTTTATTCTAAATGTGGTTAATGTACACGTGCTCCTGGAATACAGGTGCTATCAAACAGAACTCTTCTACTGTAGAAATCTAAGCCAGCAATAATGTTCCATATCCAGACAGAAGTTGTCTCAAAAACTGAGACCAGGGATGAGACCAAGCTCTCCTGGCACTCCTATCGTTTTTCTCTAACCATCACTACCTCAACAGTGAAACCTCAATATAAAGACCATATTTTTTTCAGAACTGGCACCCAAGGAAAAAAATTTAGAAAATTGCATCTAGCAGCATCTTTTGGGCACACCTACCAGGCAAATATGTTTGCAGATAAGGTTTACAAAGCATTAAATGGAGGTAAGTACATATAGCCTTTTGCTTGGTCATCCTGCTGTACTATATAGCGTATATATGTATTTTTTTTTACTTTTCATAAATCTTTTGTGGTAAATATGTCATGATGCTGGTCGATAGCACTGATTCCAACAGCTGAACTCTTTTGTTTACTTTTTGATTGGTCTGTGTTCAGGTATCCTGAACAGTAAGCACAGACCTCATCGATTTGTCTTTAAAGTCCATAAAAAAATTCCATTGGAAATCTAGTTTGAGCACTGAAACACATTGGAAGTTATGAAAATGATTCAGTCTTTCAAGAATCATCTAGTATTACTCGATACTCTACCAAATTATTTTTTCTTCAAAATCTGTTTTCATCCTCTAGTTATTTACATTGTGGGTGTTGTCCCCAAATATAGCACATCAGGAAAGTCAGGACTTTCTAGCCTAAAGGGAAATGACTTGTAGTACAAAAAGCAGGGAGAAGATTTTGTTTCTTTATCCTGCTTCCTCACCTCTTCTAATTTACTAACCTCTTACTGAAGCTTAACAGAACAGCTGACAGTATGCAGCACTTTCTAGAGTCAGCATTAGCAAGAATGTTAAATTTGCAAGGAAAGAGATTAACTAGAGAAGTAAGGAACAAAACACAGAAACTGTAAATTTCTTTTTTTTTTTTATTGCTTATGTTTCATCAGACTGTTAGTTTTCATTCCCGTGTTCCATAATGTGTGATGCATTTTTGACACAGTCTTTTCATTAGGTATCTTTCTTGCTTTCTTTATCTTACCTACCATTTTGTCTCTGCTCAGCTCTGTACAGAACTACTTTTACTCTTCTAGCTTGTGGCTGTTGCCTTTTTGAGCCAAGCTCCTGCCCTGTCTATGGTGGGGCTGTATCTTCCCGCTACTTCAGAAAGTTGCCTCTGCTGACTGTGCAGCATGGTCCCAGGAGGAAGCGTAACAGTCAAAGCCTTGACAGTGATATGAGGTGCCATGTCTTGTATGTAAGTCAGGTAGTAGGAAGTGTGATCCAGGGCATTGCAAGGTTTTACTGATCTGTGTTGAATCCTGAGTTTATTGGAGAAGTCTACAGAAAATGAAGATACCCTGCATGTCTCTTGGGAATAACTTGGAAGTCACTTCAGTGATACCTTTCCTGACCTAAACCCTGACAGTATTTTCTAAAAGCAAACAGATGTGTAGCAATTTGAGACTGTCATAGAGGATGAAATACCAGTCCTTATATTCCTAATGGTCTGACAACCTGCAAAAACTTGTGTAAAGCATCTTCAATTTTTTCACCAGAAATCTCTATCCAAGAGAAACTGTGTGGCTAAAACTCTCAGTCCTCCACATAGATATACTCTACCTTTTTTCTTCTCAAAATAGAATAAAAAGATTAATTTCTCCAATTCTGTTGAAAAAAGGATTTACAAGATTTTTTTAAAAATGTTTTTCCCTTATTTCGTGTTCCTACCAGAATCTTACTATTTGCAGAAAATCTGCAGATGTTTTTGCTTTCACTGTTATTTCTTGAAGGGGTCACGTGCTGCTTTTAATTACAACCTGATTCCCTACTGAGACCTGTGCAAGTATTAACCAGAGCAACATTTTAGCCACTACATTTAGACTGAGACAAAAGCTAATCTTCTATGTCAGAGGTTTACTGTACTGGATTTATTAACACCTTCACAATCTTCACCAGTACTTTAGAATTATTCAGGTCAAATTCATCCTAAGCGAAGTTAAGCATAATGAATTCTCAGACTGCTGTCTAATTCTGTGACAGGCAATAAATTCTGTGGTATAACATGAAACTATAGAGCGATGTAACTGCTACGGGAAAAAATAGCTGTTGCAAATACTGATGGGCACAATAATTATCCATTAACAATGACTAATGAATAAATCGAGTATAGACTACAAAGAAAGAATCCCAAGGAACAGGATTCAAATCAGGCAAAAGACTGTGCTTTGTGTTATACAGTCAAACATAAATCTGTAATTTTTAGTGAAAGTGCTCCAAATTGTTACCTCTTTGTTTCAGAGTGTAGCTTACTTCTATGTTATATTTCGTTAACTCTGTGAAATATGTGTAGAAGTGCTGAGAAATTGATTCCTTCAGTTATGTTTACATGGTGTCATTGATCTAAGTAGGAACCACATAAAGTGCCATTGATCTGAATGGGGGTCAGGCTGAAACATCCAAGAGAATATGGTATTGTGGTTCTATAGGAGCAAAACACCCACTAGATTAATTCATTCACATGCACTTTTCTAAGTGAGTCACAAATTATTCCTGTATGTACTGAGACTTGAGACTTGCCTGTTTCAACAGCAGGGAGCAGAGACACACGAGTCTTGTATTTGTTGCTGTAATGCACAATAAATTAGCAAAAGCCAATATAATATTAACCTCCTTTAATTGCAGTCTCCTTGTCTGTTTGTCTACTGTATATACTTAGTCACACAGTCTCTGGGTGCTGTGGTGTTTCCAGTACAATCACAAATAAATAACTGTGCAGTTCATTTTCAGGCATCAGTGATGAATTTTCATCAGCTTAAAGAAGAATTTGACTGTTTCAAAACATTAAAGCGAGTACTTAAAGTGGTTCATATCTGTTGCTTCCATATAGACTCTTTCAGGCACTGATAAGAGGTTAGATTCAGATTACAGATACCTTACAAGATAATATATCATTTAAGCAGATTACCAATTCCAGAAATGATCAGAGAAGACAATGGAGAGGGCACAGATGAAAATGCAAATGGAAATCTAGGAGTCTGATGAATGGGAAAACGAGTGACTTGGCAGGTGACACTCTACCAATACTCAGGTGAAATTAGAGAGTACTTTATGACTGAAAGTGGTGAATATTTGATGAAATGCAAATTTAAGGTGCTGAAAGCTACAGTAGGTGGGGAATTCCTTGAGTTTTTAAACATATTCCAAACTAGGTGCTGTGTGTAGACAACTCATTGCAATAATCAGCACTTAAACCTTGGTCAGATGGCTGTGTAATGCAATTCTGCCTGGACTAATTCATCCTGTAGACTTATTTATTTCCACTTTCTATTGTATAGTACTGCTGTACAAAATTAAATCACTACTGTATTGTGTCTAGAAGAGGGGATAATTTTTTTGTGGCTGAAAGAATATAGTACCATCATGGCTGATTTTTGTGGGACTTTCATGAAGTAAAATCTATATCACAATCAGTTTTGGCAGAGCCATGACTTTCTGAAAATGTTTTTTACAAATGTAAGGTGTAGAATTACTGTGGAAAGTGATACACACCTAAAATTAATTGCTGTGTAGCAAAGCATTTTTATACTACTTGGCTGATCTTTAAACAAAAGTTAGCATTTCAAAAACACCTACTGAAACCATTAGCTTTCTTGCAGTGCATTCCAGTTCAATAACTTTAATGAAGAGAAGTGATATCTGCACATCAAGATTCTAACAAGGAAAATATTTTCTAGTCATCTCTGACTCCAGAAGTTTGGTTTTTTTCACTGAGTTGTATTGCTTTGCATGAAGAAGTATGCATCGTTCATATACAACATCCTAACCTAAAAAAGACCTGATTTATATCTATTTCCCGAGGTCTCCCAATCTGGGGACATTGGTGGGAGGTGACTGGAAAACAGGTTCTATTGTATTATACAGCATGTTTTTTAAAGCCACAAAATAGCACAAGATTTGCTTTTGCATATGCATTACTGATTGTTATTGTCTCAGTGGGTAATTATTCTTGCAGTATTCATTTAACCACTTAATACTTGAAGTTATACTGTTCTGGTGCACATTACACAGTTGGCAGAAGGGGCTACAGCAGCAAGCATGAGAGGTTAACTGACTTTTATTGAAGCAGTTTACAGCTTGCTCTTTTCTTCATCCTTAAGCACTGCTGATCCACTGTAAACTAAGATCTATTGGGACAATATTTTTAAAGATGTTTAGTTTTCCACTAACCTATATTTTATTTGTGTTGTTTCATTTTTTTCCCCAAGATACTCTAGTGATAAAAAGGATAAGGTCATTGTTACTGAGTCTCTTTTTCTTAAGGTGAACATACTAAATTCTCCTGCCCATTAAAGGGCAGATGTTGCATATTTTTTTTCAGAGAAATTTACATACACTTCAGTTTGTGGAACAGAAATTGCAGTAATTCAGTAGGTAGCTACATTTGCTTAGCTTACATAAAGTGCTATAAGGAGATCTAAGGGGAGAATGTTACCCTTTTAAGTGATTTTTAAAACATCAAATCTTATTTCAGTTCATTCTAGTGGTTTGCTACTACTAGTATTTTACTGTTATGACCGTTTAGTGTGTTTGAGCTCTGTTAAAGATTTAAATTAAAGTTTTATGGAATACACTTTTTTAGAATTCAGAGGATTTTATGGATTATTATTCATAACATCTGCCACTTACAGAAAAAAAGCCTTAAAATGCTCCTTTAATATGTATTTAATGCTTGTGATACAATTTTATATTAAATAAGATTTGTTTTATTTTAGTAGTTGTGTTTGTATAGCTGTAGGAAAGATCTGTTTTCACTATAAACCCTTAGGTCTGAGGTTTATATCTTGGCTAGTAAAACTTTCATCACAAGGAAACTTGATATTTCTCAGCATATAACATATATGCTTTATGCAAAAGATGGAAGACTGGAAAAAGAATACAAAATAGACATTTTAATATTAATGAATGCTTACTGGTAATGAAAACGGATTAAAGAAGTAAGGTAGATCGTTTCTGTTTTCCTGCTGTATGTTATATAAAACCATTTTCTTAAGAAACAAAACTTTGCTAGAATTTGAGAGAGCCGCAAGAGAGATCTCGGAAGGTATTCTAAAGGCAGACAAATCAAGCTTAAGTCCTTTTTTATTTTTAACTTCAGGAAACTCCCATTGTTCAGTGGTGCTTGACATTGAACTGGGCAGGTGTGTCCACATAAGGTGCAACAGGGAGGATTCACATGCTGGCTTGCTGAAGTGACAGAATTGTGCAAAATAACTGCAGTGGTCTGGCAAGCTTCAGGAAGCAGGTGGATCTGAGGTACCTAACTCCAAAATTACAGTGCTGAAAATGCCTGCTTGCCTGCTGCCTAACCCAGGAGACATCTACACTTTCTCCCCCACCCCTATATTATTCACCAGGCTCCTCTTCTGTACATCTTGACATGCCTAGGGTTGCCCCACTCTTGATGGATCTGGGTGGTATAGCCTATAAGTCTGAGCAAATTTAGCATTCAGAAATTCTCTGGGTGCATGTGTGAATATGATGTACGGTGAACAGGAGAATTTGTATATGCATATCAGGAGGTATTAGTTTACATGCAAGAGATGTTGATACTGTTTTTTACTGAATACAGACAACACCATTCATTTAGAAGGTTTAGAAAGCTCTTTCTCCTCTTGTAGTGTTACCTTTGTTCACTTCCATTTCCAAACACTCTTAATATTGAACAGGTATGATAGAATATGATAACAATAGCACATTAATCAGTAAAAGAGTCCTTTTTTTCAGAAATATTTTTTCATCAGGAAGAAAACTGGTCAAATGGAAGAGTCTAAGAAATAATGAAAGTTACATCAGGGAATTTTTCCAAAAAGGATAAAGTTCTTGCGAAGTCAAGTGAAGAGACCAGAACAGTCAGTGGTCTGATAATTAGAGCATTTACCTAAAAGCATTTGAAACAATGATTAGAATCTGGCCCTGAAGACCATAAGGATGGGCCTGAACAAAGAGGAAGTAGATACTTTGAGGTGATGTTTTCTTTCTCAAAAACTATGAATTACAAGAAGCTAATTGAGAACAGTCAACATGGACTTGATGAGGATAAATCATACCGGATCAGTCTGAAACTACTCATCAAAAAAGGCAATAGTTGAGAAGGGAAGAGTAGTGAATATAATATACCTTGATTCAAGAAAGGCTTTTCACACTGTCTTCCACAGCATTCTCATTTGGAAACTAAGGAAGTTTGGACTGGATGACTGAAGTGTTAAAGAAGGTGAAAACTGGCTGACCACCAGGCTCAAAGGGCCAACCAGTGCTTTCATGTCAGAGTATCCAGGGTACATACTGAGGCTGTTTATGTTAAATGTCTTTGTCAGTGATCTGGATGATGCAGGTGAATATACAGTTGGCCAAATTGCAGATGATACTAAATTGGGCTGGGGCATGACAAAAGATAGAGTTTCAGTACAGAGGGACCCGGAAAAACTTCAGAATTTGGCCAACAAAGGGAAGCGCAAATTTTTTACTGGAATGGAAAAACCCTGTGCCTTGGTACAGACCAGGAACCCACTGGCTAAGAAACAGACAGCCCTGCTGGAAAGGATTTGGAGTTACAGGGGATGCAAGTCTGAATGTGAGCTGCCAGTGCCCTCTTACCATGAAAAAGACAAATCACAAACTGGGCTACATTATACATGTCTGCTCATTTCTGGTGAGGCTGCACCTCAAACACTGCATCTCATTTGTCATCTAGACCTGACCTGACTCCAGGTCAAGAGGGAAGTTGACAAACTGCAGTGGATCCACCAGAGGCTTATCAAGATCATTAGGGACCTAGAGCAACAGCCCTAAAGTTGAGGGAGATGCACTTGCTTAATCTGGCGAAGTTGCTAATAACAAGCTACTTGAAGAGGAATTGCAAAGATGATGGAGTCAATCTCTTCTCTATAGATGACATAAAAAGGGGCAATTGCCATGAATTGTGGCTTGGGAGGATTGAATAAAGCCTTCCTATCAAGATTGCCAACATACATACAGGTTGTGAGAGTGCTTTTCATACTCCCACATCTCACAATCATTTCTTTTAATATCTTTAACACTTCAACCAATTTCAGTTGCTTTTAACACAGAATGAGTTTAAACCAGGTGAAAATTTCCACAGTCAGTTACTCACTCCCTCAGCTATCTCCTGTCATATCACTCTATTTAAGTCTCTAATGGGAGTATTCAGATTTCCCTTTTTGCACAGTGGAATGAATTAAAGGTAAAATATCAACCTAGAATTCCCCAGGAAAGGAATTTCAGTCAGCTTTCATAACAGGTTATAAGCAGATTCAAAGAGGGGTTTAGTTATGGAATAATAGCACATGCAGAGCATCCACATTGGCCTAGTAGACACTAACAGCTCTGTTGGAGGCATTTAAGTCTGTTGGATTAATGATTAACTGATTAAAAATTCACAGTAGTTTTTGACATAATAGACTATCATATTCTATCAAGTAAACCATACAAGATTATTTAAAATTGTAATTCAGATTAAGAAGAACTATTTTTCCTAGGCTATAGTGGAGTTACGTGGAAAATAAAGCCCTAATAGAATTGCCAGAATAATTTACCGTTTCATGACATGAAAGTGGCTTAAATCTCTGCTGGCAGATGAGCACACAAAGTAATGGTTCAAAGTGATCATTACTACTTAATCATGACACGTTCTGCTGGAAGAGGTAGTTATAATTCTCCAAAATGAGGCATTTATATTTCCTCAACTCTTTCTCTTCTTCCTCTTTATGGCATATATCAAGTGATAAGATTCGTATTGAAATGAAATTTGTTCAAATCAGTTAGTGAATTAGTAGAAGAATGACCATGAAATAGTTGTTTAAACTTTACTCAAATAATGAAAAGCATTTCAAATCATAGTTATCACTGTTATCATCGTTTACTTGAAAATCAGTAGCATGTAACATAATTCTTGTTTTTACTCCAATCATTTATATTTTATTTATATCTTTACAGATACAGTCAGGTAGCGGTCTCCAACATGGTGACAGTTCCATATCCTGTTTCTTATGTTTGGTTTTGCTACGCTACATTTGCATTATTTTCTTCTTGTGACACACTGTGGAAAGGAATTTAATTGTTGCTATTTTTAGTTTACCAAATTAACCTTCTTCAGCAAGAACACCTGCAGAAGGAGTACCTGGAAAGTATATGCAAAAATTTTTTAAATGTACATGAATATATTTGTGCCTCTTAATATATGAGAGATAGTTTGAAAGAGTCAGTAATAATCCATAGATGATTAAAAATTATGAACAAGATTTTAAAAAATTACTAATATTTCAATTATTTCAATTACTAGTATTATCAAAATTACTAGTATTTCCAATGCCCCAAAGGGCATTGGAAAAGCAAGCTCTTTCCAGGTGTTCTGAGTATATGCCTGTTATATTATGCCTAATATATCTTCATGGAATTATTTTGAATACTGTCATCAAAATGTTTTGCTTTTAATCGTGGAAATCATTATTTGGCCAAGCCTGCTTAGACTCTTAACTGGAGAACTGGAGTGCCTACAGCCCAGAGAAATACCATCAAAGCTTTTCAGGATTAGAGAGAGATGACTTGCCTGGATTACTCAGTATCACCCCCATTAGTGAAATCCAATAGATGATGAAGGTGTGTAAGTTCATTATAGGCCATTAGACATCTCAGTGTTGTATCTCTTGTTATGTCTACTTAAAGAGCCAGCACTGTTTTCCAAAGCTCTAAAAATAATATTAGATTTTTCTCGGTAATGAAAGGTATTGACCCATTTTCAGTTGATGAAAAGTGCTGAATGATGGATCATTAGGATATTTAAATGTTAGTCATATGTGAAATTCCAAAACTGTAGAAATGTTTTAAATTTAATTCATTTGGTTCTTGGTATTGATTAGTCAAGGCAATTTACAATACATTGTTGAATGGATGGCCCACTCAATATTTTGGTTATAATGGACATTGTCTTGTGTTAAAAGGAGAGGGATGGTAATTAATGACACCTTGCAAAGTAACTTTTGCCATGAAATTCTCTTTCAATGCATTAATCATTTTGTGACAGTGACTGTTTTAAATTCTGTGCCTCGTGACAGTCTTCCTTGTAACAGGACTGAACCATTTCAAACATTCCAATTTCACAACCACACAGGGTTTAAAATATAAATTTCTCCCGTATCTCAATAAGATTAGAGAGAACATATGTCAAGTATGTTTGTAAGAGCAGATCACTTCTTGATGTTTCAGTAGAGGTTTCTGGGTTTTTTGGTCTTGTATTGAGCTTTCTTTTCCTTGTTTTCATTGTGTTTTCTTTCTCCTGTTTGAAGTGTCCTTCATTGACACAGTCTCTGCGCTGCAGTCTTCCTGACTTCGGGTCAGGATGGGGTGACTTTACTTCATTCTGCCACGCCTGTTATGTAGCCATTTGTTTGCTAATGTCAGACATCCACTGTGGCACACTAGGTCAAGCTGTAAGAAGTAATATCCAGGCTTCTTTTGATACTGTCAAACACGTGGAAAATGCCTGTCCTGTGGGATCATTATAGCAATTATAGTATTATAACATCTTCCTTCAGATCAAGTGTCCGATATCACAGATATATGTATGAGATCCTCAGTGAAATATTTTTAAAATGGCTCTAAACATGAGTTTTTTGCATACTATGTCTTGCTTATTTTTGCCTGTAAAGACCAAGTCTATGTCTTGAAGGTACAGAAGCTCTACAAAATCTTCTTGCTCTTGGAATTATAAATTATAATTTATCAACTGAAATACTGTTCTTTATCACTATAAAAATAAAAAAAGTTCTACAAAAGCTAGTTGTTATATTCAAAAGAGGAGCTCTACTAACCTGTGAGATATCAAAGACCAGGCCAGGCAGTCTAAAAAGCTTTTGAATTTTTCCCCAAGTGAGTATTTGTTGAAATACCTTGAAAAATATGCCTTGACTTTAGGTTTTTGTAGGATAACACTCTCTCTGAAAATTTTCATATCCAATGTAGTCAATTAAAGGCAGTAGTAACTGGAAAAATCTAGAGAATCCATGCTTAAAAAATCAAGAAACATTCATTTTGTGTCATAAGAGAACTGTAGTGCAAATAAAATGGGTTGATATTTTATCCATGGGCAGTGTCACTAATTAAAGGACTTATGGAGATCATATGCTGATTTCACATTTCTGGGAAATATTGGGAGTTGCATTTGAGAGGACACAAGGTGTTATTTTAAAGTCTATATACAAGATGAAAACAGTCAATGTAATGCTTTTAATTCATACAGATGCTTTTTATAGCTTGTCATATAGTAAAGTTAGAATTAATTTACTCAGCCCAAGGATTTAAATGATGTAGAAAAGAATAATTTTGTTCTTTTATAAAAGCTACAGAGAAAAAGATTTAGAATTGTAGAACAGAGAAAGACAATTACTCTGGGCAAAATCAATGAGTCTATGCACAAGGGAGAGAGGGATACTCAGCATGAGTTAAGGGTTAGTAGAAATAAGCCTTTAGTGTGAAATTCAATCCTGTGCTAAGTACCAACACAGACATATCACACGAACCAATTAAAGACCATTTAAGATTGATGTACTTGTTCATTAAGTGTCTCCTAAATGTAAAACTTGACTAGGTCCCATCAGTCAAATATTCACTTAAAAGTGACCAATAAAGGTAGTAGAAAAGCTTTTCCTTTAAATTACCCTTTCTTTTGACCAGGAAAAATCTTGCTGAGAAGCTTAAAAACAGTCTATAGTAACAGAAGGTTAAAAGGTAGTCTGTGCTTTTACAGGTCCCTAGCTTATTTATAATTAAGAGATGCACTGAATTTTGTTCTGCAAAGCTGCAGTTCCTCATAGAACAGCTTGTGAATTAGTAAGGAAGAGCACTAATTGTTTGCTTGATCATTAATTAGCCATCCCGCCTTTCCATATCGTCATTTAACTCCATTAAGCTTAATGTTTATACATATACCATATTAATGATCTCACATGCAGATAGCAGTGGAATACATAGTGATTAGTGAAGCAATAATCACATAAAACATTATCAATTTCATCAGTATTAATGTTAATTCCATCAATTTGCAGCATTACAATAGAAACCGGATCACAATTGGAAATGTTTTTTTAGAGATCATAAATTATTACCAGATAAAATTATTTCCAGAGGAACAAAACCCCTTGAAAATAACGCTGTGTCTTTGTGGGGTATTCTTTAACCAAAAAAAAAAGAAAAAAAAGCCCAAACCAAACAAACAAACCCAGAAAAAAACCCACTACCCAAACAAACAAAAAACACTCCCCCAACAACAAAAAAACAGAAAAGAGGCTAAGTTTCTAGTGAGATCAGTATAATAACTATAAGTCTTGAAGTTCTCACTTAGTTTAGGTCTTCTTTCATAACATCATGATGATATGACAGTGATCATTTTCAAAAGCTGTGTTTCTCTTTTCTATAAGAGTTCTTCCAAATTTTGATCAAGAAATAAAGACTGAAATATAGACTGACTATCCATGAAAGCTCATAAAAAGGCAACAAATCTAGTGAGATGTACAGTAAGATTTACCTATAAAGCACTTCAAAGACTATAAATATTCAGAAGGTATAAATTGATGCTCCTTTGGATCATTTACCAGTTCATACCACTGAGATTCTCATCCTAGAGTGGTTTTGTTTGGCAAGAGTAGGAAGTAGTAGGAACACAACACAGTATTCAAAATAGTGATGGGGGCATTTTCTGCATTGCACAGCTCAGTGAAATAAATGCATCATGAAATTAAGGACCAGTGCATTTAGAACAAATAAAAGAAAATATTTTATGCAGAAAATAGTTAGCCCATGGATTTTTCAATGGCAAAAAGACAGATAATGTGTCTGCATGTAATGGGGCTGGGTAATTTATGTTTGCTAATACTATTTGTAGCTGCGATAACACAGATGATCAAATCTCATGTGTCAGAGAAATATGATGAAAAGGGAACACTTCTTTCTTTTTCTTACTGTCATTTCATAGTCAGTTAGATGTTTTATGGGTATATAAAGTAGAGACATAAAGTATGAGAGGAACAGTAGATGGACCCATTATGACAAATTCTCCATTACTTGTTCTGTGAATACCCAATCCAGAATGCCCATTGTTGCCAAACTGAATAAAATATTTCTATTTTAAGAGTTCGTTTGGACAAGCAAAGCTGATAAATGTTAGAGCTAAAATAAAACTATGGAGCAGAGCTAAGTGACCCAATAATAATATCTTAAAACTTTTTTATTCATATGACACCTGATTTATATGGCTGTAGTTCCCACTGATTTCAATGGTTCCTTGTGATTTGCATTGCTATAAATGACAGTGAGATCAATTCTTGCACAAACCAGCATTTTCAGTTGAGATTTTTCTGTCTCAATGCTATGTTGCACAGGTTCAAGCATTATTTTCTCTTTTGTCACTTTTTGGCCAAGACATATTCTCTGTAAAAGGTTCTGGAAGAGTTCTGTCACATTAATACTTTCTAACTGAAGGCATCATTTGCTAGAGCCTATATTCAGTGTCACACTCTTTAAAAGAAATGCTCTTGGCATCACAGCCTAATGGTATTACAAATCCTGTCACAATATCAATAGTGAAGTGGTAAGAGAGTTAGAAATATTAGAATGGTGCTCCATAGTCGTATAGCTTGGCAAAGAATAATCTGACTCTTCTCTTGCTCATACCAATGAAATGTTGTCAATCTCAACTATCCTGATTTATAGTCTGATTGGAAGACCCCTGGAATCAATCTTCACCTATCCAAGGGGAACAAAGAATTCCAATTTAAGTGCTCCACAGTGTTCTAAATAAGAAGAAACTTGAACTTAGTGTGTAAACAGAGGAATAATATCATCACTTCTTTCAGATTTAACAAGGAAGTAAATCACCTTAGCAAAATATTCTTTTGGATAAATTGTAAAGCAACATCATATAATCCTGCAGACTCCATATGGACTTTTGTACATATAGTACTACCTGTCAAAAAGCCACCTAAGAAAGCATCAAGCAGTGTCAAATTTGACCATATCAGACTACTAGCTGCAGCCTGTCTGTCACATAGCCCCACCAGATAATTGGATAAGTCATGACAGAAAGAAGTATTTGTTTAGTTCTTTCTACACATTTCTGAAAACTAAGAGAATTTCCAAGACAGCAATAGTCTAGAAAATTTACAGAATTTCGTAAAATGAAATGGATGCATTCAGGTGGTGTATATACCACACGTGAAAACCTCATAGTCTTAGTAAAACTAAATGTGTTTAGTATAACAAACTCAACTATGTTTGCTAGAAGAATTATTAGTGATTTCAATCTATTATTTTATATTATTAGTTGGATTTCAATTTTAAGTCTTAGAAAAGTGTATAAGCTCTTTGTGAAAGTAATTGCTATTATTCACTCTGATGCCACCTTGATAGGATAAGAATTTCTATGCATTGCTATTATATCGCAAAAAATCAGTAGGAACAAGTAAACATAGCTAAAATGGAAGAAACTTGAATATATTCAAACCATTCAATCATTTCTGATTTTTATTATCAGTTCCTTTAAGTAGACTGTTTTAAATGTTTACCAAAGAAAAAAGTAAACTTCCACTGATGGAAATAAGACCTTCTAAAAGAGTTGTATTGTGCAGTTGCAATTAGTTTTCCTTCTGTAAAACCATCAGAAAACTTAGTGGCTCCCTAAAGTATATTTAAATATTCTTTGATGAATTTTCTTGTGTCATGCTTGATTGTGCATGTGCCACACAATTCCAAAGAATGTGTACAGTGGGAGCAATCACTTCCTCTGTATAACTGTAATATGGCTTCATATATAATCATGAACCATTTACATAAGTTATATCTGTGCAGGAACAACCATATTTAATATAGTCCTTCAGTGAAAAGATTCTTGTCAGTCTTCTTGTGGGAAGATTGTTATCTACAAAGCAAGCATTCAGTCTAATATAAGGAAAGCTAGGGTCCTTTGCTTGTTAGTGTAGCATGCTTAAGTGAATTAGGAAGCCAGAAAAGAATGCAAGTGTTTTTGTATTTTTAAAACCCCTTCTTTTTGTGTGTCCATATGTCAATCAGTCACCAGTAGTCTTGTATTGGACTCAAAGAATGTCCCTGGAAATGTTGAGCAGTATCCCTGCCGATGCGAGTTAGTGTAATTCTTCCTTCGTTCTGCCACTGTTACTCATTACAGTTCACCTCATATCACTGCTACCACCTTAAAATCACCCCTTCTCCTTAGAGCCTTCACACGATTTTCACTGTTCTTTCTTTTTTCCCATGTGTTGTGTCAGCATTGCAAGCCTGGTTAGTACTGCATAGAGCTGACATTTATGCATCCTCTTGATTTTAGGCACCTGGAAAATACAGGACTTTTAATTTTTCATTAAAGGGTATACAAAGGAAAAGCAAGAATCTTCACTAATTATGATACTGCAGATAATTTTGGTTTTGATCTGTGACCTGTATGTATGGAAATACATGATAATTACTGGTTGCTTTAACACTAGTGTTGGGATTCTGGTGTCCTTGGGATTTGTTCTTAAGACTGGAGTGAGCAAAGATCATTTCACCCATGCTGCTACACTTGAGTCCCTCTCTCCTGTTCTCTACAGTCTTTTTCAGTGTCGATTGTGTCCAACTGTTACCTCCCCTGCCCTTCTCTGCCCTCAGTCCAGTCAGTTGTCCTCAGTCTTTTCAGTTGTCCAGGATCCATAGGCATCTCTTGTAGCATCTATCTTCTTGACCACTCAGCTTCTCTTTCACTCTACTGCCCATTTCCAGTTTCTCTCAATTCTGTCTTCAGTCTCTTTCCATCAACTTCTCCCAGTTTATGTCCCTAGAAACCTTCTTATGCCTCCATAATCAAATGGGATAGCTTGTTCCCTGTTCCTGGAAATGGCTGAACATCAGCCTCAGAACCTTGGAAATTTCCTAGAAACTTTCAATCTAAATAATTCCTGTAAAGCCATGAGCAATTGAGAATATGACTTTATGATGGTAATCATTAAAAACCTTAACAGGAGACAACCTTTTAGTCTTGCCTTTTCAGCTGTGCCCAAAAGCATTTTTGACTCATTATTATGGACATGAACCTTTGGAGCAGGTCCAGAGGAGGCCACAAAGATGATCAGGGGCTGGAGCACCTCCCCTGTGAGGACAGGCTGAGAGAGTTGGGGGGGTTCAGCCTGGAGAAGAGAAGGCTCCAGGGAGACCTTAGAGCGGCCTCCCAGTACTTAAAGGGGCTACAGGAAAGGTGGGGAAGGACTCTTGATCAGGGAGTGCAGGGATAGGATGAGGGGCAATGGTTTTAAACTGAAAGAGGGCAGATTTAGATTAGATGTAAGGAAGAAATTCTTTCCTGTGAGGGTGGTGAGACACTGGCACAGGTTGCCCAGAGAAGCTGTGGCTGCCCCCTCCCTGGCAGTGTTCAAGGCCAGGTTGGACGGGGCTTTGAGCAACCTGGTCTAGTGGAAGGTGTCCCTGCCCATGGCAGGGGGGTTGGGACTAGAGGATCTTTATAGTCCCTTCCAACCCAACCATTCTATGATTCTATGATTATGCTTTATTATGCCATTAATTCACAATATATGATTCCACTGAAATAGCCTGTTCTTGTTACCATGAAAATTAGTGACAACAACACTGATCATCACTGCTAGCTCTCTTTTGCTGAGCTTTAGAAATATTCACATAGATCACTGATATCAAAATACAGATGTTGTACAATCATGTTTAAACTGTCTTGTAGGCAGAGAGAATGTGTAAATGGAGGACTGAGCAGAAATAACACTTTTTATTACTACCAATACATCTTTTTTTCTTTAAAAACAGGAGGGGGGAAGTAAGTTCTTTGATGCTAATTCTATTTTTAATTAATTTTTAGGGTCATGAATTAACATTACTAGAAAGTGTGAATACTGAAGTTTCACTTTGACGCTGTACATTAAGATTTAATGACCTAGACTTATTTACACCTAAATGAGTTTTTTAATGGTCTAATTAACAAAATGTATCAGTTTGCCTCTTTAAACTAAGCCACTCTGAGGTAGTATCTTTTAGTAATTTCAAATGTTTAATAAAAGATGAAAGTCTTCCATTATTATAAGTACTTTTTTAGCCATGTTTCATCTAACATATTACTGCTGCCTCAAAAATTTGAACTTTACATTCAGAATAAATTTAAATTAGGTTCAATTAAATTTAAATTTAAATTGAGAGGAATTTGAGCGTTTTGTGTAGGGAAAAGGTAAAGAAATGTTTAGATCTTGATAAACTGCTGTATGAGAAATTCTAGCTCCCAGGAACTGCTGTTTTCAGAAAAGGGTCCTGCTTATCCTGCTGAAGTGCAAAAGGTCCAGTTTGTGAAATGAGAAGTATGGTCTTTTCAGTGCTGAGAAGAGTAAATCTTCTGTTTCTCTTGGCTGCTGAGTCAGACTTGATCCGTGGTGGATTAAATCCAGTTCTATGAGTTTGGTTTTATAGGAAATCTAATTATGAAATACTTTTCACTGATTTTTAAGGATTCTTTCCATCTGTGTTACCTAGAATTCAATTTCCATCAGAAGAAGACAATATATTAATTATCTGAACTTTATTATCTTTTATCTGGAGGCTTTTAAGTACCTTGTAGAGGCAAATTTTACCCCCTTTCTTAAAGAGCAGGAAGCTGGGATATAGAATTATTCAGGACTTGCCCAAGATCACAGAGAAAACTGAGCAACAGACCTCTTCATTCTTAGCTAATTCTTAATATTGTGACACAGGCTAACATTTCTGACGTGCAATAGTAACTTATATAAGTGGCAAACTTCAAGTACGAGAGGACCCCCACCAGTTTCCATGGGGCTGCTTGTATGAATCAAGTTGGTTATTCAGATAAGGTATTTGCAGGATTAAGGTGGTGGAGAATTGAGCTTTATATAAACTTTAAATAGATTCCCAATCCTTTGTGCTTCCCATTGTCCTGTGTTGCCTCTCACTCTGAAATAGGGCATATCAGACAGCCAGCAGAACTGAGCACACAACTGGAAGGGAGAAGGCCATCTCCTATGAATTAAAAAATCTAAAGGCTGACCCCCCAAATCATACGCTTCAGTTTCAATAACTGCCATGGCTTTGATATCCATCCTGTGATTCTATTTTGGTTTGTCTTCTGATTTTTGAACTCCTGGGGTTGGCTACACTGACATCATCTCTAAATTTGGTGGGGAGAGAGAAAGGCAAGCATTGTTAGAGTGAAGGAGCCTGAACA
Organism: Strix uralensis; assembly: GCF_047716275.1. Taxonomy (NCBI): domain Eukaryota; kingdom Metazoa; phylum Chordata; class Aves; order Strigiformes; family Strigidae; genus Strix; species Strix uralensis. The sequence continues at coordinate 9,512,104 of NC_133983.1, read as the reverse complement.
TCAGCAGCTGCTGATCTGCTCAGTCAACACAGTCTATTTTATCACACGGCTTGAGATTGAAGGTTTCTCAACTATATTTTTAGCACATTAAGTAAAAGCTTATTTGTTTTTTGACTGAGGTGATTATACCCTTGGTGAGGTGCTACTGCTTGTTCTGGAAAATAATAAAGACTCTTAATCTTATGATAAACTCAGGGGTTCAAAATGAGCGTCACCCAAACCTCCCTTATATTACATTCATAGTCAGAATGTTCAGAAAACAGACCTGCATCTCTGAAGTCATAATGATCTCGCTTTAATGTGCATTGAATCAGTTGCAAAAGATAAAAATAAGTTACCTGAGTCTCCTCTTAGGACTGGGGAGCTATGCAATTTAAGTAAATAATAACATAGAACATAGTAAGATCAGAACAGGAGATATGTCTGTTTATGAGCTCTACCTCATACCAGTCTCTATTCTTTAGAGAAAGAATTTGTGGCAACAAATACAGTATGTTAAGGGAACTCACTGTCACCTAAATAGCCCCTGCACTGGGGGCCATAAAGTGTTGTAGATCACAATTAACCCTTCAGTTTACTGTCAGTGGTAGGTCGGTAGTTTTGTGACAGGCTGGTGAATCCAGGCAGCCTGTGAACCCACTACCTGTAACATTTTCCTAGACAGTTCTATAGAAAAACCCCACAGCTTCAACAGAGCTGTGGCTGTGTCTACATGGCACCATGCAATGTCACTTAGAAATATCAGTGAGCGAGCACTGAGTGAGCACTAGAAGCCATCTACCAGCAACAGCACAGTACTCTGTTTGGGTTTATTACTCTGACAGGAATAGTATGTCAATACTGCAATTCTACTTTTAGTACCAAGCAAATTTGGAAATATCACTGCGTAACACTGCATTATGTTATGCAGACATGTACCTGGTGAAATGGGAACAGAGATGGGAAATCCTGGCTCCCATTAGAGTCAGGAGGAATTTTCATGTTACTTCAGTTGGTTCAGGATTGCACCCATATATTTTTTTACTGGCTTGGGGTTTCCCACCTCTGTATGGGTTCATCCAACAGCCAGTATCATCACAGCCTATTCACTGCAATTGTTATTCTTCATCCAAGTTGTTTTGCAACTGTTATAAACTGAAGAATAAAAGATAAATCTCTGGCAATGTCTCCTCTGTTTAGACAGAAAGGTCTTTAGGAACAAGGACTGCCTTTTACTGTCTGTTGCTATAGTGCCTAGCACAATAGGGGCCTGGGTCTTAGTTGGAGTCAATGCAGTATCTTCATTGTAGTAATAAGTGTTCCTGAGGAGATAGAAAAATACAACAGCTACTCTGTAATGCAGTTGTGCACCATAATGGCATAAAATAATTTGACATACAGAATAGTCGGATGTGTGGGATTAAACTTTGCTATGCAAAAACTTCTCAGGTACTAAAGATAATCCTTATGTAGCACTGATGATCTTGCAGTGACACAAATTATTTTACAGACCCCAAAGCTCTCTTTCATATATATATACAGATACCATGCTCTTTAATGTAGCACTGAACTCCGGGAAATGTAGCTACACAGGTGATGAAGTGCAGAAAATATTTAACAGTCCAAGAGCTGCAAGACAGAATGTGAGCTAAAAAAAATGCACTGTTAATGTTGTGAGGTGGATTTAAATAAGTAGGAAATTATCTGCTGGGATGGAATTTGGCAAGAAGACCAAATTTAACATTCCCTCATGTCATCCAAAATGTGTCATGTCCATCTGAATAATGTCCTCCCAGATGGAAATAGGCAGAAACTTTCCAGTAAGCAATGCTTCCTTAGAAAATGCTGAGTTACTGAAAACAAAATTATTTCTCAGGAAATTCTCTGGGTCTTTGGGGATTTTTAGTTTTTTTCTTCTTCTTCCTTTTTTTTTTTTTCTTCCCATTGCCAAAACATAGGCAGGTCTCCATTATTCATTGCTCTGCAGCAGACCTGTGTGGCCTTTCTCTGATTCCAGGGCACCTAGCAGGCTTCCTGCAGCTCAGCTAGGAGCTGAACCCAGAGCTCATCTATCTTCCATGTCTCTCTGGCAGAGCTGGAAACCCTGAATTTCTGAGGTCTCTGACCCAAGTGGGAGCTCTTGCAGCTTTGACTCCTCTCTCCACAACAAAGAATTTGGATACCTTAACTACTGCCCCAACCCCTGGCCTGTGGAGCTGGAAGCCTGGAAGCCCTATGAAAGCTTACCCAATAGTGGCTCATTCTTATGCACCCTCAGCATTGTAAATACCAAGAATTCTGGTTAAAGTGTGGATGTCCATATTTCTGAGGTTCCTACTCTATTGGCAGGTGAGAAACAAACAACCCCAGGACCCCTGAGACTTTCAGATCTGCTGCTTTCATAATGGGATGTTTCCTAGGTTCATCCAAGATTTGTACAGTTGACTCCATTTGTTTCAGACAAAATAAGCAATACCGAAACTACCTAATTTTTCCAATGTAAAATTTTCATAATTTTAATTCCATTGAAAATTTTGAGAATCCTCTTTTTTATCCTCATTCAAATCATAAATGTGGAGCAAAGATCTTGACTTTGAGTGAAAGCCCCTCCAAGCACTGTCCGGGGAATTTCTCAGCTCTTACTTCTTGGACCAAGCACTTCATGCTGAATTGCTAGCATCACTTCAAACTTGGCTGCTTGGTGGTTTGCCATCTGAGATTTTTTGGGTTAGTCATTCTCAGCCTGTGAGATGTGGCATATCCAAAGTGGGAGGTTGATAATGTTTGGCACTTAATTCTTGGTAGTATATTGTTTACACTGAAGCCATTAAATGTTCTATAACCTTCAGATAGCCTGGTTTTTAACCATGACTTTTATAGTGTCAGGATGTGTTGAAGCATATGTACAGTGTGTTAAGTCATGGTGTGTGCAGAGTTCAAAGCTTTGTGGATCTGTTACACAAAATCTCCCTGTGCCTTCACAGCTATAATCTTTCCTCTTGACAGAAACATTAAAAATAGCTGTGGACGTTAAAGATGCTCCCACTACCCATAACAACGTTTCATTGCATCAGATTTAATAGCTGTGGAAGGACTGAGCACAACTGACTGGTGCTATGAGATGTCACTACATTTGCATTGAATGGTCTTCTGTCCTGTGCCAACACGGAAGAAAGCTAACGGCACTTTAGATTAACAGTCTCTGATACGCATATAATTAGGATGAAGTTTGCACTTGGTGTGGTAAATAAGAATTATTACAGCTCTCAAAACACACATTTAATAAATATTCAAGAACTGTAATAATTCACCAGCAATCAGTTGTGAGCAAATTTTATTAGAGATCAAGAGATATATAGTGTCTGTGTGTGCATATACATAAAAGCAAGGGTGGCCAAAGCTGCAGGTTGGTAACTTGTCCCTCTTTGTGTCCCTCCATGCAGACTAGGTGAAATGGCAACCTTGTGCTCTGGCCATGCAAAAGCTGCATTTGCAGGTCATTTGTAGGAAGATTTGCCTGGGGTCCTTGGACCAGGGCACACCTTGCTCTGCAGTACCTGACAATGCAACTGAATTTGGCACTCACATAGGAAAGAGTACTGACTATCGAATGCCCAATATTAGCCTTCTGACTGTAGTAGGACTACTCCTATGTGGCAAAGTGTTTGCAGAATCAGGACTGGAGAAGGCTTTGGCTAGGATTAGAAGCTGGCAATTCCCAGAATCAGAAAAGATTAGTGAAGGCCTTATTCAAGGCAGTGTGATGAAATTTCCCCACCAACGGTTTTGCAAAAATCATATTAATAAACAGTTAATCTAGGAATTATTCCAGCAGATCATGCACAGGGACATCAAAAAAGAAATGGTGCTGGCATCGTTTTATGTATAACGAGTGAGATGTCAACACTATGCAGTGATTTGAGCACACTGGTGCTTAACAAGAGAGGAAAGGTGTATGCTGGGGGAAAGAGAGAGAAAAAAGCAAAGTTTGAGACGGTATTTGTTTAAAGAAAGAAATCCATCATATGGCTTTTTTAAATGAGGATAAAACTACTCTCTCCAGCTGCATACAAATGGGAGAGCATCTCATATTAAAATGGAACTGGGACTTTCAAGTACTTCACTCAGTATGCAGAAAATGATACTGGATGTTGACAGCTTTTCTCCACAAAGAAGACAGCTGTGGGGGTCCTTTTATTAGACAGTATAAAAAAAAATCCTAAAGTGAAGTTTTCCCAAGTAAATAGGCAAATATTCAATAAAACAATCAAGTGCTGTTTTTATTTTGCTGTTCAGTATGGAGTTTGTTACATTTCCTGCAAATAATACACAAAACAAATCCCTTTTTAGGACTGTGGGAAGTACTCACATATGACAAATGGTGATTGGTATATAGATGCGCTGAGCTGGTAATGTCTGTGTTCTCCAGAGCCTATGAATCATCTGACAGTGCCAGTGTGATGGTAAGGTAGAACAATATTTTCCTTTTCCATTCTGGAACATCCTGAACTTTCCAGAACCAGGGAGCCTTCCCTGTAATTAGAGATGACACCCTGTGAAACCACAAATCCTGTCCCTTTGCAAAATCCTTCTCCAGTTCCATGTGTGAAGTATACATACTGCATGTATGAACTATACATATTGCCCTTATTCTTATACATGAAACCCTAGTAGAGAGCCAAATCACGAATTCAAACACTCAGAATTATGTGCTAGCTTCTAGCGAACTTGAAGCTGCATTATCCCTATCTGCCCATGGCTGGAATCAGCCTGGGAGCTACCCCTAAAGGTAAACCCATTGGGTTTAGATGCCAAGTGACTGTTGTGGAAGTACTTTGGCTCAGGAACTGCTTCCTCCATGTCCCCGTCAGCTGATGCTAAAAAAAACTCATTCAAAAGTAGTTCTTCAGGGATTTTTTGAGTCTTCTTCAAGAACAGGGGGAGATATTTGGGAAAAGAATAGTTTATACTGTTGAAAGTGATGGTTATATCTTTCACGAAATATTTATGATCCTTGTGTGAGCATCTGAGACACAAAACAGTTAATATGCAAACAACAGAGTTAACTGGGATATTACAGAACATTAGCAAACATATACAGTATAAATTGGACGGGTAATACATGGAGATAAAAATCAGCCTGGCAGCTCTTAATTTCCATTTCCATTCAAAAGATGACTTCCCAGAGATGAAGTACGGCTCCAAGAAACAGCAGCACTTTTCCCATGTTTTACCTCTCTCAGATTCAAGAAGGGCCTTCGCATTTCAGGGAAAGAATGCTTCTTCCCTAAAACTTCATATATTATCTGTCTTGGTTTTTCCTCTCTTAGTCAAACCAGAGGTCTTAGCCTCTTTCAGTCAAACCAGAGGTCTCTTCGTTGTTTGTCTTTCTGTGTTTGCTTGCAGAGCTACAATTAAACACCAATTACAACTTGGATAGGTGACAATGTAATGTCATTCCTGTATAACTCTCTTTTTTGGGTCTTGATAATGTATGTCTTAATCACAGTGACTGTTAAGTTATCACACGGAAAGACAAATGTATCAACTATAGATGCTATTATACAGTTTTAAATGATTGCCATTTAAGAAAAGTAACAGGACTGATGAAATAGATATACTGAGAGGGTTTTGTAAATCTCTACAGAGATACAGGAATACATTGTATAGTGCAATGTGAGTTACGTCTGCAGCTAGTTCCCATTTGAAAATTCTTATGTAGTTCTGAAAATTCATCCCATTTTATCTCTTTAAAATGAGTACTTTGTTCCTCACTTTCTACAGTGGTAGAAATGAGAGGTTAAAATCATCTTCATGGCTTGTCATTTGACAAGTTATTCCACTGGCTCATCCTTTACCTGTTATGAAATACAAGCATCTCTCATTGCCACAAAGACCCTTTGAAGCTTACCACGTTCTCCCTAACTAGCTGACTTTTGTGTCTGACCTCCATGAGCACTTAATCAAGGCATATTCGCTAGCTTAATTAGTCAATACCACATTTTATGTCAAATCTCTCCTAACCTCTTTTACCATGTCTACACGACACCCAGATCCTCACTCATACCTCAGTGAGGTGCAAACTACAGTTGCTTTTCCCTAGCTCACCACCTTCTATTCCTCTTCTATATCCACAGAGCTAACCAAGGTGAGACAATTTATTGCCACTTTATTGACTCTTATGCTGGATTCCTACTGGGATTTCAGTGCCACCTGGGGCTTCTTAGCACTAATAACATAAATGTTTCATAAAGTAAATATAGAGAAGGAAGGGGAGCAGGTGGGAGTCAGGTTGCCCACAAATGTTGAATAATGGGACTGGAAGAAATGCTGCAAGTCACTGTAAGCTGAAATCTTACATTAACGTCTCTATTCTATAATTACATGCTATACTCAACGGTTGTTAGCTTTGGCGGGCGTTGCACAGTAAAGATGCATTAGAGTAATTATATTGTAATGACAGAAGATCATGAGTTAAAGATGTTGTGGATCCTGTTAGTATACACATCTGAAATTGTTTGGAGCTGATGTGGGAATTGTATCCACATGGAATTTGATAGCACTGATATTGTAATTAAAGCTGAGGAGATGGGGTTTGTACTTATTTCCTACTGCTGCCTGTGAATATTAATTAGCTCATGTAACCACCTGACCCTAGTAATAATCAGCTCTGTTAGATAGAGCAGGAGGGAAAATGTGAATTGCCCACTAAATATTTATTAAGAAAGCAGAGATGAAAACAGCCCAGTTGTGGTAGAGAATAGAGGCTCCTGGAAGCACAAGTGCCTCCTCCTTAGTGGAAGGAAGAGCAAAATCTTTCCAGTTTGCTCTGGCCTCTTCTTCATGGAGGACAAGAACATTTCTGGCACCACACAGACAACAGAAACATGCCTGGTTTGGCACACAAATGAGAAAAAGAATCACAGGTCTGCAGAGATCTCAGATTTCTGAAGACAGCTGAGACTTGTTTTTCCCTGCCTGCATAGGCTGTAAGGAGGAGAGGTGACTCCAGAAAGCCACAAACGTAAATCTGAGCTGAAGAGCCTCCCTCAGTCCGGACACCCTGAGTAGACATATGTTGCTCTTTCTGAGGGCTTCAGCATCACCCTCAAAGAGAAGGGAAATGATTATTTCATCCCTTGCAAAGATGGGATGAAAAAGTACATGGGGACACTCCACATCTTGTACTGGAGAAAGCCCTAACAATTAAACAAAACAAATTCTAGTCCCAAGTCCTAGGCTGCCTGGCAATTGTCTCTGTCTGGCAAAGCAATCCTTTTCACCATTCACAGTAATAATGTGAGCTTTGGGGACACCCAGAAGATTGGGTTCAGGAGAGAAATCTGAATGCATGCTTTTTAAAGATGGCAAGTAAAAGCCATGGAGAAAATTAAGATTAGTCTATATTTGCAGCATAACGAGGTAGCTCTGTTTCTCTCTGTGTTAGGTCCTGGTCTTGTTTGCTGCAGCAGCAGTCTTCCTAATGGTTTCCTGATAAGAGTCATTATATTTTTGTCCTTCTAACATCTCCCTCATCTCTTCCTATCACAATCCCCTCCACAGTCATAAGGATTCAATCACCTATGATATACAGTCTTTGGAGTCTGTGTGGAGGGAGAGGCTGTGTTAAAAAAATGGTGTGTTCCTAATCGCTTTAGGGTTGGCTAGGCAGTAATTCTCAGAAAAGGTGGTAGAGCACGATGCTGCTGTGCACTGGTGTCTGGTTGCTGCTCTGCTGGAGATCCATGAGCAACAATAGCACTGTGAGTCCTCTTTCTTCTTTCCTGACAGCACCACAGTACCTATATCTTAATCAGTCAGTGTCAGACAGTGTCACAGGCTCTGAACGCTCCTCTAAGCAAAGCACAGCACAAATACCTCCCTGCTGCTTGTAGCTTAGGTTACCATTACTAGACTAAGCTGCCTGATGTAACACTTAAATGCTCCAGACAGACTGAAATCTTCAGAAGTGTTGGCACCAACATGCATTCAGACCAAGACACCCCTCAGCCCCGGGCCATGCCGTTTCTGTGCCCTCGTGACTCTGGCAGAGGCTGCCACTGCTGCTACCCTGCTAGTCACAGCACAGACAGAAGCCTGAGCTGCTGCCGGAGAGAGGTGACAAAAGGAACAGATCATTGTTGTGGTCACTGGTATAATTTTAGTCACATATGTTACAGAGAATGAGGAATTTATGTATATTTTATATTAAAATATTGCATGCCTCTTGGGCTATCTGATTTGTAACTTTTGTGATTAGCATGATTTAAATCAGAAAAGATGAAGGGGGAAACCTACCCAAAATGAAATGGTGACATAAATAAGAGTTTTAGAGGAAACAACGGAATAGCTGACTATAGGGAATAATTATAGCTCCATCAAAGTTAGAGTGGTTTACTGTTCCCAGCAGTGAGTCTAGCATCAAAGGGAATCCTAAAACCTGAAACCCTTGGAAAGAAGTGGGTTATCAGCAGATACAAACTGATTCATGTAGAGAACAAAGAGAACATTTTGCAAGTGGGACAGCCTGGCTTTTCCCAGCTCAGTGACAGCACGCTCTTCCCTGAGCACGGAGAGGTTAAGCTTGGGCTTTTAGTCCTTTCACCATGTTAACACATTTTCCTCAAGGCCCTATACCTTCAAGGTATGAATAAATAAGGTTTTAATTTTTAAAACATTATGTGAGTTACGTCTGTTCAGAGGATCCTGCTGGGAATGTTTTCAAGTTCCATAAGCAAGTTAGACCTGTGGTGTTAACACAGGGGTCTGGTGAACCATGTTCACTCATGGGCACTGAATATTTACAGCAGCTTTATTAAACTTTTGGTGTTTAAATACTTTACCAAATAAGGGCCACCAATGATAAACTTCAGCAATTTGACAGTGGGATTGAGAGCACCTCAGCAAGTTTGCCAACAACACCAAGCTGTGTGGCGCAGTCGACACGCTGGAGGGAAGGGATGTGCCATCCAGAGGGACCTGGACAGGCCTGAGAGGTGGGTCTGTGCAAACCTCATGGGGTTCAACAAGGCCAAGTGCAAGGTCCTGCACATGAGTCGGGGCAATCCCAAGCACAAATACAGGCTGGGCAAGGAGTGGATGGAGAGCAGCCCTGAGGAGAAGGACTTGGGGGTATGAGTGGATGGAAAACTGACTATGACCCAGCAATGTGTGCTCACAGCCCAGAAAGCCAACCATGTCCTGGGCTGCATCAAGAGAAGCATGACCAGCAGGTCGAGGGAGGGGATTCTCCCCCTCTACTCTGCTCTGATGAGAGCCCCCCCCCTGCAGTGCTGTGTCCAGCTCTGGGGCCCCCAACAGAAGAAGGATACAGACCTGTTGGAGCAGGTCCAGATGAGGCCACAAAGATGATCAGGGGCTGGAGCACCTGCCCTGTGAAGACAGGCTGAGAGAGTTGGGGGTGTTCAGCCTGGAGAAGAGAAGGCTCCGGGGAGACCTTAGAGCAGCCTCCCAGTACTTAAAGGGGGCTACAGGAACGGTGGGGAGGGACTCTTGATCAGGGAGTGCAGGGATAGGATGAGGGGCAATGGTTTTAAACTGAAAGAGGGCAGATTTAGATTAGATGCAAGGAAGAAATTCTTTCCTGTGAGGGTGGTGAGACACTGGCACAGGTTGCCCAGAGAAGCTGTGGCTGCCCCCTCCCTGGCAGTGTTCAAGGGCAGGTTGGACGGGGCTTTGAGCAACCTGGTCTAGTGGAAGGTGTCCCTGCCCATGGCAGGGGGGTTGGAACCACAGGATCTTTATAGTCCTTTCCAACCCAAACCATTCTGTGATTCTATGACTTTCTGTTTGTTGGTTACCACTTTATGGGCTCTCTTGATGCTGTATAGGCCTTTGTTGTGTGTGGAAGAGAAATAATTGATTATTTGGAGCTACCCTGCTAGTAACAGCACATACAGGAGGTAGAGCTGCTTCTGTAGAGAGTTGACGAAAGGAAAAGATCATTGTTATTGCCGTTGGTATAATTTTAGTTGCATATGTTATACAGAATGAAGAAACAAGGTTTAATTGGTGTGGAAATGCAGGAGTTACGCTAGATGTTCCAATTTGGCTGGGTCAGTCTTCCTCCAAACAGAGGATCTTCATGTGTAGTGGAAGGTATTTGGGGTGTTACTTTTGTCACAGATTTTCGCTGAGAGTATTCCTTGTCCCCCTTTTGAACCAAAAGCATTTCACCTCTGCAGGTTAGGAGTGTGCCTCAGTGTAGAGGTGTGTCCTCCACAGCATGGTCCAGCACTCAGGCAGATGTATCTGTGTCTCCCTGCTATATGATATACTGGCAACTTTAAGATGTCTCCTTCAAAGAGAGTACACAAATGGATGCAGAAATCAGTGGCATTTTTTTTTTACAAGCACAAGGCCATCACTCATTTGAGCTGTTGTAGGATTGAGACCTTTTTTAGAAACAAGATATTAAGGAAAAATAGTATGTTCAATTTTGATTTTTGATATCTTATACAGATTGTCTATATTTTGGAAATGAGAAAGAATACAAAGATGCTCAAGTACTGAATATTCAGAGGCCTCAGCTTTAGTAACACATTATGAGTTTATGAGGGTACCTTATAATTCATTTCAGCTGCCCCAGAAGGAAAAAGACAGCGGTGTTTCAGGGGCTGATTGCAGAGGTCATAACCTTCTGCACACAATATATTGAACAATTCCATCATTGCTGCCTTCAAAGTAAATTTAGACTGACATAGCAGAATAGAAAAAAAATGCTTAATAAACTAAGGGTTTTATTGCACACACACACAGAGTCTCATAGGTATGCATTCAGCAAAGAGTGGGCAAGACTCTATAATAAGTACACTAAAAAAAGCAATCTGTTTGTATTAATATCCCCTTTCACCACATTGAGTAAAAAAGCCCTTTTCAGTTATTTTGCTCTTTATCCTCATCAGCTTCACATTTGTTTGGCTATAGTATTACCTTAGTAAAGAAACCTTGTTATGCAAAGTGATAAATATGAAATTTAAGAGAATGAATCTTTTATGGATAGTAGTAGATGCAGTGCGCTCAGCCAAGCGAGGGATTCGGGAGACATTGCCCTGGCAAGCGCTGGCCTGTGTGCGCGTCCTCTGGCAAGGAGAGAAACCTTCCGTTGTGCTGCCCCTCCAGCCTCCTCAAGAGCAACAAAGGTAAGGGCTTCCAGGGGCCAACTCATCAGCCCTGATGCTGAATCAGCCCAAGAATTTTTAACTACCAGAGAAAAATGGATCACACCAGAGGATTTTCTCCTTGGAGGGAACTTCACCCTTTTCTAATCAGAGATGGAAATTTCTGAGGTATTCTGGACTTCTTTAACAGGTCTCAGCAGTTTAGTGCAATAAAAAATGGAAATCATGGTCATGCACTTTTCACCTTAGGCATAAGAATTAGTTAACCCTTTGATGGAATAAGATTTGTAAGGAAAATCCCTCAGACTTTCATCCCCTTGAAAAGATTCGTAGCAAAACCATTTCATAAATCATGCCCAGTCTTTAGCACCCTCTCCTTCACAGTACCCCCTATGAGAAAGAGAAGCTTTAGTATCCCTAATTTCCAGATGAGCAGCTGAGCTCTAGGAGACTCAGACCAAATGCTCCAGGACATCAGAGTCCCTCAAAACATTTGAGACCCTAGGCTCACCTGACCCTCTAGAAACCAGGACAAAAGATGGGAAGCAAAGCCTTAAATGAAGGCCTTCATGCCTTAAATGTTAATCATGAACACAGCACTATCCTTCTCCTATAGAGAAGTTCCTCACTGTAAATAATTCTTTATTACCAACACTTTTTTGCTAATTGCTTTTGCTTTGCAGTCTTACTGCTTCATTATTATGTTGTACAGCCACTGCTACCTTAACTTTTCAGCCATATGTTGTCAGTCATATTTTTGCTTCTAGTTGCGTTACTGTCAGGCTCTAAGCTGTTTATGAGTCCCTGAAATGTGAAATTTTGGTCTTGTTCTGTTTTCAGCTAACCCTGCTGCTTAGATGCTGGAATATCACATTTCCCATACAGAGAGATTTATTTAAAAACCAATTGTGAATTACACTGAGGAATCTTCAGTAAACCATGACAATAAATAATGAGAGGATGTTTGCCTGGAGGACTTCTCCCTAATGAGGTTCAGTCTTAGGCAGGCATTCTGTCTAGAAGTCAGATACCTTCTTTCTTGAGATTTTCATGTTTCTCCCTATCTATCAGGGATTTCTGTGAGATGTTGTTAATAATTGACCATGGGCACTAATGATTACACATAACAGGAAAAGGCATGATCATGAACATACTTGGGGAAAAATAATTTTATGTACAAATCCAATGTCTAATATTTATTTATTTATTTGTAAACAACAAATCTTAAGAAGATAGCACAGTTGTTTTGGAAGTAGGCATATCCAAGTGTGCTTAAAAAGAGACTATGGACAATTGTTAAGTAGAAAATATTATTATGCTCCACATTTCTTCAGAGAAGAGTTTCTGCTGAGGTGCATCTCTTTGTATTGTTACAGTCTTGTGTAGGATCTGTTCACAAATGAACTGTCTTACTTTTGTACCTGTGGCATTTGCATTAGTTCACCCTCCAGAATGCACCTCCCTTTGCAAGTGCTAACCTTGCTGTCCGCTCCTTCCATGATACACAGGTTCTATGCTAATATGGGGTTACAGCAGCCACATGGATGAATATTGGTGCCCCCAATATTCCACCAGTTCAAACCTTCATTGCTCTGTAAGGTACACAAAGGTGATTTTCCAGCACGGTATTTTGGACACCCTATTATAAGGAGATATATGTAATAGCAGTGGAGGTATTTGCATATATACCAGTGGAGGTATATATGATGCATGCCCAGGAAGAAGAAAATCTGTAGGGAATGATGTACAGCTTATTATGTTGTAGGCAGATGGGTGCAGTTCTACTGATGCTTGTTGAAACCCCTGGCACCCTGAATCACAGGCCTGTATAGTAATTTCACATCTGTTAAAAGTGGTATAATATTGCCTTGTAGGTTTACTTAAAGATTGGTATAAGTAAGAGAGTGAAGCACTTTTTTACTTGAACAGTGAGAGTCATGAATGTAATTACCTAGAGAGCCAGGGTCCCTAGCCAGGTCATTGGGCACAAAGAGATACTTACTGGATGCTTCTTGGATTCTGCAGAATAAATGGACATTCAGGTAATGGGATAGGAAAGTCACCAGACTTAAGGATTCCCTGGTGGACAAATCCCCACTAACATTAAAGGGTAGCCAGAATGTACAACTAGCAGGCCACAGTTACCAAAAAGTAATATGTATGGCAAATAGTTTTGGTTGAATCTTTCAAGATAAATTAACCTGCACCATGATTTTGAGTAACTGTATCCAGGATTAAGTCTTCCTCCCTAGATGAGATATTTCATCTCTGCTCATTAGTAGCTCATTCCCATACTGGGCAGAACTCTTCTTAAAGTAGAGCAAAAGGGAAGAATAATATTGTCAGACTCCTAAATTAATAAAGCTCTCCCCCAGTCTAAAGCAGCCCAACCATTTACTTACTGCAGTGAGCAGCATGTCCAAAAGTTACAGAGAGGCACAATAGGAAAGCCTGTCCCCTCGCTGCAGCCACCATCTGACAGCCCTTAGGCAGAAGGCAGGTTTGAAAGGCATCTAACCAGTAGTTGCACACAGTCTGGTTCTGCAGGTAGTGCAAGGTTCAGCAGCCAACTAAAAAAAAAAAATGCATCGCTCCCTTCCTCCTTGCCTCCAGCAACATCTGCTTGTGTGACAAAGTGAAAGCTCAGTAGTTCTGCACTTCAAAAACTAGTTTGATGTCTGACTTGTATTCAAAGTGCTCGGTAACTCTATGCTTTGCACTTACCTACCTGTTTTAATCTCTCACAGTGCAAGCAACTTGATAATGTAATAATCAAACAAAAGATTGACAGAGGACGTAGCAAGCTTAACAGATCCCTCTGATTCTTCTACCGTGGAGTGATAGATACTTCAAGAAGAAAAGAATTCCCTTAGTGGCTTCATTGTTTTCCAGGCATCTTTCTAGATGAACTTTTCCAATGGTAAAATCATTACAAAGTGGAAATGCAATCTCTCTAAGGGCTAACTTGAAAACCTAGTCTAATACAAGGAGCTATAATGCAGTAATGAATCCTATAGGCAAAACAGGACTTTTTGTGACCAGCTCTGTAAGGTGAAGAAATGGGAGAAAATTTTGCATTAGGAAAGTAAAGCCAGAGTGTTATTTTTGACTGCCTTATAATTTGAGATGTTACAAAACCAAGAGCTCTCCAAAAGCTAGAGCCCAAACTCTAAAATGAAAAACCTTTGAACTTCTTGAAATGTGAGCTGTCATCTATATTGTATTTTTGAAAATGAAAAGACAGTGCTGAGAACACTGGGTATCTCCAATATTCAAATCTCAAACTGGATTAAAATTTTACCTCTCAATGGTAGCTGCAGTATTTTCTGCTTCTGTTCCTTCCGAGATTGTTGAAGGGTGCATGATTGCCCTGTTACATGATGAAAGAGGCTGTGGGTATTTTGTGACTACATATGAAGAAGGTCCCTTCCCACTCACACTGCCGCTACGTCAGGCCCTCTAATGAGCAACAAAAAAATGCTTAAACACACCACCACCAGAGAAAGGTAGTGGGAATCCAGGCTGGTATCGTCCACTCTGAGATGGCTTATTGGGAATTTTCATATGCGAAAACAGAAAATCAAGCCTGTCAGAAAACAAAACTCAAAACTTGCTACTGGGACAGGAAATGAGTGAGGAAAAAAAAAATCTTAGTCAAAAAACCCGAATTTCATTTTAGCATGACAGAGAGGAAATAGCTAAGTTATAGATTTACAGTGAGAGTTCAGCAAACAGACCGAAGTCTATACAAAGTACTGAAAATTAAAGACACTTGAAAGAAATATTTGCTTTCATCCTTCTTAGGAAAAGAAGCAATTGTAATCAATTATGTTGTAACTTTAGTATTGGCTTCAAACTATTTCTAAGATTACTTTGCGTTTAATGATGGAGATTACCCTAATACAAGGTAACAGCACAGTTTGTCTAGTTTGGAAAATAAAACTTAAGAATTGCCTTGTTCAAGTTGGAGCAAATCTAATAGTCATTTGTGTAACAAACCACAGTGATAGTTTGAGACAATGCAATACCTTTTACCTTTTTTTCCTTTAATTATGATCAAATTAACATGAAAAAATTAGTTTCTAATTTACTATTGACTCTTTGTATGTACTAAAATTTTTGGATGTCTGAAATTGTAGCATTTCTACTGTCCTCAAACAAGAGATTATAACACGATTCAGTGCCCTGCAATAAACCTAAAGCAAACCCACAACTCCACTTAGCAATTGGACCTAACGACTTTCCAGCAAAGCAATAATCTCTGAGAAAGGCCCATTGTTTTAAGTACTAAAATTATACTAGATGAACATCAAGGGTCAAGTCCTTGAGTGGACTGTGTGTGGTGTGAGAGTGATTTCCTTTTCAGAAGGTTTAATAAAAATAACACTGCATTTTCCTTAAAAAAAAGTAAATCTGGTTTTAATCCCAGAATTATAAACTACAAGAATTTAAGGGTCACTGAAAGAAAAAAAAAATCTCTGAATAGTTGACAGAAGTGGAGACAGCAGAGAGCAGAAGACTGTAACTTCCTTACTAGGCCATAACCACTCCCAAACAGCCTTTGTGGGAAAGGTCTGGGTTGCTTTAACAGCCTCAAAATAGGTAATGAGGCAAGGAAGAATTAAAGGTGTTAGTGAGCCATTGTGTTACCTACAAGCACAGAGAGCCCGTCTAGCTTCTGTCAGCATCCCTTGATGCAGTAAGGAAGCCGTGCCTCCCCGGTGTACCAGCTAGCCCACCACCTGACTAGGAACAGGCCTCAACAATCTCTTCTAACTCTCATTCAAGTTGCTATTGTGCTTTCCTTCCTTTTTGCTCAGTAAATGTTACACTGATAGGAACAATGTGTGTCCTCTTCTGATATCGCAGCAGTCATTATTAGGAAAGAGCATCCTGTTATATATAGATATATATACACACAAGTACATATATATAACTTATACATTTATTATAATTGTATTATTATTTATATAATTTGTATTTATGCTATATATTTATATGCATATTTTACATATTTACCTTATATATATTCATATATTACTTATATTTAAATATTAATACATCATATAGTATTTGTTTTATATGTTTATAGTATACATATTGTTTTATACAGCAGGTAAATATTGTATGTCTATCATCTTATATGTTTACTTTGTATTTTCTCTGGTTTGTATATATAGAAAACAAGAACATGAAGGCTATAGGTGTCTTCCACCTATTTGGGTGGCTGGGGAGAGGAGGATAGGTGTTAGTTCTTTTTTTTTTGTTTCTTCAAATTGAGCCAGTAATAGCAGCTGCCTCTGTGGGCCTGGGCTAAGGCTGGTGCCAGGGACGAGTGTCAGCGATCTGGTGTGAAGTGTCTGACACTCTGGAAGGCACGCAGAGGCAGCCCGAGTCTGAAAAGCAAGCTCATGCTGCTCCCACAGGGTTTCATTTGGGTGTTTGTTTTAAGCACAGCTCTGCCTCGGCTCCCCCGTGCCTGCAGCCAGCAGCACACCACACCGAGGTGCAACGCTCTTGCAGGAGCGGCCAGCCCCTGCCCGCTGGCTCCCGGGGCACAGGGCAGGGGATGGATGGGGGGTCTCTGCCCGGGCCCACGCGGGGTACCACAGCCACCCCGGCCGCAGCAGCCAGCCGCCCTCCACACGGGTGGGTCAGCCCTGCCCCAGCCAGGCAGCTGCATGGCCTGGCTGCTTCGCTTGCACAGAGCAGGACTCCGCTAATAAGGAGCAGGCTTTTGATGCTGCAAAATTTCCCATCTGTTCTCAGGATTTATAATTACATGCAACTCACTGTGCACCTTCAGCGATCCATAATTGGTAGGCATTTGCCTCATTAATCATTCAGGTGCTGTGAGCCGCTCCATGCACAACTGCAGAAGTTACAGCCAAATTTACATATCCTTACTGTGGTTTATATCATTTACCACGCGCAATTTTTTTGAACTGTGGTTGATTCTGAGGACATTTGCAGTTATTGCCGCTCGGGGGTTTTTCAATATGCCGAAGTGCCACAAGATGGCACTGATTCCGAGGCACCTCGGCCTGCCTGGCCTCCTCTTGCCCCGGCATCGGCTTTGCCATTGCAGCAGGTGCAGTTTGGGCTACTTTGGTCATTTTTTACTAACCAGCTGGTGGCTCCCACATCACTCAGCTTTTCAGGGTTTGGTTTGGTTTAAGCTGTGGCTATGAAATGCTTTGGTTCTGTGACAACAATATGAAGCTTTGGGATTTAGACAGATTTAATTTTCTTATGTTGTATGTGATGACTGTTTGCCTTTTCTTTTTTAAGGCCTGAGCCAGGCCATACAAACGGCATATGAAGACCAGACTGCAGTAAGCCCATCAAGAGCTGATGTTTGTTATTCGTTGCTAAACTGGGTGAGTTCTTACCAAAAGGTAGACACCAGCAGTCATGGGTCGTTCACGAGAGCAAGATCATCTGCTCAGCTGAAGCATCTACCAGGGAAGTACCTGTAACTCTGCTGGTGTGCAACTTGCTGCTGTGGTTGCTTCTTCCTGGCGCCTCTTCCTGCCACCACGCTGGTGAGTCCCACATGGCTGCTCACTTTGCAGTGTTCCTTAGGCACCTCCTGCACGTGAGCATTAGACACTCATCTCCAGACTCTCCAAGTATTCCCAGCTGGTTTATAATGTCTTTTGTCGTTTTGCTGGAATAGTAAGATATTATTCATTACTTCTGACCAAACTGTGCCTTTTGCGCTGTTGTAGCATCCTGAATGGTGCTCCAGTGGCTCCTCTGAATGATCAGCTGCAATAACTGCTTTTGAATCCCTTTGTTGTGACACTGGTTTTCAGTTTCACCCATGTATAATAAATAGCCTAACAAACAGCATATTATTTCATTCCTTTATTAAGTCATATATTACACTGCAAGTTCTTTAACTGCATCAGAAAAGTTTCTGGAAAAAAACAATTTACAGTCATCATGGTTTAACACACCACTCTTACATGGATTGCTTTTTTCTGTGAAGAGATACACATTGGCCGCATGCCGAAATACTACAAAAACTGCATTTCGTTAAAAATAGGGTGAATCCCACACTTTTCCTGGATTTGACTCAAACTCTTAGTCTAGAGAAAATACAGAAATAAGGAATACAGACAGCACAAACATAGAACAGCTGTTTATATTTTAACATATGCCATTCAGCTGTTAAAAAATTATTCAGACACCAACATATCAAAGGCATATTACTGACATATGGTGTCTGACATGCTTCCACAAATGAATACATAGGCTGCCTTTGATGACAACCATGCAAACTGTATCCTTCCACATGAACAGTTTATCAGGGGAACAGTCAGATTTGTGCCTGTACAGCAACATGTATTTTGGATTTCTTGTGGAGGACAGACTATGTTGTAACCATACAGTATGTCCAATCAGGAGACTGTGTCAAATCATTTGCTCCCTCTTGTTTCCATCCAGACCCAGGGTAAGACTTCAAAGCATGTGAGACCCAGCAAGCCGGTCTGCTCAGAAAGGAGGACCAGCTGGCAGCTGTGCTGCTCAGCACTGCGTTACAGTTCCTGGAAGCACCTTCTGGGACAGCAGTCTGTCTCCAAAGGAAGGGTCAGGGGAGAGCACCCCCTGAGACAGGGAGGAATACCCTCTGAAACACCCGGACAACACAGTGGCAAATTTCAGCCAGCCACATCAGGTTGGTTTTTCCCTCTGAAGATCTGCCCTGGTTCCTGCAGCCCTTCAGCATCAGTAGGAGTACAAAACCCAAGCAGAGTCTCCCATCAATTGTCACAACATAGTCCTCATTTGCTGCAACTGCCAGAACCAGTCCGCACCACGTTGCTCATCTCGCAGAGGGACCCCAGGAACAGCAGAGCACAACCACTGCTGCTGCTGAGCTGCTCTCCCAGAGGCACACAAGCAGAGTAAATTAGACACAACAGGCTAGTCCCAGTGCTATGCTCAAAACTGACGGCTTGATCTCCTTGGCAGATGGTTGGCAGTTCCAGCACACGGGAGGTTACTATTCCACCATAGGAGAAATAGGTGTTAAAGCTTATTAATATTATGGGGATTGGGCAGGCTAACATGGGGCTACATGCCAAAGTACTCAAAACCCATCTAGACTTAAGCATGTTTCAGCAGGAAAAAACATCATTTTGGGTGCTGGGAGAGCTCTGCTGGCCAGAATTTGAGGTACTAACTTGGAGGCTCTTGCGAGACCCCCAGAGTCAGATGCAAGGTTAAGGGAACTTTCAAGATTTCAGCTTTAGAATTCACTGTCTAAATTTTTGCCTACATTCCTTTCTAGAAACTCATCAGGAGGGTAGTTGCTTCAGCTCAGGGCCTCTGAAAGCAAGAGTAAAATAAGCAAAGGCCATACTGAAGTTTACACAGATACCAGCTGAGGAAGGTCTGGCTATTGAGAGAGACACTTTGCTGTGCCTGCATATGTAAATAAGGAGAAAAAAAAGCACACTTGCTTAAAGCTAAATTAGCCCTATTGTCTTCACTTCCCCAAAACAGCTCCAGCTCCAACCCTGAATTCAAGTTCATGGGCACTATCCAATTCATGTGTCCTAAATAAATATTTTTCTCTATTAAATAACACATATTTCTGCATCAGAATATCCTTGAGTCTAGCAGTTAATTCATCATTTCAAACAAACACCATTCAACTGAGGAGGGTTTCCCGTGAGTGCACTAAATAAGGAGAAATTCCAAAGTGTTACTCCTTCTCTGGCTATGTTTAGAGCCTAATGGGGTACACTCGCTGGTCCCACTGATGCCTGGACAAGGCTTTCAGCTCATAGCTGGATCACATCCTGTCACTTCAGAGCACGGAGAGCAAGCTGTCCTCCCTCCCTGGGGACGAGAGTACATCTGTTCCTCAGCCCAAGGTGCTGAAGACAGGCAGCACGCTAACTGGCGCTCAGCATAAAAATGCCAAGTGACTTGGGCTAGCCTTAACTTGCAGGTTTGATTGCAAGAGGTCTGCCTTCATGTTTTCTGTACTTCTAGTCCCAAGCTTTCTGCCCTTAAATAAAAATACTGTTAGTGTTTATAGAATTTCCACAGTTTATTTTATCAGCCTCTCCTGTGTGTTCTCTCTGGTATAGAAAAGGAAAAAAAAAAAAGCCATATATTGTCTTCTAGTCACTAGTTGGTCCTCCTTTAAGGACCTTGTAAGACATTTTTTGTGTATTGTTTCCCTGCATATGTGGGCAGCTTTACTACTTCATCCCCCTCAGGACCACTTAACAACATCAGCAAAGCAATTAAGTGTAGTTTTCAGGAAAATGCCAGAGGCATTACACTGTCTGGATGGGAGTCTCAACCCAATTATTTTCAGCTAGTTGTGAACTGTGGAAAGTGGACTTTACTTCATTATAACTTCAGTTCCCACTGATTAAAAGTCTAGTGTGTTACAGACGGTAAGGAAAAATGAAACAATTAAACTTTCCATCAATAAAATTGCTGCATATTCTTCAACATAGGGGTTTACTTCTCTCCAGAGAAGTGATTAAAATGAACTGATTGAACTATAATTTGATTGACTGAAGAGCCGCAATCCATTGCACTAAAGCTTAAATTCCATCTTATTGCTCTATTTAACTCTGAATATAAAAAATTACTGGCGGTCTTGCAAACCCCTTATGCAGTCATCCAGCTGAAATTTCTTGCTGCTCACAGGCTGCGGTAGGTTCTGTTCTTTCTCTGCTGTCTGTGCGTGATTCACAATGGATTGATGCTGGAAAAGACACGATGACACCTAAGAAATTACATTAATACAGCTTTAAAAATTTAGAAAAGGCCTGTTATATTACCAGGTATCTGGTACCTATTACATAATCATTTGGGGATTCTAAACTCAACCACAGATAAAGTTAACCCAAGAGACTGGAGAGGATAACTGTCAGGTTATATACAGTTGTTGCAGCAAAAATTAGCATATTCTCCTCACAAAAAAAGCAGTCGTGATGCACCTTCCTACTGCAGAGCTGTCTTCAGCAAGGCATGAGATGCACCGGTTTGTAGGCATGTGTATGTACGCCTCTTTCCTTCTAGGAGACACTGGAGAGGCACATTTAGTCCAGTCTCAAGTGTAAGCTGAGCTGGCTATGAATCAGGATCCTGGATCCCAGTCCCAAGACTGCTTCTTTGGTCCTGGGGCAAGTTCTACGATTTGCTTAGTCTACGAGGCCTTCATCTCCACAGATGAAGTGTGCTACCAGAGTCAGGGACTCCTACTGCACAGTAAAGTCTAATGAAAGCCAATTAAGAAACAACGAGCTGCTTACTTCTGTCAACAGGCTACTATGATGTTTTGATACAGAAAATACCTAGAATATCATTCCCCCTCTGCAAATGTAATTGAAATGCCATTTCCTATTATGAGGTTGCCACTCTCTTGTATGACACCTGCTTTCTTTATTCCCACCTTGTATTTTGAAATAAAACACAGTATTTGACTTACAGCTGCACCACAGTAACACTGAGTAAGAGTGTATTATAGTGTTAAGTTGCAACAAGAACACATTCTATTGGTAATTAAATGAATCGGGCTGGGTAAGATGTGCAGATAAAGATGGCCAACAGCTGGGTTAAATACTTAAAGCACTTCCTGTAAACAGGCAGCTCAAACTCCAAATAAAGTCAACAGATGTTTTTCCATTAACATCACCAAGAACCAGGGCATGTACTCCTTGAGCTATAATATTTACTACTGAGCTCAGTTTGCTGTTGAGCTTTGCACTTCTGGCTGTGACTGATCTATGAGGCTGGCTTCATAGCTAATCAGCTCCAATCCTTGGACACTGACAATCCCAGTTTTACAGGGATTTCTGACCACAGTCAAGCATTACTAATTCACTAAGTTCTTTGGTCTTATTGTTTAAGCATAGGGCGTACCACAATTCTTCGTATTTGTTAGCCAAAAGCTACCAAGACTGTACTGGAGTCATTTAGGTGGTATTGATCTGATAAAATGCTGCCTCCATCTAATTTAGAAGGAACACCTTTGACAAATTATATTTGGCATTTAACGATAGTCTTGCGTTATTGGTCTTTTCTTTTGTTTCCTCCTTCATTTTGATTGCCAATTACTATAAACGTTATCCTCTACTCCACCCCACCATGTGTAACTTTGAATAAAGATGTGCAGCAACAACAGTAACAATAGCACTTTAAAGGGAGACAAGGGCAAAAGCAGAAGCACGGATTTGTAGGTGTCTCTGGAGGCTGCAGGATGTTTGCTACAATCCCTGAGCCCAGCTTTATGTACACACACCAGAGGCACGGATGGCCCCGAACAGCTTAAATGCCTACATAATGCCTATTTAATCTTTCAGTTCTTAGACAAAGTCTCTCAATTATAACACCATCTTTGTCTGCATAAAAGCTGCAGAAGTAGTAAAAAGACAAGCCCCAAGTGTGAAACTAGCCTCAAGATTTCTGTAATTCCTAAATGAGAAAGTGGCAGGGATCTTGCAAACCATTTATTCATCTGTCACAGCACTCCTACATCCGTGGCAGCAAGCAGAGCCTGGGAAGGGTTTTCCGTCATGCTGACATAAGTCACAAGAAATCTGGGGAGTGTGCAAACGTCAAGAACAGGGCAGGACCTTCTTCCAAGCCCAGCCTGTGCAGACACGTGAAGGAGGAGGAGCAGGCATCTGGTGACCCAAGCAATTGCTTAATGTGGTTCCCCAGAAAAGCATCAGCAACTGTATGGACAGGAACTTGCCAACAGTTCCACCAGACCATGCTGGACTGGCACATCAGGGAAAGAGTGAAGACTGAGTCAAGACGGATCCATTTTCTGTATGCGTGGGTCTCCTGGCAGATGCACAGGAGTAACCATTCACAACTACCAAAAAGAACATAATTTTGCTATGGATGCTGCAAATCATGAAAGTGACTTCTCTGCCCCTACCCTGTTAGGAAGGCACATCAGTATTTTCTGTTTTTCAACAGCAAATTAATTTCAAAATCTCTAATTACAAAACTATATAAAAATGTATTAGCCAGCAGATTTGTGTTTGAAAAATACAGCACTTTAAAAATTGAGAATTACAGTATCTCTGTAATTAAAGAAATGTGATTACTGCAATTTCTTCATTAGGTTATAGTTTCACTATTTAAGAAAACATTCTTTAAAAGTCCATGTTGTCTGTTTATTCCACATTGTTAAAACCCCAACAAAACATAAGCAAACACTTGAATACTCTCTTCCTAGCAACCAAGGTCTTTCATCAGAAAAGCAGTATATTTGCCTTTTTTCTATGCCTCGTATTAAGTCAGATTTCTAGTTTGCAACTCTTCCGGCCATTCAATAACCACCAAATTCCTGGAATATAGTCTTAGGTGACAGTCTAAGCCAGTGACTAAGCCATCTCTTTGTTCATTTTCTAAAAAACTTTAATTGAGCTTTTTTTCAAAAATACCACAAGTAACAAGAGTATCCTCAGCTTTAACATTACAGGAAAACCATCTCTCAAGCTCCCCAAAATGACTTTGGGCCAAAATTCCATATTGGATACACTGGAATCCCTATTTGAATGCCTGTGTCACCACTATTTACATGTAACACTATGGTCACAGGGCCAGATTTTCAGAGTTCTCGTATCCCTTACTGCCACTGACAGAAATATCAAGAAATTAATTTTAGGCACTTAGCTTCTTTACATTTAATAACCTGCTGCATGACTTAACTCTTCAAATTACCAGCAGCATTTTACAAAGTGCTGAGTTTCTGCAATTGCTACTGCAGGGAGTACTAAATACAGATACTAGTGCTCCCTTGGGATTTAGCTGTCTTTAAAGGCTCAGCTAGTGGTGATGTTTTTACTGAAGAAACAGGGTTTTTTTGGATCTCTTAAAACCTTTGCAGGATGCTGGGGTTCCAAAAATAAAAACCCAAACCAGAAAATACTTGCACTAACAGTATCCTCTCCTTCTCTACATCCGTTCTTTTCTTACGTAAGGGTAGGTTTTCCTTTCTTTCTTTTCTTATCTGAGACAGACCTATGGTCTCCTTGCTAACTCTTCAAGAAAAACAGAGGAGCAACTGGAAAACGTGTCTTCCACAGAAAAGATGAAAGATAGCTAACTGAGAGGATGTGTCCTTCTCGACAGTTAGTGTGGTCAAAGAGCCAGCTCCCCCCTCCCTTTTCCCAAAAGAGTTCGCAGACAACTGTCCAGAAAAGTACACGGTCTCCCCACCAGTTCTGCTAACAGCAGGATATACTGCAGCGCTCTGGACTGCTGCTGCCGTGTCATTTCAGTGCCTCCGAGGTCAGCTGAGTGTATTAAATTAACACTGTTCCCAGGCAAAGCAAAATGTCTGTGAACAGAATGGCGCAGCATAATAATGGGATACAAGGGGTAGATACATGTCTAAATATTAAACGGTTGGAAGGAGTGGGGAGCATTGACGTTATTCTGACTTACGTGACTTAGTGCCAAATGTACATCATCACACAGATCTCCCAGCAGATCATGTGTCTGTTCACCACCACTTAACATTTTCATACTTATTTCAGTATTTTTGCATTTGTTTCATCCTTAATAATTTATTTATGAGCTTAGGATTATTAACAATTTGAAGCTTCATTACAAACTACCCTGGGGGAATCTCACCTGCCTCGTCCCATTAAATTATTATTCCCAAATATCTAATTTACATTTAATAAGACATCAATTGAACATCAATAAAATAATAATGAATTAATAAACTACAGCTTCCTAGAAATACTAGTAGCTTAAATATGTAAGCAAACGCAGTGCACAGTCTGCAGATCAGCCATCAAACCTCTCCGAGAATATCTGCCGGAATCATTTAGTATTTAGAATATGACAATAAGCCATAAAAATATTTAATTGCTATGGTAGTCAACTAATTGTTGTGATAATTGTGAACCATACCAACCTGTGAACCTGTAAGGTAGAGCTGGGAAGTAACCAAGTGTTCTGTGTAAGTAAGAAGGCCGTCGCAAAACACTGTAAATGCCTAAGGAACTCCATGTTTCCATGAAATGAAATGGCAAAAGACTTTTGCTTTGGGTAAATACTTATTTTTTTACTTTGACATGATCTCAATGTCATCTATACAGAAAGTTAAAATGCATCTTTTTTTTTAACTGACCTGAACTTCTGCCTAAGAACATTAAAACAGCATAGTTCAACATGGCTGGCTGGATGTTCTGTTTGAACAAAAATACCAACCCAAAGGACAAGCTTTGGCAAGTGTTTCTATCCAGACAGAAGTGGCATTATTCCGGTAAAGGCCCTAATCCTATTCCACCCTATGGCTCCACAGCGCTCTTTACCACTAACTGGGAACCACTTCCATGTGCATTTCCTAGGCTCATACAAAGCCCACATGAGGCTTAATGGAGGAAGGGGAAGCACGAGAGTCAGAATTTTCATTCTGCATTTTTTTTCTTCACTTCAAGTTCTTACTATGTACTTTCTTTTGTGGTTCAAATTTTATCAGGGCTTGAAAAAGAGCCTTAGATGGAAAAGATGACCATACTGTCAGTAGCATGCTACTCTGTCCCAGTCCACTAAGAATCACTTACCCAGTTCTTCAAAATGATCCCACTGAAGTCAGTGGAACTCACTCAGCCCCTCACTTCAGTAGGATTTATATGAGGGCTTTAAATGCCCATCTGTGGAACTAAAGCCAAAATACAGTATTATCCTTCTATGACAGTCTGATATTTTTTAACATTCTCCACTCCTCCTTTTCATCCACATCACATTTCTCTTTAACTGCTCATGTCCACTGGATATCTCCATTACACAAGCAAGGCCAACTGTCCTCAGGCAGGCAACGTGGGTTCACGCAAACATTACAATCCCATCTGAAACCTTAATGCCACTTGGGATGTTTACAAGTGCACCGAGATGTGCCACTCAAACCCTAACATAGAGAGGCTTCTGTTTAACATTTTAAACAATGTTAAGATCTAAAGGGGCCATCAGACATTCTGGTCTGAACTCCTACCGTCAGATTTTTACTCGGTTACCCCTATATCAATCCCCATACTTCCTACTTGACTAAAACACACCCTCCTGAAATACTTCCAATCTTAATCTCTAAATGGAAAATCCATCATCTCCTCTCAGCAGTTTACACTAGCATTTATTACCTCACACTTAAAAAGCTCGTCTCCTCAATTGAGCTTGGCAGGCTGTCACTCCCACTCACTGACTTCTACTTCCCTTTGCTACACGGTGCTTTGGCAGTCTGTATTCTGGTCCCATGGAGGTGCTGGTACCCTACAACCTGGATGAGCTGGACTCAGAGGTATGAGCAATTCTACCATTCAGAAACATGCAAGCAATCGCATGCATACATTCACGCCCTTCGCATGCCTTTTTACCGTGAAGGATTCATCAAAGTCCAGAATCAAGGACATCTATGTTCCTCCTGAGCAGATCCAAATACATTCCTCTTTGGGGCACTCTCATAAGGAAATGATGACTAGTTTAACACAGAAAGCACTTGCCCACAGCTTTGAAGGATGGTTCTAATTTTAGGGCAACCCACTTACCAGATTTTCCATTTCCTCTCATTTAACCACACTCAAGTTTTGAAAGAAAAATATCACTCACCTCTCTTTTTAAAAAATTTCCACTATGGACTAGTTTCACTGCCCTCATTCAATCAAACTACTTGCTGACTTGAACAGGTATTTTTCTTGAGTAAGAAAGAATAAAGTCTTCATTTTCTGGACCTTCTTTGCAATGAATCCTGTGAAAATCAAAATAAATAATGTACACCAATTCACCTTTAGCAAGTCCAAAAGCAGTCCCCCAGAGTGGTAGCTATCAGCTTGTCTCCAGCCAGAACTCTTCTGTAAACATGACAATGAATAATCATCAATCTCTTACTCCTCTCTTACTCTATTGTGTGACAGACCCTTGATTATAGCTACTACATTATGAACGACTTCAGAGAATTCTACATGGCTAAAGCTGTGTTCTCCTCTGGACATCAAAGACAGTATTAAAACCCTGCTCAGGAAAGCTCCTCAGAAACATCTGCTGATGTTCTCCCTAACTAAGGAATGCTCTGTTCTAGACAGAGAGCACATAGCTTCAGGCATCCTGCAAAAATTGATACACCACTGAAAAGGGAAATATTTCCACCTGAAAAGTCCACCTCTCATTAAGCTCTGAAAAACTATTCAGATTTCTGTTATCTTAGCCAGACCTCTAGGATCCTGCAAAGTTCACCCATCCTTAGTAAGTTCCTGACCACTGAGGCTTGTGACAGAACAATGCTAATGCGGGATCACAAATTATGACTGTGTAACAGAAAAATGAACTAGAAACCACCCACTAAGGCACTGTACCACCAGCATCTTGCACCACAAGCAGAGCTGTAACATTTTAATTTTGTATGTATAGCATTTATGGGCACCCTTCGGGGATAAACATAACTCTACACGCTTCTGCAGTCAGCTAGGAAGGATGTCTATGCAGGTACCCCAAGGAGGGAACAACAGGGCAGAGTCAAGATCTGGGTTTGCACCCAGCAATGAATGATTCATAAGTTCTTTATGTGTAGGTAACATGAATCAATTCTTACATAGTAATTACTAGAAAATTAATGTAACTGCCTCTCTAGAGAATGACTGGAGAACACCGTTATCTTCTGCAGGTATGTAGATGTAAGCTAAAGCTAAGTATATGTAAGAGGTGATGATACATATTATGATAGCGTATTTGGTTTAGACTTCTTTTGGAATATGTAGAGCCTTATTGATAGCCAACATCTTACAACATTACCTATGTGGAAAGTAATGCCTGGCACTTTATCAATTCTTAATAAAGCTCTGTGTTTCTAAGTATTACTGTTGACGCTGCTCTTGATTTTGATTCAGCTGATTTTTGTCTAGGCTCAGCACTGTGGCTCGTCCATGTTTCCCCAGCTCCCTCAGGATTTGCAAATACAAATTCCTACCTGATGAGCCTGTTAAAAAATTAAGAACTGCATATGCAGCACTGTCCTTGTCTGTCCCCAGTCTGTCCATGAAACTAACACTGGTTCAAGATGCTGGGAAGGCACACATGTGTACTAAAAGCAGAGGTTCCCAGATGAACATTGCTTTATCCATAAGCAAGTTATACTATCCTAAAACCATACTGTCAAGGTGTTACTACTACACTCAATTAAGCCCATATGTGCCATGCAGGGAAAGAATTTTCAGAGAATTGCATCTGTAAAGGCAAGTTTCTTCAGAACTTCACAGCCACACGGTGATGGAGAAAAAAAATGTAGATTTAAAACACCTCTCTGCCAAAACTTAAGCCTGTTCCGTACCTGTACAATAATTACTTGAGATGATTCTAAAGTATGACTGCATTTCAAGCAGAGTTTAATTATGTCACACGTGTCAATTGTCAAGAGCTGTTGTAAGCAATTCTGATACACAACGTCACAATTCTCAGTTATATCCTTAGACAATAGTTCCCTTTCTGCGTATCTCTTACTGACATCATGTCAGGTACTCCATGAGCCACGTTCCTCAGCCACGGGAGCTCAGCTGCTTTCCACTGATTTAGTTAACTGTGGGGATCAGGTCCCACGCGATTTTATGTTCACAAAAGTGTTCTGAAAAAAGGACATTTAAACTATTTACAATTCTTGTTGCAGCTTAAATCCTGTATAGTATTTTTGATGAAGCTTTATGACTTAAAAAATCCACAGTCTAAATAAAGGACTGCTAAAAAACCTCTGATTTGCCACAAAAATCGATCTTCCACTGCCCAATTCCATTCCTAATGAGAGACAATTCAGAAACCTACAGGAACATGGTTTATTGATTCATTCGCAAGTTGCTAAAGCCTGCTGCCTATGTTCCCTCCAATAAGACTAACCACATAGTGCTCCTCGTGTACTGAATTGCAGGAAAGATGATGACCCCAGATCTGTTCTGCTGGAAGTCCAGTGAGACTAAACATACCCAATAAATGTAAACACAGTAGCCACGAAGTTAATGATAAATGTGTGTAGGAGACAAAGAGACTTACATTTCCTCTTTATTATCCCTTCAGTTGAGCCACTGCCTTCTCTGTAATTTATTTACCCAGGACAGTTGGGCCCAGATGCATACCTGTTTTTTCATGGAGGTACTTGTTTTTCTCGATTTTGCAGATGGATTAAATAAGCCAGGAGGAGGCCAACCTACATGTGTGAGGTCACACAGTGAACTGTAATCTACACTGCAGCAGATGCCTGAATCCATTTAGGTTCAAGACCTAATTTGGCATAAACCTGGTGTGTAGCTGTATTGTACTGTATATTTCATAAACATATCTTTCAATAATGTCCTGTGCTTCTTATGAAAGCAGTAACAAGCAGTAAGAACAACAGAGCCTATATTGGGCAAGCTTTCCTATTAAATTCCACTAATGCATCTCAGCTGTGACCTGTAGTAATTTTGGTAACTTAATAAGGCCGACTGCCCCATAAGAATCTGTGATGATGTACTGTCTACCTGCAAGATACGAGGAAGTATGAGAGAGCAACTAGATACCAATATCACCTAGCAGTCGGAACACAACTGAATTTAAACAGATGTAAGAAAATACAGGAAGAGAAAACACATTATCAAGAATAAGAAAATCTGCTTCACATAGTCCTACAGGTTCTTTCACGTACCACCATTTCAACATTCATTTCTGTTACACCTGCTTGTCCTGCTTAAGGGAATATGCTGCACTCTGATTTAGTATCAGGCTTTACAGTAACTACAGTAACTACAATTATTCCCATAGAAATACTTTTTTAAGTATGGCATTTTCTCAGATTCACCCAGGTTTTGCCAGAAACCCAGTCTTCTGCCTTCTACCTTATGACACAGTAGGTTTTAGAAAGCCCAGTTCTCTTAAATCATTCTAATACTTGTCTTCCTTTACTATGTTTTTGGTAAGTGTGCACAGACCCAGTCAAGCATAACACTCTCTACTGCAAAACTCATCTGTTCACTTGTATTATGATTTCAGTCCCTTAGTGGCTTTAGTATGCTTCTATGTAGAGAACAGCTTCAGAAAGCAGCCTCTGCTCTCAGGTAGCTGTTACTTGGATAAATAAGGTAACAAGCAATTTACTGGTGCATAGAGGAATTAAAAGATTTTTTTTATGCTCTTTAATATTTCCCTTAATTCTAAAATCAGCCAAAACCCCAGCATAAAAATCACTTTTCCTTTAGAATTGTCTCTCAGCAGGGTAGCGCGCACTGCCAAGTTATCGCTTTGTGCCATGCCGTATGTTCAAAGCCATCAGTATTCAATGTGCTAAGTGACACTGAATCCTACAATCAGAAATAAAAATGAAAGTTTCAAAAAGATTTCAGAATTTAGATGAATATAAATAGCTGCTTTGAAGATGGAAAGCATTTTACAGATTTACATTTTAGTCTGTTTTGAATGGATAAACAGACAAAAATATGTTTTGTAAAGGAACAATAACATTTCCAGTTTAACACTTTTCACAGTTAGATCGTAAGAAATACTAGGAGACACAGAAAGAATTATTTATATTCACCGTACAAAAAACTCATGTTTCACTTCTGCTTATTACCTGAGCTCCTGAAAAGCATCTCATTTTATAACCTTAACAACTATTAATGTAAACCACAAGCTCTCTGCAAATGTACGTTCCCACCACCATTCACACTACCATCTTTCCCACCCAACTACAAGGATCCAAAACAATCAGGGCACTATTATTGTTCAGTCAAGAGATTCAGAAGGTTTATCAAAGGTTTTCTTTTCTTCTGAAAGACACATCTAACGTTGCCCAGCATTCATACACACTTAGAATTAAAAATGTCGAGAGCTCTGAAAGGAAAATTAATTGGAAAGATTCAGTCTCTAACACTGCTTCCTGTCACTTCACTCCTAATGACTGAAGTGTTTTTATAGTTTCTGTGTTCTCCTTTAGTGCTGTGTAATTTGATTTCCAAATCCCCCAAGAGCTCTGTGACAAACCTCCAGGGTGTTTCCAAGATGTAAAGGTCAGAGCTGAAGATGAAGATGGGGTGTGCGGAAGACAAGTCTCAGAATCTCTTGCTTCAAATCCGTCACTGACACAGAAACCAGGGACAATAAAGCACAATGGATAGCCTCTTAAAGGAAAAATCAATCCCGGTGGGAACTTCCTAAGGAAAAATCAACCTTGGTGGGAACCTCTTAAAGATCCTAGAGTAACTGCCAGCAGAATCCAAGTGACATTCCTCAAATCAAGGGAAGAAGACAGCTTTCCCAGAGATCTTCTGCATGGAAATCAAACAGGCTTCCAAATTTCTTGAATTTCTTGAACAAAAATCTTACACTGGGAAGCCCAAACAATGAGGGTCGCATGCCTGGCTCATGTACAACACTTGGTATAGAGGGAAATCCTACTGGACTCCTCCCTACCCCATCCTCCAAAGACATCTTTCCTCAGCCAGCTTCTTCACTGCCCTCACACCAGCCTCTAAATTCCTGACAAGACACTGCTATTTCAGTCTAGATATTATAGACCTTCCCTATGTTGGCTGGTTCCATTACTGTTAAAGAAATGTCAGCCAATCTCTATCTTAGGGTTCCCTAACAACTTTATTTTTTATTGGTTAATTGGTTAATTAAAATAATCACTTCTTAAAAACAATTGTACTACTAGTTAGTGGAAGAGGTATTCTAACTAGTAAAAAGTCTATAAAGAGAAAAATCGGTATCCTGCCAGATATATGTAGGGGGTGTACCTTCCAACATCATAAATTCCCTTTTGGGGACCTGAAAGAATTCTGTGCTGCTTTCGCATGATGTACTTCAGTTTTACCTTATTTGTTATTCTGTATTTAATCAAGTTCTTCCATAGTATAAACGTGATCACCATTATGCTAATCTCTTCACTAGACATGCAAATATATAAACATTTGTGTGCCAAATTATTAAGGTTCTGCCTATAATGTTATGCCCTTATTTACTATCTATATTTTATGTCTTATGGATTTCTAAAGATTTAAATTTATATCAGTGCTGTCACATATCTGCAAGCAGAGACAGTTTTATGAGCACTAAAAAAGCTGCAACACACAGCCACTAAATACTAATGACATAAATGGTATCCACTAATGGTCTCAATTTTTATTACAATGCAAAACTTCAATATATTGTAATTACCATTGCTCTCAGACTGAACCATACACACTGTATAATGCCAGCTTCCATCTCTATAGCATAAAATGGCATTATTTGTTGTATATAGTTCAGCCCTGTACTGCAGATGTTGACTGAATGCTCAAGTCAGCAGCTGTAGCTAAAATTCACTCTATTTACAGTGTCTTACTCTTAACTAATACCCTAAATTGTCAGATATGCCAATGCATTAGACATTTTTCAAAGCCTACTGCACTAATAGCATGTAAGCGTAGCACATGTCTTGTTGTACCTGTCAACAGCCAAGTAACTTTGCAAAGGTAAAGCATGTCAAAAAAGGAAGTTATCTTCTTATGCTTCCGCGTTAAAAAATCTTTAGTGAGCGATTCTTCTAAAATATTGCAATACAAAAGTGCATTCAACAGAACTTCCTCTCTTGGAACAGAGTTTCTATTTTACCTTTTTAATGTTAAATTCTTCTAATTCATGATTAGAACAATGTCTCTTTCTATTTCAGCTATCAAAGAGACAAAAGCTTGCTCTTAGGACTTTGAGACAATGGAAACCTCAATGTTGTCCATAAAACTGGATGAAAAAAGTGTATGGCAAAATCCCTCATACATGAATTGGGGAGCAGTAAGGTTAATTTCATCTATGCATTTTACTTGCCAGAAACTTTCACCAAAAAAAGAGCTAAGTTCAGCTCTCAGACTTTCTCATGCTTGTTTATCTCACATAAAATAAGCCCAGTTATATTCCCTTCCATTGACTTCAAACTCCAGAAAGCTGGAAGTTTTGTTTGAAACAGGAGACATTTTTCCTATTTCCATGCAGCTGGGTAGTCATTTACACAAGGAAAACACTGGAGACAAACTAGGTGTCAGACTTGGTAGCATTTTACATGCGTTTTCTGACACAAGGCAGACAACAGAAACGTGCACACAAAATATTTTCCTTCAAGGGCTGGCTAGTGAGAACTGCAAAAACTAGAAGACATTAGTGTAATTATTACAGAGTTACCAAATACTCCTTGTCCTTACTTCACCTGAAAGCAGTATTTTCTTTAAACATTCTCACTCAGCTTACATAAATCTAAACATACATAACTGACTATGGAAGAACGAATGATGTAAAATATATAGAAAATGACACCAAAAGCTTACAACTGGGAATACTGGTATGGTATTACCTATTTCTTCATCTTCCTTTCTCTGCCAATAATTTTGAACATGACAAGTGCTTTCTAAGGTAACCTGAACCCACTTCAGTGTTCTGATATTTTGACTAAATAGGTTTTATCAAAGATCCCAGTTAACTGTGTCTGTTCTACAATTATAACAATAAAATACTCCAACTGAAAATTATATAGCAGTTTAATTTCAGAATACAGGATTTCTCAAACGAACAAATTCTTTAGTTTAAATATTTGTAAGAAAATACAGCTTTTCTAAATAAGTATTCTATCTCATTTTCTCAACCAGAATATAAAATAGCAGCTCATTTTTGCAATTCAAAATGTTGGAGTTTTTTCCTTTTTAATCCTCTCTACACATCTTAAAACTTGAAACAAGCCAGGCTGATTTCACTAACACAAAAATAAAGTATTTGAGTACATGAAAAGCATTTAATTTTTTAATGAATTCCCTGTTTTTATTGAAGAAACTGTTGGGTAACTATAATCCATTCTGAGGAGTATTTTTGAACATTTTGAAATGCCATCTTTGACAACCCACATCGTTCACTGAAATTCTTTCTCCCTGCTTAACAATCACATTGTACCAAAAAAGGAAATGAGCTCTTTTAAATAAGACCTTGGACAAAATCTGAAGCATATCAACTTGAAAGAAAATGTCAACTTTGTTTAAGATTGTAAGTGTAATGCCTCCAATAGAAGAGTAGCAATAGGTCACAGGTCTGTTAACACCAAGCCAACAAGTGCCTGACCCATTTTTTTTTGTGGGTTGTTTTTTTTCTTTTATCCCCACTGACTTGGGGTTCACAAGTTTGCCCTCTATGCAACAGCTTTGGTGAAGTCC
The DNA here is from genome assembly GCF_047716275.1 of Strix uralensis. Classification (NCBI taxonomy): domain Eukaryota; kingdom Metazoa; phylum Chordata; class Aves; order Strigiformes; family Strigidae; genus Strix; species Strix uralensis. The sequence continues at coordinate 9,477,801 of NC_133983.1, read as the reverse complement.
CTAATTTAGGAAAGCAGCTGCCCCAGAAATGCTGTAATGTCAAAGAGAGACATCTGCAGAGGCCAAGTCAGAGGGCATCTGCATGAGAGTGCTCCCCAGCTCCTAATCCAGGTGTCTTAGATACCTGAGTCAGATGGTCTGAATCCAGCCCAGAATCTAAACTGTCCTCCCCTAAAAATCCTAAGTGAATCAGTTTTGTGAATAAGGATTTCTATTTCAGCCTAAAACGTGTACGTTCACTAAGGGCACTGAAAGAGAATACAGGTAACAGCCCAGCTGCCACCCAGAATCAGAATTACCAAGGTCTCCACAGATATTATGTGCATTCGTGTAGCACGGTGTCCCGTGGGTTTCTGAACTCACAGACTTGACTGCTGTCTCTGGACAGCGTTCCCACCCTGTTGGCTCAAGTCTCTTCTACAGTAAAAAAGAATGAGCTCTTGTGGAGCACCTCTCTACCTGGTTACACACAGTGAAACCCTGCTCCTTCACTGAAACAATATAAAACCCATGGAAAACAACAAGAGCCTTTCTGTACACTTCAACGGGTGGTTGATCAAGCCCTAAACTAAAAGCCTCTTGACTCCATTGCTTGCTTGGAATATTTGGCTATAGATAGTTTTGTTTTCACATGTAAAGACACTACTTAAAAAGCACTCTAGGAAGGATGGTTGGCTGTATTTGCATTCCCTCCAAAGGGAATGGGGTGGAATATTTACACCTAAGGCAATGGTTTTTTAAGGATGCTCTTATTATAAAAATACAATGAAACAGCTATAATATCAGTAAGGTTTAGACTTTTGTCTTGTAACCCTGCAGATGAATAGCTTCAACCTTTGAAAGAAACTGCAGTATGAATGTCTATTTTATTCCAGAGTTGTGTCTGAGCAGACTATTAGTAGAATACTGATAAATGCTACAATAGCTATTTTTTCCCACCCCTTCTGCTTTTATGCCATTGCCAATACCTATCCTTCCCCTGGTGCTGTCAGCTGATGGCCTGTCTCATAACTCTCAGGGTAACAGCATTAGAAGAAAAAGAAATTAAGTTCAAATAAAACTGCCAGGTAAAATTCAACATTACAAGATTATGGACTGTTTTCTGAAGCAGACACATATATGCAGAGTTATACCACTAATGACTTACAAAGAACTCACATATTAAAATTTAATTACTATAGTATTATTTAAGGGAAAAGATACTAAAGCTGATTATTTTTCTTTTTCTAGTAGCTCTGCTATTTTTAATGTCAAGTAATAGCTAACTTCATCTTCTCTACACGTTTCCTGAGGTCCATGTTTGTAGCACCATACACTGCACCATGTTCGCATAAAATCAACAGGTGTTATGAAATCTTTGTAAAATGTGCGTGTGGCTAGTAGGACATTTAACCAGGCCTTTGCAAATCTCACTAGACATTCTTAGGCACACAGTTGCACTTGTACAATTACCTTCTTTGTGTTTGCTCTTGTGAAGTAAATCTAAAAAGATAAGGAACTGCAATTGTTGGTACTGCGAGTTAAAATAAATCAATGAGAGTACGGAGAAGAACATGCAATATAAAGACTACACAATAATTACAAAGAAATCCAAAAAGCCAGTAAGAATAGATGAGTACTTGATTATGATACCAACAGCTTTAAATGATTAGTATAGAATTGTTTAGGTGCCTTTGTGAAGCAAATTAGTGAAGTTGTTTAACATATAACGGCAACATTATCCATGCTATAACTTATGTCATGTATCTTAAAACCACAGTCAGATACTTCATTTGGATTGCAGCAACTGCTATCACCATCAGAAACAACCAGCTCCTTAACTGGCTGTTTCACAGAAGCCAAATAATGAAGTGCCAGAGAACAAATACATTTTTTTGTTCCCCAAAGCAATGTCTTCAGTGACTTAGGGGAAACAGCTGTGTCCCAGAGAAGCTTATAAGGCTGTAACTGATGTTTCATTTGCTTTGAAAATTCACATTTTCTATAGCTCCCAGACAATTAGGGTTGGAGCAAAAAAAACACATGTAAAAGACACTAAGAGAAACAACAATCTTTTTTCCTCATAAATACTTAAACAAATTTGGGAAAGATTACAAACATTTAGATGTTTGTCCAGTCTTAACACAATTCAATCCAGCAACATGCTCTAGCATGTCCACAGTTAAAAGTAACAGTTTTACTGAATAATAAATATTTACCTTTTAAGATCATGGTGGTAAGTACTGTTGAAACATACACACATGCATCTTAGGAATAGCTAACAGTTGCTCATGGGTGGAAAGCTGTCTTAGTGAAGACAAACAATCTTATAAAAATGCTGTAATAAAACTAACAAGAAAACTTTGAATGTAGTACATGTGAAGCAGGGTAGTCAAGGAAAATAAGAAAGCATGTGGCATCTTAGATTTCAGGAAAGCTGAGTCAGCTGTGGCTCTGTTAGTTGGAAGCCCAGACAACAACAGACATCAGAGGAAATCCTGCATGTCTGCACACCAAAAGAAATCTGACTAGTGGGAATTTCAGTGCACAAACAACAAAGAACCAGACCCTATAACTGTATTAAAATGCTATTATGGGACTGAAAAAAAATTAGCAATGCAAATGGCTGAATGCCAGTGAATGCAAAAAGTAGTCATGGTGAAGCAGGTAATCTAAGTGTATCTGGGAAGGCAGGCAAAACTAACAAATGGTACATAAAGCTGATGGAAATGGGGGGGGACTGGCAGTTAAGATGAAGAGGAAACAAAAAGAAGTGGGAACATTTATCAGGAGACTTACATAAGGTGATCTGTAAATATATCTCAACATTTATAAAAGGCAAGGATTTCTCCTCAGCTATTTTCTTTGTGTACTTATCCAGTTTTAGAGACCGACAGTTTTGGAGATTACATCATATGCATATTAGTCTTCCAACATACTCAAAGTTTTTTTTGACTTTTCCTGAATAACAAGAGGTATGTTTATGTAATTTAGTCTGATTCACTGTAATTCACAATCTTTGTCATCATATCAAATTCTTAAAGATACTGGGCATGTTTCCCATAGCACAACTATTTCAAAGAATGAACTAAACTGAGATTAAATAAACACGTGTTTTGTAACTGTAATGATTGCCCAAAGAGTCACCCAGAAACTGTATTTTAAATTATAGAAATTTTCAGCTTCTCTTACAGAAGTCAGAGAGCCAGCACTTTTCACATCCCATGGCCGTTCACATTGATATCTGCTCAAAGAAAACTCAAAAACATTTGATTCTGCTAAATTAGGCTGACAGACTTTGCAAGCCACAATAAAGTAAGCATTTGTGGCATTAAGCTCAATTCTGTTGAAACCTGCTCTCCTTCACTTCCTCCCTGCCTGCTATGTGGAAGCGTAGTTGTATTCCTGTGTACACGAGTGGGATGCAGAAATGGAATGGCTAGAAAATGGCACTAAGTGAGAATACTGCTTCCCCTCAAATTTTCTCACCAACATTACCCCCTCCTACACTCCTCCAACTGCCACTTCTCCTTTACGGCGGCTAAAACCAGCAGTCATGCCCTCTCCAGAAAGAAGAGAGGTAATGAGGGCCTTGGAATATTAGCTGTGGTGACTCATAATCTCATAAAGTGTTCACACATGTCCCTGCCACCAGATTGTTCATGTGACCTCAGGAAAATCTCTAGTTCGCTCCCTTATCCCATCTTACTCATATTCATGTTGCAGACATGGCATTTGATCTTCTCCTCCCCCCATCCCCACGTTTAAAATTACAGGCAAAGAGAACAAGCCACCACTGAAACTCTGAACTGAGAGTCCACCAGCCAGCATCTGGTTACTTTTTATATTTGGTCTTTCCAATCTGAGTTCACAGTTGACAGTTTACCTGCTATAACTGGCCTTCACTCGGTATCTTTTTCACTTCCCTTCATATTTACCTTAAATCCCAAATATCTGAGATGTCTTAACTATGGGCATGAATTAGAATAGATTTAAAGACATCTGCACAATGAAAGTTAAGAGCTAGGGATTTCTTCACAGAGCTGTGTGGTAAGCTGTAAGAAGCCGAATTAAATGCAACAGTAAAGCAGAGCTGAACTTTCAGATGCATCCTCTCCGCTTGTTATGTCTCTCCTAGCAGTAGAGGTGCTGCTTGAAAAGATAAAACTTAACTAGCTGATATAAACTAACTTTACATAAGCAGTTATGACCTAAACAAAGTTTGAGCAGTACAGAGCCTCTGGGTACTCTTGCCCCAGCAAGACGTTTTGAGTTTAAATTTAGATTTTTATTGCCCTTGGAATGCTGAGATAAACTTTCAGTCCCACTGGTGCAACTCCAGGAAGAGACTATATTAAATTTTGCTGTTTGTGAAGGAGTGCGCCTTCCTTCTATTCATTACCGGGCATGCAAGCCACATAATAAAGCTGAGCTGGTTTTATTCTTATACAATGTACACCTTATTACGGCTAGCAGAATTCTGCAAGAGCAGTTCCTATTAGCAGGTGGTATCACGCAAGAGCTGAGAATTACATCAGGGGTCTGTGGGGTTGAAAACACAGACCTGACACACACCAGGGCCTACCAGCGAATGGCACAGATTTTGTTCTTTACTTCTCTAGCCTGGGATAGATATCTCCAATTTTTCTGTTTCCACAGAAGAACATTTAGAAGTAACTCAAACACAAACAAATCAGCTTACTGAGACAGCATTGTGAAAACACAACAGCAAAACTAAACACCTCAGTTTTGAAAAGCCAAACCAAGAATTTGCTTATTTGACAAGGAAAAAAGTCTTGAATACCCTAATGCTAGTAACACACGTTAGTCTTAGGTGCCTAACATTTTACTAGCAAAAGAATTGTTAAGCCCAAGTAGAAGTAACAACTCTGACTCAGGAACAACGCAATATACTAATAAAATTTAAAATCTATTGTTTTGTCTAAGGTTTCTTTGTCACTTCTCAAACTGAGTCTGTCATCGAGTCAAAACAGTTTAGTTAACTGGAAATGGGAAAACTGCAACCCTTCTCTTACAAGTCACAAAGAAAGATTCACCCATTGCATCACTTAGGTCATGTAACTGCAAGCAGCATTCCTTCTTTCAAATGTAACAATCCGTAATGCTGCACAGACCCTAGGCAGAACTTTTAAGGTAACAGTTGTATTATGCAATAAAGCAGATTCTTACATGAGAACTGATGTAAATCATCATTTGCTTCAATAAAAAAAAACCCTCAAAGTTAGGCAGATTCCAATAACCTGAAAATAGTCTTTGGGGCAAAATAATGATAATCATCCCTATCACTAAAAAAACTAAACATAGTATAGCTCTTGATCCAACTTGTCATTATCTTATTGATGTTCTCTCACCAAATCTCATTCACTTCTGTTTTTATTTAAAGCAAAAGGCCGTAAGCCTTCAAGGCACAGTGCCCATGCCACAAGTTGTAGGTCCACACTGGTGGCAGAAACAGTTCCCATTTTGGGGAAAATGGACAAGGGTTATCCAGATCTTTACGCTGGTAACAGCAGCTGCAGCTGGTATGAAGTGCAGCATTAACTGCACACAGAGCATGCAACACTTCATCGATACAGCTCTTCATTGCATTATTTGCTTTTCAAGGTGGTATGGGAGGGAATCCCTATGGTTTTAATCACATTTATCATAGGACAAGAGAATTTGTGATCTAACCTCTAACACAGTAAAGTTTAAAGGGGAATCTGTCGTTTTGACTGATCATTTTTGAGATTTATATTTTGTGGGTTTTGGTGGGGTTTTTTAGAGAGGAAGTTTGAAGAAAAAGCCGAGAGGTTGTTTGTTTATTTTTTAAACACTGTCTCGGCAATAAGTCAAACTGACAGTGCTTCTCTGATACCCTTTACCCAGTGATTATTTTCTCTTTCTGCATGCAACATAAACCAAATTTGCTTAAAATTCCCTTCCTCTTCAGTTCCTAACCTATTCAGCTAGAACTGACTTAGATAAGGTTCTCTTTTGTTGGTTTTGGGGGCTTCCTCCATCTTTTGGCTTCACTTTGAGATCTTTCCAAAGCTGTTTTTTTCCAGAATATCCTATGATTTGCAGTTCTGGCCCTGGTCCTTCCTCCTCTTCTACAGTATTTTGAAGTTTAATTTTATACCTTTCATAAGGCTTTTGATTTTATTATGTTTTTTGTAACTCCTACTGCTGTCTTTATGCTTTTATAGATATTGATAACACTATGAATTACATTATACTGTTCAGAAATAAAGCTCGCTATAATTGAAACTCACTGCCATTTTCTTCCAGTTTTTGCAAGGGGTTGAGACTCCCTATGAATTTATTCTAAAATCTACTTTAATCCTCCTGCTGGACTGATGTTTCCTTTCAGAAAAGGAGGACACTGTTCCAGCCAGAAGAAATGACATAGCATGAAGGAAAAGAGGAAAAGAAGTCCTGAGTCATGAAAGCAAAGAAGAAATACAAGTGATACAGAATTGAGAGAAGATTAAACTCCACAAACTGGAAGGGACAGAAAAGTAGGCTGGAGCTCTAATTGAAAGGAAACTGAGGACTGAGTCCACGTAAGAATTAGGTAGATCAAGGAGGGAGAACTTGACCAAGGGAGAGCTGAACTAGAAGATATGTCTCACCTTTTAGCTCTATTCATTATCTACCCTCTGTCTTCTGTTCCCAGTGAGAGCTGGGAGCCCTTCTGACAAACCTTCTCTGGTCACAGTCAATGTTGAAGCTTGAAAGCAAAGCCTCTGGGACAGGAGCTACCCTCAAAAGGTCACACAAGCACTACCAGGGCATAGTGATGGAGCTGCACTGTCCTTCCAAGGGTGGGATGTAACACCTGGGCTCCAAGGAACATAAGTCAGTCTTGTTCCCACATCACCGAGAAAAGGAAAGATCTATACCTAAAGTTTGCAAGTTGACATATTCTGTGAATAAGTGCTTCCCTTCTTTCCTGATACTCTGAAAATCTGATTGCTGTGGAGGCAGAAAAACACTGCTAAGAGCTAAGCACATCACAGCTGTCTCAGTAATCAGAATGCCTAATACAGCCATCAATAACTAACCACTGTCCAGGATCACAGACCACAGCCTGCTTGCCTCACCTGTGTGCAGCCTGGCTGACTCCCTGCAGACCTTTCTGTCAATTAGAGAAGCTTTTTTTTTTTCCTCCTCAGTAACTGGTTCATTAACCTCCTTTCTACACCTATACACCATTTTGGAAAACCCATGTTTACAGTAACTGAATGCACTGTGCACTCATCAAAAGGAGTGTTACAGTGTTATATCAGAGCCCAGTTATAGAATACACTACTTAATCTACCATTCTTAGCCATTCTGTAGTGTGAGGTTAACAGCATTTAAAACACAGCAATACCAACTAAAAAAGTTGAAAAGGGCACTATTTTCTCCATTATTCCCATGGACATTTTAATGCACAATTGCATTAAAAAAACCTATGATCTTTTAATATTCATGCTTCTGAATGGGATGCTAAAATGTAAATCCCTTTGAGCATCATGGCTATACTTTAAAGATGAGTCCAGCAATAAAAAAAATTTCCTATGGATAATTGATATATTTTCTAGTAGTTGGGAATAAAAAAAAAAGAGAATACCCTAAGGTATGACAAGTTTGTGGTATAGGTGATATATGATAGTAATTGACATCCTAACAATAGGAGACTGTAAAGATACCCTAAAATTATTTTCTTTTCTATTTGTTCCCTATCTGCTCTCCCTCCTCCGTTTCTTCAGTGAGCTAGATTTGCCAGCAAGGCAATTTAATCTTCCGGGGATAAAGAAAGTCTTCCTTGTCTAAGAAAAATAAAAACTTCTACTGGTCAAGGACAGAAAGCCCAAGAGGAGGAATTATCTACTGACAGTGAGCTATGTTTTTTTATCTCTAGGAACGGAAGCAGCAGTATTCTGGAAGAAATAACATTGATTTAGCTAGAATGTAAGAAAGACATCTTCTATTTGATGTATGTTGCTTTCTGGACAAGGGTAGGACAATAGCTTGTATTCCCTGAACAAAATACTTCCTACTGTGTTTTCACTACCATTTAGTGAGAAGTATTTTATTCCCTTGTAACATTAAACTCTGAACCATGAGAAACTTCATGCTCAGTCATGAACCTGGATGGGTGTTTATTTAAGGAACAACCAACAGGGTAATTATTCTGGGCTCCTACACCGTTACTGGCAGAAAGAAGAGTCACACTCCTATCCTGTACAGATGATAAAGTAAACCATGCCAGCCAAAGAAACAGGTACAGTTTATCTCCTCGGTAAAACAGGCACAGAAACCAAACCTCAATACTCCATAAATTTACAATTCAGAGCAACTTTTTTTTCGTTGTTGTTGTTACTGCACTTAACAACATAGCAGTATGCCAAGCAGGGTCAATAAAGTAATGTTTAATAAAGTAACTTATTAATCAAAGAAACAAGCTTGCTAACTTGGGCTTAAATGTAAATACAGAACACACCTCCACATCTGTCTTCTTTTCTTTACAAGCACACATTTGCCATCTTGTCAAGATCCACCTTAAAAGTAGCTGACTGTTGCCTGTGATTCCTTCTAAAAGAATGTTCCAGTTTTTAAAAGGCCACTTCTATCTGCTGGTCTAAATATAAAACAACCCTCTTCTATTATCTAGCCTGCAGGTATACATGGCTGGTAAAACTTATGCTTAAGTGCTTTAAGAACATGAAGCATCTTGTTGCTTTCAACTGGATGAACATATTTTTCACATCAAGCACATTCTTAAGTGTTTTGCAAAACTGTAGGCTTCGCAACAAAATAACTATATATATATCGGTATCTATCACTTCCTGAGGAACCAATGAGAGATGTGGGTAGCCAACACTTCAGCCAGAATTAACATATTACTGGTTTCCAGCAGAGATCCTAATACTGTATATCAACGGGGTTCTTCTAAACAAGAAAAAAAAAGTTAGAAAAGAAAAAGCACAGCATGAACGACCTGTGGAGAAAATTGGAAAGGGCTACCAAAGGAAAGAATTATTTTAAGTTAATCTCAGAGATGACAGGAAGTAGATACACAAAGAGGCAGGCACAAACTGAGTTAACACAGCAGAGAGGGTCTCCACTGGATTGGGAAGGCTGAGGTATTGGGCTTTATGAGAAGAAAGATGACTAAGCCAGTTAAAACTGAAAAACTGCACAACTTGTAGAGGAAACTTGGCAGATGAGCAACTGCATCAAAAGGAATGTACAAAAAAATGTCTCAAGATAAAGGACTGTACTTTTACAGCACATTACCAATGTTGCAGGCAAAGATGTAAACTGTCGCGGCAAAGGGTTTAAAACCTTCCTACAAGTGGTCGTGTGTGGCCAGACCTTACCTTGCTTGCTCTACAGTGCTTAATGCTTCCTACCATGTAACAGTCCCTTTGCTTCAAGCCTGCAAAAATGCTTTCTGGCTGCACAGATGCAGCAAGTAGTATCTTGCATTCTTCCTCTGACCCCAAGAATAGACACAAGGTTAGCCTGCAACCTGGCTGTGGTGTAACAGGAGGGAAATCTCCACAAACTGCAGAGGTAAAGGGCTGAGTCAGACAGGAGCTCACTCAGCTGCACTATGTACAATAGCCTTTGTGCGGAAGTATTCATTAGACTTAGTGTAGATACAGTAATACAGAAAGTGTGGTATGGTATGTTGTCACCGTTAAGATGTGACAGATATATTCAGAAAATATATAGTCACACAACTTCAAATTAAGAGGATACATGTGAAGTCAACCTGAATAAAGAGCCCTCCTTTCTTTGGAACATACTGACATTAATAGCACTAATCAGACCAGCTCCTAATCAATTCAGAAACAACATCGCATTTGCAACATCTTCCAGCTTTGTTCAAAACATATTACAATAAGGGGAACATTAAAAACATGCTTAAACACTAAACTAAAATTATCATTCTGCAGTTGATCTGTGGTTATACAGGACTAATTTATCTTCCCAGCTGCTGAAGCATAACCAAAGGGATTTGGCTGCATTACCACTGTTACTAACATAAAGCGGTCATGACCAAACCTGCGAGTATTGACTAGTTGGCCTAGAGAACCCGAGCATCAGTTTGCCTGGTTCCAGAGGAGCCAATACTACCTTATACTATGACCAATTCAGCCATAAAAAGACACAAAAATGCATCAGAAACAAAAACTGTATTTCTGTGTTCTCCGCCTTTCTGTACACACTTGTTTTGTCTTAAAACATCTCCAGACCAATTCAACTATTTCCTTTCCCACACAGAACAAGTATTCAAGTCTTCTAAAAGACACATGGTAGACAGAGGGGAGACAGTTCCCTTATAAAATCATCTACCATTTCAAGACAAAATAATAATGGATGTTGTTCAAATAAATACCTTACTGGATATGTTATGTTTCAATGCTTTTAACTGTTTTTCTTCTTCTTCTGCATCTTTAATAAAATATTACAAATATTTAAAGAAGGAAAAGTTTGTCACAGGACTAGAACAGGTTATGTACCCAAAGCCCTAGACTGATGGAACTTAACGCGACCATCACCAGATAACACTGGACAGTTTTGACCCTGTAACATTCAGTCATTTTCAAAAAAACTAATCTAGACATTTTAATTTTTGGACAACAGCATCATTCTACCACGTGTTTGCCACTGAAACTATTAAATGCTTCTACAGTTATCCAGAAGTTTTATATGATCTTGAAAACATGGCCAAAGGAACTCAGTTGTGTTACATAAGGCCACAGGACAAATTAAAATAAAACAGGAGAAGAAATACGGAAGCATTTCTTACAAAGTTCTAGTCATCCAAACAATCTTTGTCTCATGCAATTGTATCTACTGCATGCAACAACTGAGGTAACAGGACTGGGACGTATTTCTGTAACAACTCTGTTTCCTGGCTTCTGTCATAAGATCCCACAGGCAAAGTAAGTCACAATAATTTGCACTGAAACACAGCTATGCAAGTTTACATCAGCAGAAAAACCTCATTTAACAACCCACTGGAATTTAAAACTGTTCTTGAAAATTGAGCCCTGGCACCTCTACTTTAATAATGAAAGATCCTGCTCTTCCTGTTACAGAGAGAAGGTGATTTTTCTCTCAACATACCTGTTCCAAAGTCCTTTCTAGTCAATGAAGGCTTTTCACTATGTGTATCAGGAAAATAAATACGACTTTCACAGGTCAAAATGTTATGTTAAACACTAGTGTTTTAAGACTCACTGATTTCCTAGCTCAGCCAAGGCAAATAATTTAATTCTGAGTTTGGTCAGAACTGTGCAATTTTTCATGTACACGATAAGAAAAATGCAAAGCTGGTAAGTTTATGTATATTAATGGTGGTCAATTACTAGCAGGGCTCTCAATTAGCTTAATCAAGCCACAAGAGGGACCTGGGAATATTGCTGAAAACTGAGTGAAGATCTCTGCTCAATACATCACTACAAGAGGTTGACCACATGACAAACTGCATGGCTACCTGGATTCGTATTTCTGTTATGCATGTAATAACTGCTGAGCCTCATCTCGCTATTCTGGAAAGAACTGGTCCTGCCATTTCAAGAGAGGCGTTTCAAAACTAGAGGCTGCAATCCTCTGGGTTCTAAGAACAATCAAGCCTTTGGAAAGGCTCTTCGAAGACTAAAATAGTGAGATTAATCACTCAAAAGGAGATAACAAAGGAACAATAAAACCAGATTAAAAAGAGAGACATCAGAAGCTTCTCTTTCCCCACACCTCAACCAAAGAATCATAGGGAAATTCAGCTCTGTTGACAGACAGGAAATACAAAACCAGATACAGAAATGATAAAAACATTCTGAAGGGAGTTGTAGATCCATGTCAATCAATAATTTTAAAACCTGACTTAACATATGCCCCAGAACTTGGGGAGAATCAAAGTAGGAAGGAGAACTGACCCATGAAATTTCAAGTCCCATAGACCAGATTTTAACAATTATGAGATCAGGAATAATACCACATGCATGGGAAAGAACAAAATACTTCTCCGTTCTTTCAGTGGAAATGGTATTTATCAGGTCAGCAGATCAGGCAGTCTGACCAATACCCTGCAGTGTTTTACATTAAATTTTGAAGGAAAGAACTGTTGGCCTGAGCAATATGACTTTTTTTTTTAAGACTCGGCATATTTATTTGATAACAGAGAGATAAATATAGAACTGTGACAGCAACACCAAAACAACTATCATGCAATTAGTGGCATGGGGTTTTTATTAACAGAAAAGGTTCAGGATCATGTTCATTTTCACTACAATATTTATCTTTTCAAAAGGATTATTTACTACTGACAAAACTAGGAAACACTGCCAAGTATAGAAGCAGCTCAAGGAGGATGCCCCTGACTTGAATGACCCTGAAGCCTATAATATCAAAAGCACATTAAAATTTATTAGCATGAAGTGCAACAATGAAATAACAATTTCCACTATAAACTGGATGACTATTAATTGCAAACAAAGCAAGAGTCCTCCTGTAATCCTCTAGTCCTTGAATAAGTGTTGCATAGACAAAAAAAATAAAAATAGCACTACTGCTGGATGTCTCTGGCAAGAAATTGTCAACACTTCTGATTGAAAATGTAACTGAAGTTGATGCACTGGTATTTCTTCTAACATACCATACACAACAAATTACTAATACAAATGACAATTATTCACATCTTCTGTTTTCATTTTGCTCAAACTCTTCCAATATCTCTTCTTCAGGTCTTCTTTCTTCTGATAGCTTAGCACCATTTCAGAGTCTCCCCCAATGACTCTCCAAAATACAGCAGGGAGGCACAAAAGAGAAGGTATGAGGGTAAGATCAAAATATGTATGACTTGCTACACTACAGTAGAATAAAAGTTAAAAGGTCACTAATAACAAGAGTGCTGGTAGCAGCATTCCGAGAGGAAGACTCATGACACTGAACCCATTTTTGTTAGCAACCTAGGCATGCGAGGCAGGAGACCCTTGGGAATTTTTTTGCAAGTCTAGCTGCCTGTGCAATGCTAGAACCATTCTGCAATAGTTCCACAACTCCCTCCTGAGGGAAAATTCCCCAAACACAGCTTTTCAGCATCCCATATACATCCTGAGTTCCAAAGAGCAACTGTTTAATTTTAGGAATCTCATACTCTTAAGAAACTAAATGCAACTGGTGAAACATAACGTGGATCATTACCACATCTCCCCACCAACACAGGTATAAAGCAAGGGCAAACAGCATCATCTTCTTCACTTGTCCAACAGAAGGGTCAAAGTTGCCATGGGGAGAAGAAGGTGCAGGAAGTGCAGCTAATTCAGATATCCACAGCACAGGCAACAGAGCCTCAAGTCCACACTGGGTTTCCAGCAGGAGTGTTGACAGCAGAGAGGAGCAAAGCCCCAAGACACAGGGACTGATTACTGGTAGCCCTGCCCAAGCCCTCTTCTCCCACAGCAAGGCACACAGCTTGTTTCACTCTCCACAGAAACACAAGGCCTCTTTCTTTCCAGGCAAGCAACAAGAGAGGCCTTTTGGCAACTCTTAGCTGGCAAAGTATACACCGTGCTTCCCTGACTGACCCTGCCCGAGAAGAGGCAAGAAAAGTAATTCTGCAAGCCCCTCCTCTCCAGGATTTCTGCACTACACGGGTTCCCACAGAACCTGAGCCTCCCCCCTCTCCCCCTGCACATGCCACTGGAGGTGCTTCCAGCAAAACGCTCTGGTAACTCCCCTCCCAGACCACCTTTCCATTTAAGCCGAAAGGACAGTCCCAGAGGTCACCCTCAGGCACACAAGCTGCTTCGACTTGCTCTCCCAGTACTGCCCCCCCCCCCCCCCCCCCCCCCCGCCTCCAAAATCCCACCTGGTGGCTGGCCCACACAGTCCCGCCCTGCTCCCCTTACCTGTTGCAGCCCTTCACCCTGCTCCAGCCCGGGCTCTCCAGCACTTGCAGTCTCCATCTCCCCCTCCCAGCAAGGATCAGGGCAGCGAGGCGGGCAAGCGCTCCCTGCCAGGGGCGGCACTGCCGCGGCCGTCCAAGGTTCTGCAGCTGAGCTAGCTGCTCCCTCTGACCCCGCAGGAAGGCGCAGCTCTGCCCTCCGCTCGGCAGCGGCTCAGCCTCCGAGCCGAGCCTGCCGCCGCGCAGCCGCCGGCGGGGGCTGGAGGGAGCCGGCTGCCCGGCCATGCACGAAGCTCTGCTGCTCCTCGGGAACGGCCTCTTCCAGGCGAACTTACTGGGCTTCGAGCTGTACCTGGGGGGCAGAAGAGGGGAAATTATGTTTTGCAGCGTGCATTAACTATTCCCAGAGTTAACTGCATTTGACATTCTCTTCTTTTGGACCAAACTCGCTGTCTCCTGCTGGAGTTCTTAATCTTTACATTCACATCGTCTGTGCAGAAGCGAGTTGGTTTGTTTCTCCCTTTCCACCCCCTCACCCCCACACGGCCTCCCTAAAAACCCAACAATTAAAAATGTGGATTTTTTTCCTTTAATTCCCCTACATTGTGTAATTATATTCACATTAGGAATCAATCAACTCTGGTCATTACCATTAGTGATATGCTCATAAACCAAACACTAGTCGTGCTAATGAACTGAATGAAACATAATTTCTTGTTGTGTAAACTGATGCTCAACGCTAATCAGCAATAAATTCAATCAGACATTATTTACATCAACTGAAGAACACATTAAAGCCGGGTAAAGGGCAGTAGCTGCTCACGTCTGGGGAAGCACGGGCCCATGCCCGGGAGCAGGCTCAGCTGTACCGCGGCTGCAGGGGCCGAGGCCGCTGGAGGCCTGAGGGGACGCGGCCTCCCCGCGAGGGATCCCTCAGTGGCGGCGAGCGAGGGGCCGGCGGGCCAGGGCCCCGCGCTGCGGGTGGGACCGGCCGCCCCCGGCCCGCCGCCGTCGGGAGCTCCCGCCCGCTGCTCGCCGGTCGCAGCGGGGCCGCCGAACAAAGCCGAGGGCGGCCGCGGCCCCGCCGGTCCTTCGTCCGCCGCCGCCTCCACGCAGCCCGGCCGGCGGTGCCCGAAGCCGGACCCGGCTGCCCGTCCGGAGGCCGCGGCCGGCTCCGCCACTCAAAAAAATGGCGGCTGCGGCCTGCGGGCGCGGGGCAGCCTCAGCAGCCAGGTGAGCCCCTCCGAGGGCGGGCGGGCAGAGCCGGCCCCGGCGCGCCTACCCGCACGGGCCGCTCGCACCCGGGCCCTGGTTCCTCCGGCTTGGCCGCCCCCTCGGAGCGTTCTCCTCGTGGGAAACGCCCGGGGTCCTGCGGGTCGCAAGGCCCCGCATCGCGCCCTGAGGAAGATGGCGTCGCCTCGCCCGCCCGCCCAGGTGCGAGCCCCGCGGCGGCCGGGAGCACCGCCCGGCCCCGCCCGCCGCGCCGGCGGCCCCAGCCCCGTCCCTCGCTGAGGCCGCGCTGCGAGGCGAGACGCCCGCTAAAACAAAACGCTCCCTTGACACTTCCCCGCCTTAAACACGGGGCGAACCCACCGACGGCGCGCGGAGACGGCTGCAAGAACGGGTGCGCCGGGACGCGCCGTCCTGCCCGCCTCGTCGGGGCACCGCTGGCCCCCGCGGCGCTCCCGCTCCGCCCAGCCCCGCCCTGCCGGCGGCACCCGGCCCCGGGGAGGCTCCGCTTTAACGGCTCCGCTCCGGCTGCCCGCCGCGCCCTCCGGCCACCCCCGTTGGCTCCTCCGCGGCCTTTCCCCTCTCAGGGCCGGCCCCTCTCTTCTGACCGCGGGGGGGCACCGGGGTGATGGAGAGGTTTGGGGCTGTTTTTAAACACAGTCCGTCCGCTGAAGTAAATCACCCGGCGGCAGCCCCCCTCCCGCGGCCGCTCACACACACTCCCCTTCGTTTCCAGACCCCGCGGCCGGGCAAGCTCCGGGCGGAGCCGGGGCGGGGAGGCAGCAGGGCCCGCCCGCCGCTCCGGGGAGCCGGAGCAGGAGCAGGCTCCGGAGCCGGGCCGCCCCCCCGGGGCGCCGGCAAGGGCCCCCGGGCCCGGCCGAGGGCCGCGGGGACTTCGCTGCGGTGGCGGCTTTACCTCCAAAGCGCGGGTGCTGCGGTGCTCTCCCCTCCCCGGGGGCCTCCGGGCGGCCCCGCCGCGCTGCGCCGCGGGAAGCGCTGCCCGCGCGGGGCTGAGCCCGGGCCGAGGCACGTTAGTGAGCGGCGCGGAGAGGCTCGCTGCGCGGGCGCGCAACGGGCAAGGCTTTTCCAGACAGCCACGGCGGCGTTTTGTAACAGCCGCAGAGCAGTGATTTGCTGCGATTGGGGGTAATATAATTTCCAGCTGCACAATATTAATGAGATTCTCACAACCAGGGGAAAACTTTCAGCGGAAGGTGGCGGGTTTATTTGCTTCGCGTTGAGAGGGGGGCAAAAAAAAAAAAAGAAAGAAAATAGACGAGCATCAGCATCGTCAGCCCCCACACCTGCGGCGCTGGCCGGGGCACCCCCGCGTCGAGCCCGGCCGGGAGCGGCAGCGGGGCCCTGCGGGACCGGCGTCAGGGCGGGTGGGCGCAGGGCCACCGCCTGTTCTCTCGCAGCCCGGCAATTTCTGTTTCCCCTTCTGCTTTTTGCTCGCTTTGCCCCCTCGCCGCGGTCACGGGAGGCAGGAGCGGTATCCCTCGCTTTGCCCGTTCCTGTCGCTTGCGGGCGAGCTCTCCCGGGCGGGGGCGGCGGCGGGGGGCCCCGCGGGTGTGGTGTAAACCGGGGCGGGCCGGGCCGGGCCGGGCCGGGCCTGGCCTCGCCGGCGTGACGGGCAGGGAGCGACCGCGGTGCAGGAGCGGCTGAAGGCTTCAGAGGAAAGTAATAAAGTGTCTCGTATTGAGAGAGAGGCGCGCAGCCCCGAGAATCCGGTACGTGGGGCGTCTTGGGCAGGTTATAACTCCAAGTGACAACAACCCGACTGCCTTCCGCTATCAACCCTTCTTCATAAATCTCGATTGTTCCCTGCACGGCTCCCGGCCAGCGGCCGTAGGTGCCGAGGCTCCCGACGAGCTGCCCCTCTGCTGCGGGGCGCGTATCGCGACATGCGCCAGTCGGCAGACGCGTGGGAAAAAGCGTTTTGCCCCCCTCACCCCGGGATGACAGAGGCGCAGGTGCCGATACGCGGTGCTGGGTTCCCCTTGGAAATGAAGGGCCGCGGCCACTCCCGGCTCAGGCAGAGCCCGGGCCGGCCCCGCTCCCCTCCGCGGAGCGCGGCGCAACGCCGGGCTAGCGAGGCGTCCCCGCCCGCCCCGCGGGTCGCTTTCCAGGGCAGAACCTGTGAATAAAACGAGAAGCGTTGCTTATTGTGCTCGTATTAATCCGCCCCCCCCCCCCCCGGAGCTAATTAAATTCCTTGCTGGGAGGCGGGATTCGGTGCCGCAGCCGGGCGCGGAGCAGCCCCCGCACCCAGCCCCGCGGGACGTTTCACGGGTTTATTTCACATTAAAATTTAGATACAATGGAAATCCTCGTACGCACCTTTTAATAAAAGTAGTAATCTCTTCGAGTACTGCAAAATTATAGCATTTACATCTTTAAAAGACTGTAAACAAAATAATACTAGCAAATAAATCATACTAGCATCGAAGTATACATTGTCAGGTATTTTTAGACGGCCGTATAAAATGCGATCTGGTTTATAGAATATAATACAGATAAATGCTATAAATAAGTGGATATAAGAGTCGGCGGGAAGCTTCCTAGCGACGGGACCGCTCGGGCTGCCGACACCGCCCGCGGGGTTTGCGCGACCACGCCGAGCCGCGGGGCCCCGCGCGGGGCGGGTGGGGGCTGCGCGGGGCCCTGCGGCCGCGGCCGCACCCGCGGGAGCTCCCCCGCCCCGATCCAGCCCCACCACCGCAGCCCCGGGACAGCGCCGAGCCTCCTCCCCCTGCCTACCTGCATTGAGAAACCTTATTTCTGGTTAAGAAAAATAAAAGTCCCATTTAAACTTTATTGAATTAAAGCAAAAATTAATTTTCGATATTCACACATATATTACAGAGTAATAGTAAAAGTTCAATATACTTCCTGGCGTTTAGTTGGGCCACATTGTACAAGAGCAAAACAAGCATCAAAACATTTAGCAGCCTTAAATTTCACAATCACTCAGAATTACATAGAAATATTGAAATACTCTAGTCAGCCTTGGCTGTGAACAGTTCTTCGTGTAGAAATTTTTCCTTTTGCCAGCCAGTACACAGCAAGAATTGCATTTTCCCTTCCATCATGGCATCCACGTATTCAAAAATACTTTGCTTTTTTTTTTTTTAAAAGTTAAACTCAGAGAAAGAGTCAAGATTAATATGTTTTAAAAACAAAACTACAAAATATGCTGTAAAGGACAATGAAAACATCTAAAGTCTACTTGTGTGAGGCAGAAACCATGGGGGAACGATGGCAGATTACACCAGTGACACAGAGATGGGAACTAATTTTGTGGGAGGAGAGAGAAGAATATAAATGGGGGCTTGATCAATTATAGTGTCTCCCGCCTGTTGGCTGCAACGCAACAAAAATAAGTAGTAATTCTTCAAAGCAGATGTACACAAACCTAAGCAGGATTTAGCTTCGTTAATATTTGAATGTAAAAAGTCTGCTGTCCACGACTCTTTAAACCCAGCTACGACTTGGGAATTCGTAAGAGATCTCTCCCTTTTCTTGGATGAGCAGTGATTTAAAGCGGGAACACTAGAAATCCAGAGAATGTCGAGTACTTCCAGCCTCCCATCAAGTTTCCTCTCTCCAGTTTTAGATAAGCTCTGTCTCCTTTCTCCATCTGAATCAGGACTCCATTGCTAGCAGCTTCTCGGGTCACATCTTGGTCCCCTGCAAAGGCAGAAATCACTGGCCACCCATTTAGCATCAAACTCACCTAAAGAGCAAGATAAAACAAAGCCCTCCATCAATTAAAGTCAGACAACGACACCGCCGGGGCTCGCCTAGCAGGCAAAATGCTTAGTTAAGAAAGGGCCTCTTCTGACAGCTGAAACTCCAGCCCCATAAAAATGAAATACCAATCTGAACCCAGCTAAGGTACCTACTCTAAAGGAAGAAGCCTTTCACCGCTGTTTTAGACCGACAATCACATCAAAACACCCGGTGCATATAAAACAGGACATTGATCCTGTTTTGAAGAATTTCAATAGGGTGCCTGTGTTTTCAGGCTATGAAAAGAGGCCTGCTCGTACTTATTGAAAGATGGCTTTATGCGAAACCTCAGAGACAGCGAGGAGCAGAGCCACAGCCGCTGGAGTCAGCGCGTTTGAAGTGTATTCAAGAGGTAGTTTTCCTTTGTTAGGCAGCAAAGACAATATGCCACAACACAGTCAATAAGCCCTGCTCAGCTCGCATTAATGATCCCGGGACTGCATACCCCACAGTAATAATACGCTACCTGCCCAATCTAGATGTGTGAAGCCACTTACACAAGAACGGTGCTGTGTAGCTGTACATTCACCTTGGTGATGCGCATCGCTACGCAGACAGATTTCCCGCTAGGTTATGCTACCTGGCTTCAGGCTGCTATTTTATTATCCCTACCTGGAGGTGCGTATGCATCGAACCACATATGGAAGGCACGTATAGGGTAGCTGCATACACACACAGAGAGCTGTATTCCTTATCGTATGGCTGCCATAGGCCCCTCCCTGCACCCCAAATCCCTACGAAACCTTCTGCCGCCCGAGAGCAGCTGAGGAGCCCACCGGGGGCCGCGGTTCCCACCGGCTCTGTGCAGGGGTGCGCCCGCCGGCACTGCGCGGCACGGGGCAGCCCGGGGGCCCGGGCAGGCTGGGAGGGGACGGCAGGCGGCCGTCGGGCAACCACCTCCCGTCCCGGGACGGCTCCTGCGGGCAGGGGCCGGGCGGGGGCCTGCTGGGGCTGCGCGGCCCTTTGGGCACCGTCCCCCCGGGCGGGGATGCGCCGGGAGGTCGGCGCTCCCGGCGGCGGCGGCTCAGGCGCGCGGCCCCCGGCCCCGCCGGGCTGCGG
Organism: Strix uralensis; assembly: GCF_047716275.1. NCBI lineage: Eukaryota > Metazoa > Chordata > Aves > Strigiformes > Strigidae > Strix > Strix uralensis. Next base: position 9,457,832 of record NC_133983.1, on the reverse strand, counting down.
ACGCGGTCCGCGCCCTCCCGCGCTGCCCGCGGAGCGAGGCGACGGCGTTTGGGGCTGACCTGGATGGTTTGCCTGTTGTACACTTTCACCACGTGAAAATTGAAACTGTAAATCCCTTTCCTGGGCGAGATAAAAGTGCTCCGCTCCGAGTCGAAGTTGCTGCCGATATTCACTAGTACCTGGAAGGGAAGGGCACCGTCAGCACCTCCGCGGGGCCGCCGCCGCCGCCCAGCCCCGCTGCCCCGCGGCCGCCCCAGCGCCCCCACTCGCCCCCCCCACACACCCCCCCCCTCGCCACGCCGCGGGCAGGGCCCCGCGGGGCGGCGCGTCCCCGGCCCGGCCCCGCCACCTTCCCCAGCAACTTCCCTCCTGCGGTGGCGGCGCGCCCGGAGCCCCGCCGCCCCGCCGCGGCCGCCCCACCTGGTCGAAGTAGATGATCATGGTGCGGTTGCTCATCTCGGAGGGCTCGTGGTTGGTGCTGCGGATGGCGGAGAAGGCGACCTTGGCGCTGCCGGAGCGCACGGAGATGCCGAGCGCCGTGCCGGTGGGGTCGGAGGTGGGGTTGGAGTCGCACACCACGAGGCACTTCCCCTCCAGCACGATGGGCTCCGTCTCGTTCTGCCCGCACGCCAGCCACGCCGCGCCCAGCAGCAGCCCCAGCCCCAGCCCCAGCCCCGGGCCCCGCATGGCGCCGCGCTCCCTTCGCTCCGCGCCGCTCCGCGCCCGGCGGCACGTCCGGGCTGCGCTCCGCTCGCTCCCTGCCCCGCCGCGCCGCGCTCTCAGAGCGGGGCCGAGAGCGCCCCGCCGGGTGGGAAGCGGCCGCGAGGAGGCACGGGAGCGCCGGCACACATAGCGCGGGGCGGTGCGGTGCGGGAAGCGGCGGGGCGGCGCGGAGCGCTGCGGAGCCGAGCCGAGAGGAGCCGAGCCGAGCGGAGCCGCCCGCCGCGCCGCGCGAGGCTGAGGGAGGCTGAGGGAGGCGGCGGGAGGCGGCGGCGCTGCCGGGGCTGCCGGCGAGCACAAAGACGGCGCGAGGCGCGGCCCCGCCTCCCCACCGGCCCCGCGCTGGCGTCAGCGCCCCGCACCCGCCCCCGCCGCGCCCGGCCCAACCGGCGCCCGCCGCGCGCCGCCGCCGCCAATGGCCGCGCAGTCCGTCTCCTGCCACCTGACGCCGCGGCTTTTGTTAGGCGGCGCGGGCGCGGGCGCGGGAGCAGGTGCCGAGCAGCCGCCCGCACCGCACCGCACCGCACCGCGCAGGTAGGAGTGCCGGGGCGCGGCGGCACGGCGCGGGGCCGGGCCGGGCCGGGGCGGGGGACGCGGGGCGGGAGAGCACCCGCGGCAGCTCGGCGAGGAGCGGGGTGTCGGGCAAAGCCTGGCCGAGGGCCCGGGGGCGGAACGGGGCCGCGGGTCCCTGCGTTGCGCCTGGGCGAGGAAGGCTGGGAGGGAGCGGGGCAGGGGCAGGGGCAGGGGCAGGGCAGGGTCCTGCCGCCGGCGCCGAGCGGCAGCGGCCGTGCTCTGAGCCGCGGCCGGGTCCGCCCCCCCGCGCCCTCCCCGCCGGAGATCGCGCCGGGTCCGTTCCCCCGCCCGGGCTGTCCGAGCCCCGCTGTCTCTCTCGGCCGCCCCGTTCATGTCCCGGGGAGGAACAAAACGCAGTGCCTCCGGCGAGGCTTCCCGAGCAAGAAACTTTGCGAGCACGCGGAGACCTCTCTGGGCGTCAGAGCCCCCGGCCGTTAGGGGAGGGCCCACCCCGGGGCCGGCACTGCCCCGGGCGGCCCCGGCCGGGAGCGCGGTTTTAGGGCCGGCGTGATTCCCTAAAGTGGGCAGAGGCTGCTCTGTCGTGGTGGACATCTGACCAGTGTTTCCTCTGGAGGTGCTGTCAAAACATCATCACCCGGGATTGAGAAAGAAGAGGTTGACTGATGAGCCATTAGAAACAAACCACTGGAACAAAATATTTTTCTAACTGGCAGATCTGTTTGCAAACTTCTGTTCAGAGATAAAAACTTATATGGAGTTTGTAGCATCCTCTCTGGGAAACTGAATAGCAGCCAAAACTGGGCTCCAGTGCAAACCATCATGCCTTTTGGTAAAGGCTTTAATTTATTTTACTGTGCTGTTCTGATTATGTGACTCATCAGATTTTTACCTGGCAAATTGATCTCTCTCTGAAAACAGCTACAAACAAAACTTCGTTCATATTACTGCCCTGCTAAGTTAAATGCGTGTCTGTAAAGTTGCTCAGACAGGAGTCTGTAATATCTGAGTTTGCCCGTGGGTTGGTGCTGGCTGGGTCTAGGGGACAGGCTGTAGTTGCAGCCAACGGCATCAAACCTGCACTTTATTTTAGACTTTCAGCAGTAAAGCAGTCTGGAAACCAATGTAATGGCAAAATGATTACAGGGGAAGGAAACTGGTCAGAAAGGAGTTAGGAAGATAAGAAAATAGAAACAAAAACTCTCCTGAGAAGTAGAAAATGAGATAAAACTGAGTGGGCGGAGCCACCACCTGTTAGAAGGTGTGTTACGTTTTACTTCAAGACATAAGTTTATGACTTATAATGCATTATTACTGCCGACCTTCTTAACTGAGTCTGAAGTCAGAATCAGAAACTTTTTAAAAAATAAAATTAACATTTCTAAGTATTTCTAAACGGTACTAATAAGGCTAAAGCAAATGACAATCAGCCAAAATGAGCATTTTGCATCCTTGTCAGTACTGGCAAAATGATGTGGGAAAATGGAAACTGAAGGAGCACAACTCTGCCCTTTTAAATTTTTTGAGTGCTTGACTATGTGTTCTTCCAACATAATGGCTCTTTTTTATGTAAAAAATATTTATATATTTCTCTTTTAAGACACTTCTTGTGCATGACAGAAGTCAATTCTCTTGTGCTATAGGGCTTTTTATTTGTAGCTTGCTATTCAAATCCAGGAGGGGTTTCCCTCCTGAGCTGGAAGTTGCCCTTGATGTTTTGTGTGATCCCCCTGGGAGGAGGCAGGGTGGGCCTTCCTCCCCTGCCTGCCTTGACCTCTTCGCAGGCTCTGACGGATGGAGTTAACAGAAGGAACAAGAACAGATGGGCCTGGAAAAATGAACAAATCTGTCACTTTTACCAGAAGCCCTAGTCCTCACTTACGAGGTGGGCAGGCAGGAAAGGGGGAGCATGCAAAGTTTCCTGTGCCAGACACCATCGTTGCTGCAGACTATCAGTCTTGCACACTTGACTAGCACTGTAGCACCCAGCCTCTGCAGTTCTGGCTTTAATAAAGTAACACCAGCCATGCAAATTAGACATTACTTCATTTTCATTAAATGTCACATGCGGCGCTAGGCAGTTATGTTGATTTTCTCTGTATTGACAACAGCCTCTCACTCATACTGGGAACAAAGAAGAGACGCTCAGCAGGAGGACGTAGGTACTGATATATAAGAACACGGCGTAATTAGTGATGCGTGGCACAGAGCTCCCAAGCTAGGAGTGCAGATTTGAAAATCCAGATGTTTACAGAGAGCCAGGAATTACATTACCCCATCTAATTACAAACTGCCTTGTTAATCAATGTCATTGAGATACAATAGTGCAATTGTCATTCAGATACGATGGGAACAGTGTCACGGTATTAACAAACTGTAATAGATGTTTTAGATATTAGACTGAAACTATTTGTCAGGCAGAGCTCATTGTTTGATGTTTGCTTTTAAGAAATACTTTAGTGGATACGGAGAAAATATGCGAACTGTCCATTGCAGTGTAACTAGCCGTGACCTTGATGTTGACAGATTGACCACAGACTATTAGTTTGTAGAGCTCCCCTAATGTTTCACCCATGGTAATAATCTGGGGAGAAAAAGATTAATGGAATGATCCTCAATAAGTTTCTGAAAGACTGCTTTAGAACTGGTTACTATCCTGCTTAGATCATGAGAGGGTTGCTCATTTTGTTCCAGAAAAAAAATACAGAGAGGCCAAAATAACATGGTTTCTACCTCTTACAGAAGCAAGTTCAAAGCTCAGAGGTACTGAACCATTATCTGTAGAAACCAAAATATAGTTTAGCTACAGAGCAGTTTAAATCATGAGCAACAGCAACATTACCTGCCCTGCATTACACTGTCAGTGAGCCTTAATCCTGTTTTAGGAAAATCATCTTTAGAAACTCAGTCTCACTAGACATTTAACTTTAGCTTCACTTATGAAGAAAGCCTCTAAGGGGGGCAAGCATAAGCTTCTCTGAAAACAAGCACAGAGAAATCTACTGGAAACCTTTATTTTTCCTTCGAGAGAATAATTTATCAAGACTTTAGCTAGCTGTGGATAAAACCAGCTTTTCACAGACTACTTGCCTTCTGATTTAATCTTTCTTGAGTAAGAAATGCAAGGTCTGGCCCATAACTGGGTAACTCATACGAAATTCAGTTTGTTCACAATTCTGAAAATGCAGTTTGTTCACTGCTATATTAGTTTATGAAGTATAAACAGCAAAAAGCAATTCAGGGATTTATATATGCCGATATAAACTTAAGCTACTTGTCTTCCCAAACATCTGCTGGGATTCTGTACAAAGTCTGAAGATGTGTGAAAATGAGATTTAGAGCAAAACAGCTCTTGCTGATCCATATTGTGCTCTATCTATAAGCGTCTGATTTGCTGTTGTAAGAAAGGTTTGCATGTATTTATGGTGATTTGCTTATGGTGTCACCTTCAGCTTCCCCAGCAAGCAATTAAGGTATCTCAAAGAGCAGGCTGAGTTCAGTGAAAGAGTGCACAGCAGGAGCAGATGAACTGTTAAGGTGCCATTCAGCAGAAATTATCTGTAATGTTCCTCACCCTGTAGCATAAGAAAGGCCACAGAGCCTTGCAGTGCCACACGCCTGCCAGCGCAGGTGGTACACAGCAGAGAAAGGACAGAAGATGGCACAGACAGGCTGCTGGTTCAGGTGCCAGGGGAGAACACCACCAGGCCAAGGGAATTCTCTCCTGATCACTTGTGCATGCAGGAGAAAGATGGCATCACTGAGGGTAAAACCCAACAGTAGCATGGACACCTAAAGAGTACGTATGCTTTCCAAGGCGTGTACCTGAGAATAACTGCCAGGTGATCATTTGTGTACGTTCATATCCAAACGTCCTGTAATTTTATTTGATCAAATGAAACCAGATTGCTTCCCAAAATTAATCATGCACTCCTTCCTATAGAAAAATAGTTCTGATTTTTATTTTCAGATCTCACTTCTGGCCAGAGAATATCGAACAAAATAAGCTTAATGTATTCCCTGTACTGTCATGTGTTTTGAAATGTTCAAAAAGATTGTGATAAAAAGTTGAAATAAAAATTCACCTTTTGCAGTTCGCAGTCGTGGCAAACTTCAGTCTCAGAAGTGGGAATTCTTGATGGATATGGGCAGTTGCAAACAGAAGGTCAAAGGGGAAACTGTTACACAGCCTTCACCAAAGTGGGGATTGCAGCAGTAAATGAATATTAAATTGTCTACCTTGAAGGATCATTGGGCTGCACACATATTAGGTTTTGTATATTTTGAAGAACAACACGGTTTATTAAGATAATGTGGATAATGTCATCTGCTGCTTTTTATTGACTGCCTGCAATACAGTATTTGATTTATAATCTCCTGTATATATATTACATAGGGCAGCTTCAAAACTGGGAAAGAATATTAGCTCGCTGCTAAAGATATCTGGAAACACCATCCTTGAGACAACTATTAAACATTCTGGTTTATACAACCATAATTGTCCATATGTGTAGTATAGTGCTATCAAGCTTTTAAAAAGTAACATTTTCTTTTTTTAAAAAGTAACATTGGACTTCAGTTTTACCTTAAGAGGTGTCTGCTTTCCAGCTAGATCTCTGTTGTATTTACTGATAACACGCAAGTTAATACATTACTTGGATGGGATATCAGCAGGTTTTCTTTCAGGTGCAAAAAATTCCTAAGTGACTGATGATGCCAAGGTCGGGAGCTTGATTTGTTTTTCCTGTCATAGACTTCTGTCAAAATAAGTGCATTGTTTCAAATAAATAACTCAAACTGGAAATTAGTCGCCATTCAGATAGGTAATTATATTTTAACAGGGCAAAATCCCAACTCAAGCTGCCAGAGAACACTCAGCTAAAGCCAGCATGGGTTGGAACAGCATGTGTGCTTGCTGAAATTGTAAATGTGGCCACCTCGGTCATGCTGCCTCTTCAGACTTAAAAGAATTAAGACCAAAGCTGCCCAAATGTTAACTAAAACTCCTAATAATTAGGGGTTATTAGGGGCTGTTGGCTGGCTTTATTTTCTACCACAGTACTCTTGTAATTGTGGATTCTATTTATACACAGAATTAAGAGCTCTGTTTGAACAGGTAATCCAATCTCCTCTGTGTAATTTAGCCAGTGATTTTATTTCTTTTCTGGCCCTTAATTTTGGCTGTGTTTCAGGATGTACAGTGAAACTGCAATACTAAAACTAATCTCATTCTATATCTTTTATCTGAAAGAATAAACGAAGCCACCTTACAAATGCTGGGTAAAATTCTGAATTTACTTTTTTACTTACAGAGGAAGCACCAGAGGTGCTGAGGGGAACTTCTCTGTGTGCATCCTTCCCTCTAGTGGCTGCTCTTCTCAAAGAAAAGTAGCAGCACTTCTGTATTAGGTACAAAGTGATGGGTGTAGGATGGAGGGAATCTCATGATGAGCCATATCAAGACAGAGATACAAGAGCCATGGATTTGACAATATTATTGTGAAAAATGCAATGTGTTCTTGAAAGATCATAGTAATTGTGATCACTCACATGCAAGACCAGCCACTTCAGAGACTCTCACACCAATCCTTTTTGTTGGTCTGTCTTGTTTTCCCATATTCCCAGTGCTTGCAGGACTCATGGAATTAGAAGATGCATCAGTAACAGCCCATAAACCAGCTGTCCCTCTTGTATTCTTTCCACAGATGTTTCTCCTATCCACTACATATCTTTGTCTGTCATTTTCAGCAGCAGTAAACCCACATTCAAGTCTCCATGTTCATTGCTTACTGTTCTGCTGTTCCTGCTCTGGGATTAGTGCCTATCATACAGCCCAGCACCCCTTCGCAAATTGCTATCAAAGTGATGAGTCAAAACCGTGACTGTTAGGAGGATGAGGTGGCTGAGACAGCACTGCAGAAACACAGCTACCCCCGAGTAGAAAACAAGGCTGCAGGGGTACAAACAGTACATGGAATATTTCATAAGGACTTGTTTCTTGTCTGCATGCAGCAGTGAGTTCTCACACGCAATGAAGTCAATGCACTGTATTGCATCTCTGGCCAGCTTTTCCAGGCATTGAACCAGGGACTCTGTGGAGTTTAAACACCTCAAATAGAGTGGGTAGGCTGCAAAAAACAAACAAACAAAAAAAAACAAACCAAAAAAACCCCACAGAGGTGGAGAGAAAACATTTCATTTATGTCTCACATGCATGCCAAACTGTGAGAGTTTTCCAGTCCTTCAGCTGGAGACATCTCTATTCCTCTCTGCTTACTTTATGCTTTACTTACACCCTTTGCTTTCTTCCATTTTTACTAGTTTTATAGCAGGGTTACTCTCTCCTGCCAGACTCCTTTATTCTGATTCTGAACAGAACGGTCTAGGTTCTTGTAATCTACAGTAGCTGGGAGATTTCCTTAACACTGGTCATTTACTGCTCTGACAGTATAAGATAACAAAGGCTATTAGATACCTCCCCTTTTTCACTGCACATATTGGACATATGTGGTACCCGGCACAGAAGCTATTACAAGGCAACCCCAGGGTGCATCTCAGGGCACACTTCCATCAGAAATCAAAATTTGACAGGACAATGATGACTATCAGATCTAGGGGGTTAACTTTTAACCATAAGTTACCAGCAATTAAAATCCTGATATTAATATTTCATTAAGGGCTCCTCCTTCTGAGTAACTAATTTGTTATTCAACCAGTTAAAAGTGTCTATAGCCTTCTCAGCAGAATTTAGACCAACCCATGATTAAAGAATAAATCTTTAAAATAATGGATTACTTATAAGATCTTTGAACTTCTACTGGGGCAATTCTCGCTGCATTTATTTCTCTCTAGGTTTGGCTGGAAAAATTATTAGTAGTTATGTGTATTTTCAGCAAAAAAGTAAAATAGTAAATTCCATCAAACACTGACTACAGCTACTTTTTATCATAAAATTTTACAAATTCCCCACCAGTGAGCTCATTAGTGTAAATGATAGAGCCTTATCTCAGGTTTAAAGTCAGCATTTTTCCTTAGCTACCAAACAGCCTGTTTTCTTTCATGACATGGTAATGGAGGACTTTACTCCAGAGAGCAGGGAAAATATTCCTCTCTTCTTGCAGGGCAATCGCATAGGGCTGGTAAAAACCAAGCAGACTGAGTGGGATTTCAGTGCTGTCGGTATCCTTCTGGAAGGTTTTTCTAAAAGGAGCAGAGCCTTTGCAGGGGGGAGACATGCATATTGCACCACAAGCCTGTTGTGAGGGGCAGATGTCAAGGGACAACAGAGGAGGAAGGCTATTTCTAAAGAAAATAATAGGCTCTCCCTATTCTCCCTCACTATTCTACCCTCCAAAATCTTTGTGACATACAAGCATTACATGACGTACACGTTAGTATCCCTGGATAGCATCAGTGTTGCTCAGCACACACTGGTACTTCACCAGAGCTGGGAAACTGTGGAGTCACGCTGGCAACAGGCACACGCAGTGTTGATTTCCTCCTCACTTTCCACAAGCACCTGCAGAGGTAGTGGTAAGAGGAATGGGTTGAGCTCTTAGAGACACTGGCAACAACAGATAAAGATAACACTTAAAAATTTTCAGTTGAAAATGATGACTCCAGATTACTTCAGTGGCAGAGAGGGGAAGGGCAAGGCAAAACCCTGAGTACCAACCAAATTCTCATGACTTAAGGCTGGAAACAACTAGCATAGTAGCTGTAGGGTAAACCTGTAAGCCAGCATACGAACACTGTTCCGTACTGCTTATTGAACTCTGCTTTTTATGCATTCATCTTGCATTCATCACAGTACATCAAAATAACTCTCATGAACACAGTCAAGGGCTGAAGCTGGACTGTACAGAGGACTCACCATGTTTGGGTTAGCTGTTCAGAAGAGGGGAGGTCATTATGTCCGGTGTTCATCTGCTGCTTTCTGAAATTGTAATATAGCAAATTTCCATCTTCTGAACACTCCCAGTATTTTAAAGAGTTGTTTGTAGCTCTGAAAGAGAGCCCCATTCTCCAGTACTCATTCAGGCAAAATCCCATTTGGCTCCTGGCAGCGCTGGGGAGAGCCCAGCTTGTGTCTGCACCTGTGGTGCCGAGCGAGTTCCTGGTGAGCCAGGCCCCTGGCTGGGGGCAGCGGGCTTCAGTGGCCCTGCTCCCACCTTGGCGGCAAGCAAGCTGCAAGGCAGTTTGCTTGAGTGACACAAGAGAGAAAATACGATAGCTGCAGACTGGAGAGCCTTTTCTGGTGAAACACGAGCAGTCTCCAGCAGTGCAACAAACAAGGGTGTGTGGACACATAGACTTCGTAAGTTTGAGTTAATAAAGGCTGGAGGGACATAGCTGTTTGTGCCATAAACTCAGCAATGATTTACGAAGGAAACATTCTGTCCCTAGAGTCAAGTGCAATCTAGTTCCAAAAAAATCCTGAAAGAAATTAAAATACCTTAATTTGGGGAGGAGAGACTGTGTCTCCTAGAAAATTCTTCAACTCACTAATTGGAGCAACACATTTTAAATATTAAGCTGTGAAACAAAGTGTCATTATGAATTTGGCTTGGGTCAAACAGCACATTCCCTCTTCTCCATTCTAGATTTCTGATCTTGCAGCAAGCTGGGCCTGTTTCCCCTGCGTGGGCAGGTCACCCCCACGACAGCATCCTTTGGAGTGCTGATTCCCTGTAAAGCTCCATCCAAAGCCTATCAGGCTCAGAGTCTATTTTTTCTTTCATCTTCTCTCAACCTTGAATTTACCTCACCATGCCTGGATTCGGATGTTTTATGTCATTTCTGGAACTGCATTTGCACTACAAGATAAGGGGAGAAAAAGAATAAAGAGAATTGCTTCACATGAAGGGCGGACTTTTAGGTTTCCATTTTTTTCAGGTTCACAGAGCACAGGGAAGTGCCTGTATGTGGCAGTAAGCTCTGGGCCTGCTACAAGACTCAGGGGAGTGAAGAAGGGATTTTTTTATTTACTGAGCATTGCAAGGATCCCCTCAATGGCATCAGTGTGGATTGTGACTGGGGTATGTAGGCAGTTCTGCTCTTCCCCAAGGGCCAAATCTACTTGTTTTGGAAACTGCTGATGTATGTGAACTTCAGAGGAGATACAAACTGCACTTCATGTAGTTGTGGCTACTACTTGGGCCACATTCTCATTTACACTGGAGTAATTTTTGCATATATATTAAATACCAGAGAGGTGGAAAGAATTGTTGATGAATATGAGAATCCAGTTCTTCATCTACACTGCCTCTGCATGTACATTTCATCCCCTGAAAAAAAAATTCCAAGTTAAGCCTGTCACAAATATCATTTTCCTACATATTCCTTCCTCTAACTATACCCACAAGCAGATTGTCCATCAGTGCCACCAGCAGCTTGTGACAAACTGCTGTTTCAGTAATTACTGAAGGTCTGTATTACATTTGTGATACTGTTCACCAGAGGGGTTCAAACCTAGAAAGACAGGCATCATAATTTTTCTTTTGAAGCTGAGATCAAGTCTGAGTCACTGGGCCAGCCACTGACTGGCTCAGCAGATCAGCAGTGGCACCAAACATATTGTATTTATTGAATATTACGGAGGGGGAACAATGAGGTATAGGATGGTAACAGCAGTGATACAAAGGGAGCTAGACAGCACTGGATAAGGAATCGAGTCAGGTATTGGCCAGCCACCAGGATGAGCATATTTATAACAAAGATCATTTGAGGGTCAGAATCAGGACATAAAGGGAATCTGCTTTGTTTGCAGTCCCCTATATTTGGAATGATCCACACTTCATCACCATCGTTCAGCACATCTTTAAGGTACAAAAATGCTTGTGTATCTACCAAGATTTTAATAAAAAATATGTTTCTTTTTGCACTTGATGACTTTTTTATTCTTTTAGCTTTTCAAATAAATGACTTCTTCATTTGGGTTATGTAAAATATTTACCTGTGGAGGAGCCTAGCTGCGTTCAATGACTCCGCACCACACCATTTTCCTATAGGGTCAGCAAAATTCTTAAAGGGCTGGATTATAAAAATGGTGTGCCGTTCCATTTGCACATTGCCTTTCCTTTATCCACAGAAACTTACTTCACTTGCCTAAGCCATTTGCATACTAGGTTTTATTTACAAATTGGCAGTAAAGTGCTGTAGTCTCTTTGACAGTTTGCAATTAATTGCACACAATCTGTTTAGGCTTCAAGATGCACCTTTCATAAATGATGATATATTCCAAAAGGCAGTCCAATTGGCTGCTTTGCATATTGCATATATTTTTCATATTTCTGAGACAGGACATATGCAAAATCATTTTACTGTGGCACAAACACAGGAAAGATGATTTGGAAGAAAGGCCAGAGGCCAGAGGTTCTGTTTCTAATTCTCCCACTCACCTGCTGCAGACTGTGGGTAAGTCATCTAATATTTCCCTGCCTTTCTTCTGCATCTGCACAAGGTTGTTTATTCTTCTAAGAGCTGGAATTCAGTGAATGAAACTCTAATTTATTATTATTAATATATTCCAATAAATGGTTGCAGTGCTTTAGCACTGCTTTGAAGTCAGTCACATAAGCATTAAAGAAATAGTGAATTGTAAGAAATGGCAGTTCAGTCCATCTGATATGCCTTCATTGAAATGTTACTTGTGGGATGACCGCCTCAGAACAAGAAACTGATAAAGGTGTATGTGCTAAATGGATCCCAGAGTCTCAAGAAGCTTCTTCTCTTTTCACTCATCCATTGCGTAAAGAGTAACAGTGAGTCATGTGGCCCAAATCACTAAAAGCAACTTTTACAACAGAAAGCATTTAATGTTCCAGTAAATACCTTATACTGGCATCATACCTATCACCATTCTTACAACTAGCTTCTATCCACTTTCATTATTCTCTCCTTCCTCCCACCCTGTCTTACTGTCTTAAATTATGGGCAACTCTTGGAAAAGCGACATACACTTTAATTATACATGTAATACTATAATTGAATCAAACTACTTTGTTTCCCCAAAAAGCTATTCTTTATTTGCTGGCAGGCTGCTTGTTTGTGATCCTAGCATTGTCAGTCACATCAGGAAAGCCATCTTAGTCATAAAATAGCTATTGTAGAGGAAGTATTATTGGTTCTGTACGGGGCTCTTCAGCAGTAATTATGTACAGCTTTTAGTACTTTTGAGAGTCGCCCAAGCATCATTGATACAAACCATTTGCAATGACATGCAATGATGCCTGTACAGTATTTTTACAAGCAAAATAAAATAAGACATTTTGGTGGTAACATGTAAATTAGCCTTGAGGCTTGCAATGCAATGCTCATCAAGTGTGTAACATTTAATTACAAGACCACTGAGCATGAGTGAGGTCCTCTGAGCTTTTCATCCCCTCAACAGGAAGATTCTCCCACTGAACTGACAATTTGAATCCTCTCATCAGATGTGGAGTGAATCCACCGCTCCCTCAGCAGGCCAAACTGGCATTTAAGGGACCTGATGTCTTTCAGGACCCTATTTGGTGAAGTACTTCACAGAGCTACTGGTGCTTGAGATACCTTGTTGAATCCCATCTGCGAGGAACTGAGAACTGCAGGCACGAGGTACAATGTACCACCAGCCTGTAACCAGAAGGAGTTGCACCTGAGGTAGAAGAGCTCAGTCTGGGCCATTCTCATTTCTACCTTAATAAACAAAATTGTACTGCACTTCAGGAGCTACGTAATGTGCAGTGTCTTCATACATTCATGCAGAACTGGTCGCTTCCGACATCCCTAAGTGTACAGGAGCATAGGAAACCAGCAATTCCGTGTTCTGCACTGAATCAGTGCAGTTTGCATCCACTTGTGCATGGAAGTATGGATTAGATTTTTCGTTTGGTTTAGCCTCTAGCATAAACAAAACTAAATTATTGTCTCAGCCTTTACTTCTAGATGTTTCTGAAAAGGCAATGAATGTTTTGTTATGGGGTCTAGGTTTCAGGCTGGGTAACTATTTTCTAATCTTGGACTCTGATATTCATAAGGTGGCTGGTGTGGCCATGGAATGGTAAAACAAATGCCAGAAGACATAAATACATGGACATAAGTTCTGCAAGCACATTCAGAGCTATATAACTGCCTGCAGATACCTTGCAATCCTCCTGTTAGGGTTGCCAGTGGAGCTGCGTGGGAGTCTGCTGACAAAGTAGAGGACTAGCAAGTACCTAAGAAGATGCACACAGAGGTTTCACTTGTTCATGGTCTCTCTCCAAGACTGACCATGCATGACATGTAATGAACAATCTTCCTCCCTCTGTTTCTTTCTCTGACTGACTTTCCCCTGCCTCTGACAAACACCTTACATGCTCTTGACCAGTTCAGAGCCCAGTGACTATTGTCCGCAGATTTTGGGGGCTTGTGAGCCAGGCCCACACCCCTGAACCAGAGCTTCTGGTCCTCATCCAAAAGAAACAGGACTGCAGCAAAGGTGGGGGAAAGGGACAACCAGGAGACTGGACTGCCAGTCCCTGGCAGCACTCAGACCAGAGAATGATGTGCAGAGGTCTTGGCAGCTGGTTACCTAAATACTGTATATATTGTGAGCTTTTGATTGGGGCTCATAGACTCTCTGTTAACATGTTTTGGTTTCTGGCTGTATACATTATTCTCCAAGTGAAACCCTCAATGAATGCATGTGTGGGTATTTTTCATAAGTAGCTCTACCAGCTTAGAGACAAAGCTAGAAATGGACATATGTGGAAATTGCAAAGTATCTCATCCACCTAAACTCTGGCAAACATTTACAGCTTACTATGTTTTGCCTAGTCTAATAATGAATGTTGTAATTTCATATGTGTTTTCTTAAAGTCATAAAGCTTGGAGCTACATAAATATGTGCAAAATTTGGTCTTTATTTTAAAAAAGTGTAGAAAGATTCTATCCACATTTTTAGTCTCTATCTTTGATGAGCCACATTAAAAAAAAACCCAACCAAACAAAAAAAACCCAAAATAAACCACTAAACCAGCAAGATAAAGGGGGAATGAAACAAATACTGTTTTAAAAGAGTAAACTGCATAACAGTCTAGTCTTGCTGAAAATTTTAAGGGCCTCCTCATTTTTGAGTTTTGAGTACTTGAAGTTGACAAAATCAGCATGTCAGGAGCAAGGAAAGTTTACAAGAATTTAATTACAAGAATTGATTGAAATTAATTGAATTAACTTCTTGATTACAAGAATCAAATAGAAAGTCGATTAGCCATTTCAAAATCCAAAATTGATGCTGTTTTCAGGTATGCTTAAGAAAGAAAACATTATTCTGTAGGCTTGCTGGAGATAGGAGTTTGGTTTTCAGTATCTATGTAGTGTAGCAAAAGTATTCGCTAACTTACTTGCTACAGACAACATGTGTGTGTGTTGTCCCAGTTCTCTAGACGCTAGAAAATGAGAAGCCTGAGGAACTGGCTGCCCTGCTGGATGTGGCAAGAGATATGACTTGATCTGGAACAGCTACTGTTAATGTTCTGAAAAAATCTGGCTTCCCAACACTGAAGTGTTACCTTTTTATGCAAATAGTAGCTTCAACAGCATGCTCAATCTTTGCTATTTCATGATTAGTGTTCTCATGTCCAATCAAATCCCCAGAGTGTCTCCGTGTAATGGCCATTTTGCTCAGTCTCTTCAGTAGGGAGGTCTATTTAGCAGCAGGTTTTCAGCAGACCAAAATGTGGAATCAATAGCCTGAGAATAATCTGCCCACTTGTCCTTATGAAATATTTGTATTTTTTCATGCAAGTTCTAACAGACCAAATGACTTTTCCAATATGTAAAGGTTTAGTGCCTCGTATGGAAATGCATCAACTACACAATTGCCAGTACACATGATAGGATCTCTCAAGGTCACTAGTGAATTGACTGAAGAGCTTCAATAAAGCTTTAAAGTCAAGTCATGCAGATACAGAACACCCACCTAAATGGTTACAAATTGCCTGTGAGTGACTGCAGCACATAGGTGGGCATGGCCTGGGGAGGACACGCAGCTTTCCTCTCAGGAGCTCACTCCACACATCTTACCTCCCATCTGTTACATGAGACAAAAATCAAAAACCTCTCTGCTCTCTCTGCTGTATGTATACCTTACCTAGAGAGGGGACACTGATGCCAGCCTCCTTTCTCAGTTGTTTTTACCTGCCTGCGTGGTTGCAGCCCAGTGCAGTACCTGACAGCAGCCCACTCCTCAGTCTGTCCCTCGAGCAGAGAGCAGGGGCAGGGGAGTGCCTCTGCACGGACATTAGCATTCTCTCCCTCAGGTATCCTCTCTGGTTTTAACTGTACCACAGGACCATTTTTTCCTTCAAAAAGTAAATACAATAAAATTATTATTATTAATAATTGTAATAATAATGGTGATTTAAGAGGACTTAAAAGCTATTCACAATTAGTTTATTTTCTTGACTCCTTTAATATAGTCACAAGAATACAGTAATCTCCACATGTCTTTTCTGATCTGGGATATATCTGTTCTTATCCTGGCTTTCAAAGAAGAAGCCCTCAGCAAAGGGTCTGAGGTTACAGTTTCATTTTTAGCTTGGTTTCCTAAGGAAATGAGGGTCATGCCATTGCTGTTTGTCTGTCTGTCCTTGTTTTTCTCTCATATTGCCTTACAGGAACTTTTGAGCCTGTCAAGTCAATCCTAGCCAGAATAAAAAAGCATTGTAAATCTCAAGAATAAATACAGGCCTGTAAGACTTCATGGACACTTTTGGTTGGGGAGCAGAAGGAAGCACAACTTAGAGCTCTCGCTGAGCAAAGGTGAGGAAAATGCAGCTGGTGCCATCTGCTTGGCAGCAGCCAATGGGCAAACCAAGACCGGCCACTCATCGGCATGAGGCTAAGTCTGGACAAGCCAGGGAGGGCAGAAACGGCTTCTTGGCTGGTGAGGGTACAACAGTGAGAGCTGGGTGGTCCCATGAGTGGGAGGCTCCCAGGAGCACAGGGCACCTCTCCCTTGCAGGCATGTCTCTAGTCCTTCACTTCACAGCTGTAGTTAAAATTCTGTCATCAAATTCTGCCTTCCCTGCCAAAATAGTCAGGTTGTTTTGCAGATTACACATGGCAATACCATTCCTGTTCTAGACAGATTACAATTTAGGGATATAAATTATATTAAGTCCTAAAACCTACTATCTAAATTTTGAGTTACAGATGGGAATATAATCTCACTCTATCAAACGCATCCAGCTGTTCTTGGATAGGGCTTGATCTTTTTTTTAATGTAGCTCAAGCAAAGCTCTCGCTGAGTTTAGTGATGCAGGACCAAACGTGGGCTGTGCTGCTTTGTATTTGGTTAGTAGCACTTGACTGGATAACGCAAGCACATTTTTTGTATATACTTCATATGTAGCAGCACTGTGTGGTAGGCAAAAGCTGTGAGAGAAATCCCCACAAAATAATTAAAAAACCCAAACAGTCGATGGTAGCAAAGAAAAAAATTCACCATGAAGAAACCACAAAATCAATAGATTATGAAAGTTACTCTGAGGCTTCCACTGCTATCATCTCAAGGCTTTATTATCAAATATCAAAAAATCATTACTGTAATATCAAAACATTCATAATAACAATATAAAACCTCCACTCAATCTGTTCCTGCAGGGATCTGATCTAAAAAATCCACAAGAAAAAAATAATTGCTGTGAAAATGGCAGTTAGCCAGTTCAATCATTCTGCCAACCTGGTTCTATAATTGTACACTAGCCACTGCATTCAGTGCCACCACTATAGATAACTTCAAAAGAATTGCTCAAGCAAACAAACTATAACCAAACCAGACAAATAGGAAGCCTTTTAGAAAAGCTCACAAGTGCTGTTACCAGGTGCTCTATTCGTGGCTTCATGTCTTTTTATACTTAGCATAACTGATTCTCTATCATTTAGAAATGATAACTTATAAACCCTACCTTGTGTCCTCCTGCAAAAGACCAGTTTTTAGCAACTTTAATGTTCCTTGGATTTCCTTACCTCAAAAGCAAGAGGCACTCTAGATGGCATGGGAAACCTTCATCTTTGCTGTCTATGGGAATGAAGTTTTAAGGAAATCAAGCTTCTACATGGAAGACTTCACTTGTTTGAGACTAATTCTATGCTTTTTGTGCATACTTATGCATAGTACTTTCAAAACTAACATAACTCCTTTTTGAACCTACAGACAAACAGCTTATAGTTCATAATGGCAGTATTGCAGGGGGCAGAGATGGGGATCATTCTCCATTTACTACTATGACAAGAAAAGGCAAGAAAGCTTTCTGGTCCAGTTCATCCTGGGTGATCTGCTTCATTCTTGTCTGACACCTGAAACCCCAAGTCTGACCTGAGATTTATAACCCCACTCAGCTCTTTGTAGTGCACTGTTGTATTTAACAGATACTTATAAAAGCCTCCTGTACTTGGGGACAAATCACAAATATACACTAGTAACAGATGTGTGTCTTTTCTTAAGCTTAAAATAAGTAAAACTCATTGTAATTCCATTGTAACTTGTAAAAATCTATACCTCTTTTGGTGTGACTTTCCTCCTGAACGTGTGGGTAGCAGATGGCCCTTCTGAATCCCAGCAAATGTATGGAGTTGGATGACTAGACCAAAACAAGAAGCTTTAAAAATTGAGGGATGTACACAGGAACAACAGGGTTAAACCAGGATGCTTTCAGTTGGACAAGCGCATGTGAGCTTACTCTGTGATTTTATACGTGGGAAAAGTACCCAAAAATGAGATCTTTGTAGGTGAGGAACATCAAACCAAAATGCCACGTGAGCAGAGTACAGATCTGGCTTGTATATATTATATACTGCCTACATGTCCTTGGCTTTTCTTCTGCTACAGGCAGACTGTCTGAAGTCACCCTCCAGCCTTTCAGCTGATAATCTACTTCCTGACAATAACTAGCAAAAGACTAACATTGCACTTGGCTCTGCAGTAGACTCAAAATAGCCCACAGGCACGGCGCAGGGTCAGCCTGCTGCTAGGCTGTTTGTTTATTTTGGTTGACATTTTCCTTTGTCAAGAATCTGTTCCTTGTTATTCAGTACGTACAGCCCTGCACATATCCTATCTGTTTAACTGTCTTTGGATAAAAGTGGGTATTTTCCCATGTCAATAAATGTTCTGGTGTGAAGCTGTGAGCTGGCCTCTGAGAGAACCACCCCCTGCTGAGTATCTCACTCCTGCATTGAGTTTTCTTTGTTAATCATGTGCAAAATAAGAAGGCTTTCTGTCTAGCAAAAACCCATCATTAATTTTTCATATGAGCACTAAAGTCTTGAACAGAATCCTTGAGTGGCTTCAAAGAAAAAGGAATTACAAAACCAAAGAGCTACATCTTCCTTTTTCTCATCTTAGTTATTTGATATTTTAAGAAAACTTTTTAATGCAGAACTACAGTTCTCTCAGCTTCATGGTGACACATTAATTCTGAAGACTACATTTGACCTTCAACTTTGTCCTTCATTAGGAGGATTACACCTAAACACTCCTTCATTTTACTGCAAATGAGACAGATGCAATGTGTATTCTGTTCGGCCCCAGCATTAGGATTATCCCAAGAGTGGCATTTATGTTCTTGCAGTTCCTTGGTATAAATAAATATCAAAGTAGGAAGACCAATCTGTACTCCACTAGGAATAATAAACTAAAATAATATGGCACTGATTCTGTTTGGGTTGTCTAAATGTGTTTTTATGATTGTACATGTTTATGGCTTTCTCACACAGCCACCATGAATTCCAGGCAATTAAAAAGGACATGAGTTCTGAAGCATTTTAAAAGGGGCTTTGCTTTTCAAACGGTGCGTATTAAAAGTAGAATACATTTTTTTGACAGAGCTACTGCAAAGTCAACAATCACACATTTCCCCTGCTCCAAATTTCTTCCCTTTCTTCTCCCACCTGAAATAACTAATTAGAATATTTCTGTAAGTTGAGAAGAAAGGCAGGGAAGGATTCCTTTTATGTTTGTACATACATTAGATGCATTGCTAGCTTAAGACTCAGCCTGCAGGCCCCAGATTTGAAAGTAGCTCAGAGGGATTACATAGCAGGTCTTGTATGAAGTGTATCAACCTACCTATATGCTGTACCATCTGCTTTTTTCACGTTGAAGCAGTCCAGTGTCACACCGAGAACAGTTCTGTCCTTGCTTCACACTGCCCAGCGTTTACCCCACCTGACTGAGGGACACAGATTTTTCAGTTCTGGGTGTAGAGAAGAACTTTAATTGGATAAATAAGTAGCTCTGCTCTAACCTACCTTGAACTGGATGGTCTGTGTGGTGTCATGAGTTACTGAACAAAGAAGTAAAAATATGAGCAGTGAAGAAGCAGTACTTTTGATCAGATTGTTAAACATTCTTGGCTTGCTTTTGTTATTTACATCCATTCAAATACAGAGTAAAGGGCTGAGAGAAAAAATTATCTGGAAACAACTTTTCAGCTATGAACTGAGTCCAGTTTTAAATGTTTATGTTCAGGAAATACTTCAGAAGACTAGAGAAAACTAGATTTGATAGGTAAATCAAACAGGTACATTTTTTAAAGGTAAAAAAGCATTGTTCCTCCATCAGGTCAAACTGTCCCTAACCACATGACCTTTATACATGAAGAAAAGTGAATAAATGGAAGAGAGAGCTTGATATTTTGCTTTCTCCAGTAATTTTTTAAAGGAGATTATGATTCCTTGATTATAAGTAATCTATACCCTGCTCCACAAAGTCTCCCACAGCAGTCAGTGGAACTCATGGACTTAGGTGTTAGCAGCATAAAATTTCAAAATTTGGCCGGACTCATCATGAAAGGAGAATTTATTAAAGAATATAGCTACAGCAGTCACTCATCTGTCATAAGACGTTGCCTTTTCTGCGCTGTTCACTGTAGCTTTGGTCCATGCACCTATTACATAAGTATTTTATGGGGTGCATAGTCATAAAGAGAATTATTATCCCATTGTGCTTAAGTGTAGAATGCCAGCTGTGTTAATAGAAATGTATCATCGTGTCATTATTAAATATTTATACTGTTGTAGCACCAAGAGACCAATCCTGTCAGGTTTCCTGTGTTAAATTTTTAACAACCAATAGTCCCTGACAAGCTGACATGAGTCTGAATGAGCAAGAATTGACACAAGCTTCCTGTGTTTCCAGAGGAAGGGTGTAAATCCTGCCCAGGATTCTTGTTTATCAGTGAGATCCCTTCTGGAGATAAAACAGGATCTCCTGAGATAAACTTCTGCCAGTAGCACGGTGAGGAGGGAAAACCCTGATAAGCCAAAAGTGTTTCCAAAGGCAAGAAATAGCAATCCTTGTCCCTCTGGGGAGAAGACAGGAAAAGAAAATAAGCAGAATAGGAAAGACCGTCTAATTATTTGAACATTATAGCCCAATTTTTACATATTTATTCAAACCAAGTTCTGAGCGTAGAAAAATTATCTGTCATTAATGAACACGCCTGAGCTGGCTGTTCAGTACCAGCCTGTAGCAGCAGAGCCAGCGCTGCCCTGGGTGAGACCTGCGCTGCAGGAGCCGAGATCTCCTCTTTGCCGGGTGGAAAGTCTCTTGCTTGTCTATTACAGCAGGAAATGTCTTGAAATCTGAACAATGCAGGAGATCTGAGGGCAGACAGCACAGATAATGAAAAGAAAAAAAAACTATTACTTGGAAATGATTGTTGCTTTGTCACTTTTCCTTAATTTCCTCAGTAACTAGTAGAAACCGTTCCTTAGAAAATATTTAGGAAATAACATCCATAACACCATTTCCCTGCCTCAGTCTTAGCCATTGTTTCCATCCTTTTGATGACAGGTGAGTTCAACTGTAGTCCTTTTTATGAATACTCAGTGTATAAATTATGCAGATTGAAGTCTCTAATTTCAGAGTAAATTTCAAAGATTCTCCTCTCCTTGTTACCTCAAGATGTTACCTGTGTAACATTTTTTTTTTAGTTCTTCAAAGGCTTTATGATCAAAATTCTTGTTTAAAATAAGGCCCATAAAATCCCTACATTCACTTATGAAAGCAGAAGATGGAAGAATTAAATAGCAAGATTTAATATTCAGTTAATTTCTTAAACTCAGGTAAATAATACTGATGTTCACACTGTAACACGTAATTTGAAAGGAAAACTGGTTTTTGTGATTTTTAATTGAGTATGGTCCATGGTTAGAACAAACTGACCAGGAGGCAGACCTTCACCTGGTGCAAAGTATTTTTTAAGTTAATGCAGCAAAAACAATGTACATCAACAAAGAACTAAAGTATTATCAAGGCTGTGATTCTGGGAAAAAAAACGCCTTTGTTGATCCACACTGAAATTGAGGGAGCTGCATGTTGGGGACAAGGATTTAGCTGTTAGATTTTTAGGCTCAGGACTCAAGGTTGGGAAATAATTTCCTGCATTACCATTTTCATTTTTGAGCCTTCCCTGGATGTTTCTTTGTAATACAATGAAGAAAACTTTCCTCATTCCACAAAAAGTTTTTGGATATCAAATCAACTTCTTGGCAGACACTGGCATGAAAGAAATCTCTCAAAACCACCCACTCTAATAGCAAATACTTCCCTCCAGTACACAGAAGACCAGCTTTCAGCAGATACTTTATGTAAAATGAACCAGTTTGATCAGGAGCAATTGAACAAGGGTCTGGAGTAGTCCGTTGCCTGATGGCTGGTAACTTAGTAAGGACGCAAAAGGTATATATTTGTGTATCTGGTTAAATCCGGCAGAGGCATCTGAACAGCAGCTTCCTGCCTTTCTTGCATGAGCTCCCTGACTACTGAGCTGCTGGCCATACCAACGCAGGCAAAGGCCACGCTTAGTTTCAGCCTTGTAAAAATCAGTATTTTGGCTCCTACAAAACAGCTTTGGCATTGAAATTTGGTACCTTACAATGACACACCATTTATTGGAATATTCCCAGTTAACCCGACTTGCACGTTTTGCTATTAAGCCCCAAAATGTTAAGATGGCACCAAAACAGAGAAATATGAAATCATCTTGAAAATCATGCCTACCTTCCTATTTGTGTTCATGACAATTAAAGGGCTGAAGGTCGGCTAGTCTTACAGCTGTTAGGTTTGGTTGGATTGCTGTGCGTCATGAGCCTTTTCACAAGAACCTGACAAATCTCTCTCATTAATAACAAATGACAATCTTGCTGGTGCTACAATGCATGTTACATTTAATCAATTTGCTATTTGTATTCATTATGTACATCTCCTATTTGAGTCATGAAAAATTGAAAAGTAATTACAACATGGAAGAGCATCATGGATAACAAATGAGATAAGATGAGAAAAAGTACTATTAATTGGTCAGTTGTGCTTGTCAGTACATTTAAAGTAATTAAAGCAGGGAATGAGATAAGACAATTGTATGCCTTTGAAGTAAAACAGAGCATCAGGATAACCACTGGTATGGTACCTATGACAAAAGTTCAATCATCTAAACATCCACAGTGTTAAGACAAGCTTTAAAGAGCTGTTTAACTACAGCTGGTACTTAAAGAAGTCAAAGTAACTTCCCTGAGTGAAATGTAATTGTCATGCCTGGTAGCATGACCATGCTATAAATAAGTCTGTCAGCATCTTCATTATAGTCCCCACTGCCAGGGGCTGCTAACTCACCTCTTTTACATTTCGACAGCCTCAAAGAAGGCAAACAAATTAGTGACTCACATGTCTATTTCTGTACTAAAAAAGGAAGAACAAGTTAAACTGTTTTTAATCAAGAGAATATCAAGATGCTGACAAACTTTTAGGATTTCATTCGCATTTTCCTCTGAACCGGAGCTTAATGTATTACCTTAAAAAATATAAGTGGAAGAAATGGTGTCTCTCCATGAGACAAAGACAGGCTGATGCAGTTTTGCACCTTGGTAAGACCTTGAAAAGTGGAACAGCCACACTATCTGCATTTAATGAACAGCTGCTGAGTACTTCTACCTGTTAGTTTACAAGCCTTTTACCAGACCTATTAGTACACATTACTTCTGCTGCTGATATCCATAAACACATAAGAACAAAGGTCCACACTCATAAACAATGAATATGCCTAATTTAATCTTGCACAGACCTTTGAGGAACTTACATGTCCATGACCAACAGTCCTGGGAATTCCTTTGTCCAGCTGTTTCCTCTGGGTCCCAGAGGTACACGACTCTCTGGGCTCCACAGTGTCAGCCAGGATCAAACTGAGCAGTATGCTCACATCTGGACCCAACCAGTGCAAGCAGCAAGCACCACATGGGCTAGTCCTAGTAGGCACACTGGATTTGGCTTCTTAAAAATGCAGTTATGGACCCTGCTTCAAATTATAATGTTTAATACCTAAGATAGTACTCAGTAGACTGGGCTGGTCACAGGCAGTATTCTGTGTCTGCATGGTAGATCCGCCTAAAAAAAAGAAACAAAACCTGGAATTAAAATTCATACATCAAGTTCTTAATAACTACTTCTTGTGCTTCAGAATTAAAATTCATCCTTATAATCATGCTTTAGGAGAGGCAGTGGTCAGAGGTTCCTGCTATGCGGAGTCACAAGTGTAAACTTTAGACCATTTCTGCTGAAAAGGGTAGCTTTAAGGTTGAATTCGAACAGCAAACAGAGTAAAGACAGAAGAACAGAAAAAGACATGGCTGACAATCACTTTCTGGAGAATGAGAACCACAGTGACAAGGGAGGGCAAAAGTGCTGAGGAAGGTGATGACTGCATTGCCGTGACATCTGGGAAGTAGTTTGGTCATAAAAAACTGCTCAGCATTAGCAATTATAGTAGCTTTTCTTTGACATTGCCCCTGAAGTTTAGAGGGAATATCATTGATTTCATAATGAAAGCTATTCATTTTGCAAAGGTTTATTGTAAAGTGTCATGAGGAAAGGCATCCTCAAGACGCTAAGAAATATAATGAAAAACCTGCAAAAAGGTGTAAAGAATTCTAAATCACTGCATTGTCTAGATATTAATGTAAGTAGGTACTAAATGCACTGGGTGATTAATGCTTTCTTCTCCTTAAGGAAAGAGAATTACTAAAACAGTATTTAAAGAAATGCAGGAGTGAATAAAACCAATACTAGCAGCACAGTGATTACATAGGAAACAAGACACAGTAAAGCTAATGTGCTTTCTCAGATAGGATTTGATCTAGAAATTGACAGCTAAAGCTATTCAACTAGGCAACACGAAGTCTTCATTACCTTCACATAAACCACTGTTTATCACTCAAGTACCTTGCTAGCTCCGTGTGTGTGTATATACACTATAGTCTATTCCCCATCAGCAGTGGGGTGAGAAAATTCTCGACTTCAGTAATTCTAGAAGAGAGTTTCAGCTTATCAGGGAGCTTTTTTGAATTGCTTGTTCAAAAGGATTGCAACTGTTATTTGTCACCATCCTGTAGTCAACAAAAATGTTAAGGTTTTGTGAAATCACAGAAGTATGAGCTTCTTGAAGAAGAGACTACACGTGTATGTCTACTCTGAAGACCCTCTCCAAAGGAAAACAAGGATGTCTGTGTCCTGGCTGCTTATTTTGTAAATAAGGCTCCAGACAGTTCATTGGTATAACCAAAAGATAAAGGCAAAGCTAAAAAAGAAAGTAATATACAGGACAGGATTTTCTAGACTGGTATGAACTTCAAATGGAAAAAGAAGAGTTTTTGGTGTTTTATAGGACATGTCCCAGACAGCTTCAGCACTATAAAACATGCTGGCTCCCAACGCTTCAGAGTGTTTGCTTGGCCAACAAGACCTTGATCCCTGTTCTTCATGACAGAGTGTTGCATCGGTGCAGACCCTGCTGTGGCTCTCTGCAGGCACAGCAGTCTCCACAGCTTGTAGGGTTGGGGTTGAAGTCAGTATATTTTATATACAAATGCATAACAGATATTCAAGGTATTACTAATATTAGGTGATGTAATTATGTAACTTAGGACCATGCATCCAGACTCCTAGATTTATTAATATATTGTAGGTCTTGTGTTTATTTGGAAGGAAATTTATATATCAAGCACTCTGAGTAGTGGTGTGGTATGTACTCAACTTCTATTGACTCACAGCTGGTTGGAAGTAATTATATGATTTCTCAATAAGCATCAGAAGTCAGCCATAGAGTTCAATTATTTTGACATAAGAGATCAATAACAGGAATCTGAAGCAATTATAGGCCCATGATTCAGAAGTTGCTTGGCTAAAAATGATCACACGGTGAATCGGTCCTTGACTACAGCTCCAAGTTCAATCGGTAGTGTGGTTCTTTACATCAAAGCACATGTAATCAATGGTTTATGCTATCAACGTAAGCTGTTATTATTTTGCATTACCAGAGCACACCTCGCACAATGGGCTGCATCCTGGGCTGCACACATCCTTTCCCAGAGTAACTCTGAATGTAATACTGAAATCTGCCATCATTCATATCTGTGAAAAGCACAGAGATAACAATGTACATTCACTTTTTTTAAAACCAGCATCAACATGCTGTCTCTCACATTAAATATTGATCAAACTTCTGAGTCAACAAATTTTATCACTGAAGCAAACAGAAGGCAGTACTGGGATAGCCAGTGTCAGGGCCAGTCCTGAGCTACTGTGCTGGACACTCTTCCAAAGCACTCCTGCTGCCCCTTCCCTCCCAGAAAGTGGACTGGCAGCAAGCTCTGCTGTCACAACTCGGCTGTGGCCAAGTCATTACCACGTGCTTCCTAGCTCCACTCCACGCTGCCTCCTGTCTGCTATCCCAAAGTGACACTGCTAATACCTAAAAGTGTCAATAATTCAGAGGTACCATATCTCTTTAATGGTTGCCTTGTTCCTGGTGTCTTCTCCCAGTTTCTTTGCTGTAATAAGCAGACAGCTGGCACTAAACACCAGTGGTTTTTCCTGCATATGGTAATGATTTGACATAAAACATAATGTTAAACACAGTTAGGTACAGATATGACTCTGGCAGTTTACCTCCTTTCCCATTTCCTTCTACTGTCTTTGAAACAAGTCTACAGCAAGCAAAATTGAGTAATGAAGTATTGCTGCTCTCTTATTTTATTTACTAGTGCTGCTGCATCTGGATGGACATTGACTGCTGTTTCATCTGAATGGGCCCAAACAGGGTCCACCCTTAGGAAACTGAGACATTTCCACTTTTGCATTGCAATCATTACATTCCAAGAATGTGGAGAACAGTTCTGGTGTATAACACATTAGCCTACCATGCAAAAAAAGGAAAAATATTTGTAATTTCGGCTCCAACATTTGGTGCTTAGGGTCACAGAGTAGGCTGTTCAGTAATGTATTAAATAGCAGACAGTGTGTCTAACAATTTGACTAAGCAAACCATAGAGCTATGCTCAAAATGCATTGCTCTATTTGTTTTCAAATGACTTGTTCAACTAAGTAAAAAACCCCAAACCCAACAGCCAAAAAAACCCCAAACCTAAGAAGGATTTTTTTTTTAGTAGGTTCAATAGTTTGGATGTTATTCACCTTGGAAATGAACACGTAGTCAGTCCTTGTGCAGATAATTAAGAATTCTTCTGTGTCCCCCTATTGCTGATAGTAACCAGAGACCATGGCTGCAAAAAGACAAGACAAAAACCCTTCCCTTTTTTCTTACTTTCTATCCTAATTCAACAGTCAAAATACTGTTATTTTGAATAGTTTAACCGATACTAGAATGGGTTAAAAACAGGAAAAAAACTATAATGGAGATCCTGTTTATATTTTTTTCTCCATCAACAGTCAAAACTTTCACATTTTTTTTTTCAAATCCATAAATTTTGACCAGCTTTGCTCACAAAAAAACCCCCTGAAAAGTAAGACAAACTCATGCTACCGAGAAGTGTTAAAGACCACCGTTCAAGTTTCTTGGACAGCTGACTATCAAGAAACCAGAGCTTTCTTTAGAGGCAACCAGAAAAACTGTGTGTAGACAAACACTTGAGAAGCATAGCCTATAAGAAAAATAACATCTATCTTTTAAGCATTGCATCTGTTTTATATCCTCAAGAGCTATAAATTAAGTTGTTGATTATACAGTAGTATCACCACAACACCAGTGTGGTGCTAATCAGTCATGATAATAGTGCATATCTAATTTTCAAGTGGGGTTTCATTAAGTGGACAAAGATCCCCACTTGTTCAGAGCATCCAAATCTGCCTTAAAGGATGTGGCTATGTGCTGGTTGTGCCATATGGGGACTTCTGAAATTAGAGCTTTGCACATGGGGGTCCTTGTTATTCTCCCAAAGGCTGCTCCTGTAAGCCACTACCCATCTGTGTGTGCAAGGTCACAGCAACAGCTACTCATTCCTTTCGAGCACTTCTGTGAGCAAGCTTGCTTGGAAACTCCCAGGCCTGTTAAAGCTAAAGCATGCCAGCAACACAAGCGGCCAGCCAGTTTTTCAGAGGAATCTCCCAGTCTTGGCATTTCTTGTGTCCTTTGTCCAGGGACAGAACATTTGTTTCTTGAAACTGGAGCAACCAGTGTAACTCCGCAGCCAAACCAGGTCGCACTGCCTGGACTCCTTCCTGGAGCCTCTGCCATCCGCTTCCGCACCAAGGCTCATCTGCTTCCTGCATGAGGCTTTCCAAAACCAAACTCCTTTCTGGCCTTTCCCCAAAGAGCCACTCACTCCTAAGTTTTCCCTGACCACTGGGACACAACTAAGACAGAAAAAGTGAGACTCAGGCCGCCTCTGTTAAAGGGAGGTAACATCTCCTGCTGCTTGACACCAATATGCAGGTTTAGCACTATCCTGTGCTTTCTGCCATGGTTTTTGCTCTTTCATAAATATTCATATGTGTATTTCATTTGTGGCTTTTGGTTAATTTGTAAAATTTGAGGTGAAGTTATTTTACTTTTTCCTTCCTTGGGTTCTGTGGAAGGTATCTGTACCATTCTGCTTGTGTGAGCACTGACAAATCCATCCCCCAAGAGATGACTAATTAGTCACAGGGAGGCCTAAGTCTCATTCCTAAGGAAGGAGGTAATGTCATAGTGGCAAAACCTGTCGCCTTTGCCTGACCAACCTGAAGGGAGAAAGACTGTTACTGCACAGTCCAATCCATTTGTGTGACAGGGGAAATGATACTGACTTACCTAGGGTGGAAAAATGTAATAATCTAAAAATATTCAAAGAGAAATCGTCTCCAAGCAGTGCTAACATTTTCACAGGCAGCTCTCTCTTCCAGTGCCACAAATGAATCAAGAGTATCAGCAACTAAGTGATGGGTGGTTATTTAATGAGTTAATCTCATTAGGATATTTGAACTCTCAGAAGAGGCTCAACCCATTAGCTACATGAGAGCTTTGAAATGAGCCTTTCAAAAGGACTATAAGAATATATTAAAAAGTGGTTAATACACTGTGGACTTTACCAGGCTGTCTGGCAGGAGGAGAAACAAGAGGTTGTGGCTGGTGAGCTTCTTTGCAAGCCCTGCAGCCACAGTAGCTAATGGGCCCCAGTCACCCCTAGAGCCCACCAAGTAACATCACTAACAGTTTGGATTCCTGTTGTTTCTAAGGTTAGCTTTGCTATTCTGTGCAATTGCACCTTGCTTCCCAATTTTGAATCCTACAGCTTTACCTGATCTGGATAGTTAAACCTGGACTAGTCTTACTTTGTATATAAGACCAAAAAAAAAAACCCCATAATAATAGTTCTAACTTAAAGTTACTTAACCTCACATTCTCCATAATGATGGTATCCCCTCTAACCCTTTCTTTTTTAAACTTTTAATTTAATTAACATAAATGCAGATTGCGATAAACTAAATTAAGAAGAACAGCAGAGTTGCATCTAGAATAACATAATGTCATTACTCCGATTTCAGTGGCATACCACAGCTTACACAATTGTACTTCTGGAATTTACATTGTATAACTGCTTTCTGCTCTTTATATTTACTTATATTAGCTTCAGTAGAATTATTTGCATCAATGAAGTGAACAGTATTTGACCCTATAACATTAAATTAAAGGCATTAATAGCAGAACCTATAGACTATCTTCCAGCAATAATTAAAACTCCAGGCAGAATATTTTTTCCATTGTCATAAATCACAATGAAACGTGGATACCTAATGTCTGATTATTCAGATCTGCTCCACAAAAGCAGTCACAAAATGTCCACCACATAACTGCTAATGCTAATTGCATTTATTCTATGGTTTTAAAAGCAGTGATATGAAAGGTTCATATTGTTTAGAGTATTGTAAAATGTAACTGCTAAGTAATGCTTTTCAGGCGTTTGGGGAACATTATTAAAGTGCATTTCCATGCTGCAGCTGCAGGAGTTGGAATTATGAAAGTGAAGAAGCTGTAAAATTGAAAAGGTCAGTAATGACATTCATCTATTCCAGCTGTCAAATCAAGGGAATGTTAACAAAACTAGTCTCTGGTAGAAGAGCTAATTGTCTACTTGTATTTTGGCTGCCCCAATACGCATACTCTACTGTGGCTAATCTATAGGAAAGACCACACTGAAACAGCACATCATTTTTGAACAGGCCTCTTGTAAACAAATGAACCTAATTTCCCTAAATTAGCAAGCTCTAATGTCTCTGTAACCCCAGTCAGTCTACAAATCAGCCAAATGTTTCAAGTCAGTGTTTAAAGAAAACAATATGTGAATGAAGTTCTTATACTCCTGGAAAGAAAGTTCAGTTTTCAGTGTGCTGGGAGTACAGGGCAAATTTTAAATTTTACTCTAATGTATTCCTGCAAGCAGAATTTTTAAAGTGTCTCCTATCAAGGCATGTTTTATTATAACAACATATAGAAAAGTTTCTGTCACAGACCAAACCTTTTATAGATGACCTGAATTTAATGATCCCACAGTGTGAAGGACCTTCTCTTCAACAGTCCATTCCCACAAGGTGACAGTGCAAACATAATACACCTAAACACAGATTGTCAGTGGAGAACGAGTCTAAGACCTTTGTTATTGAATGACAGACCCCTGCCACGTGCAGGAAGAGCCCTCAGCAAGGAACAGTGAGAGACTTGTGCTTTTTATGATGCACCAAATCCTGCCTTACACAGAGAAGACACTCCTCAGCCAGTGAGACCAAAGAAAGGGCCCCGGATCTGTAGCGTGCCATTCATTCAAGGGAATCCAGTGATTAATCTACACAATTTTATTGGAAGCCTCTCTGGCTATTTTCTATTCCTCTTTGGTTTTGTGTTTTCACCCTATATGCTGCAGCTGTTACCAGAGGTCTGTATGTGCAACTTGAACAACCACACACAGCTGACACTCAGCGTGAGGACTGTATTCCCATCGTGCACATACATGCCACCTCACATTTTTATTTGCCTTGTGTTACGCAATACAAATGTGACAGAAACAATCCAACTTGACCTGTGACAACATAATATTAGGTCAGTATGTAGTTTTCTGGGTAATGTTTTAAAAATCTTCCTGTTATCTGACTTTTTTCCTATGAAGTATTGCAAAAGCTAGAAACAATACTGACAATTCATTAAATATTCAGGTGTACAGTTGCAATCCTTTAATAAATGGAAGTGACCTTCAAAACAGACATCCCAAAGATTAAGAGAACTTCTCAAAAGATGGCATTTGTCACTAATCAATGACTTGAAGAACTTACAATCTTCCTAGAAATGAATACAAAAAAGACCTTTCAGAATTACACCACTTTAAAAGCAAATAATTCACAAAACCCACATAAAAGAACATTAATGAGCTAACAAAGCAACAGAACAAAACATCAAACAAGCAAATTGAAAGGATAAATCCCCTTGTGTTTATCAGTAGCTACATCCATGTCTGGAGTGCCAGAAAGCCACCCGCACATCCACCTGCTGTTCCCAGGGGCTGGATGATGCTATCAGCATTAACTACATTTCTTTTTTTCTGATATTGTATGTCAAAATATTTATAACATTTTACAAATGGATTTCCTTTTTCATAGTCACACAGTTATCTTGGCTCTAACTGGGTCACTGTATTGGAACAGATGTAATCTCAGCAGAATACTGTGAGAAATCTGGGCTACATTAATGACTGATCCAATTACAGCAGAAATCTCTAGAAAACCCAGATTTATTAAAAACCGATTACAATGTACTTCGAGAGACAACCAGATGGACAAGCCAGTCTCAAACTCTTTAAGGGCACTGGAGCTGAGAGGTGCCTATGCCATTGCCTACGTAGTTGGAGAAATTCCCATTCTGAGGATATGATGAAAAAGCCAGAGACTCACTGCAGACATCTGGGGGTACTGAATTTAAATGTGTCCTATCCCGGGAAGCAGCATGGCTTATGCACTGCTGTGAGGAGAGGGTGACAGAGGAAAATGTGTCCAAAAGAGAATGACAGAGCAGAAATCAAGGAACCCTTGGCAGCTTTTTGTCCAAGGAGAGTATTTACACAAAAGAACACATTATGATTTAATATCAGGTTCTCTTGAAAAGCTACATTTTTTCTCCTGAATAGGAAATAAATGCCACCTTCCAAGTAGCAATCTGACCCCACATTTAAGCAAACCCAACAATCTGCAACAGATTTGCACCCAGAAAAAGAGAATGAAAACTACTTGAGAAATCTGAGTATAAACAGCTCCTTTTACCACTTCAAAGGCTGGTAAAATTTCACAGCATTCTCTGTGATCTTAATAACACGCTTCGTCAGAGGGGCCTGCCCTTGCCTCTAGTAAAACTGCATCTTTAATCCCATTAAGGTAATTTGGATCTAAGAGGATGTCTGAAGTTAAACATTTAGCTAATTAGGAACTTTGCTGAATCAAGGTCTTTTTTTCAGCTAAATATTTTACCTGAGAATATATATTAAACAGTAGAAGACAATATTTCTCATTTACAGAACTTCCTGCCAGCGCCAAGCTAGTAAATATTTACATTTCAGCCACTTTGATAGCCAATGTGACCTTTCTGTTGTACACTTTACACCTGTGCTGTATTTTACTTTCCGTGTTAACATTCTTTCTGGTCCATCTTACATTAACAAGCAGTATTTAAATATATGCAAATTTCATATTTTAGCTGATGTTTTAGGAACATTTTTAAGGTCACCCTGTTTGATCTATCACGCAGACGTAGCAAATTTATGCACCATATATCCTATCTCCACTTGTTTTTTACCTACATCTGTCTTCTCTGATTGCATTTGAATGGGGTTATTTACTATTTTAAATAAAAGATTTATGCCTTAGCTGTCAGTTTGCCTTTATTTGAAAATTTAATTTTGTTTCTAGAAGTCTAGATTAACTTATTAGATTTAACTGTCCCTTGTGTGTTGCAGCAATAGCAGAAGTATATTTTCCCTTGTGGATACAGTACATAAACAAAATGCTCTCAACTTAAAAATAAAGAACGTTATTACTCAGACCAATACAACACAGCCAGTCCAGGATACAAAAACTGGTGTTGTCATTTTTAATAATGATGGTGAGTAGTGGGAATTGACTAATAACTATGACAACTCACAAATCCAGCAGCCTCCAAAACCTGGAAATGCTTTGAAGAAAAATCATGTTCCCCCAACAATGTCCCCTACATTTAGGTTAGAGAATATCCTTTCACAACACAGCACCACTGGGACACACAACTTGATTCCTGATATTCATGGATTTATTTAAATGAGGCAGAAATGAGACTCTGCACCACCGTTTCCAGTTAGTCAGAGGCCTATTTATTGATTCAGTGTGGTGTTTCACATCTTCAGTGTGACATGTACTTTAGCATCTCTTGGCAGTGCTACATTCATAATATTGTTTCTCAAGCCCTGGAATTTCAGGGCTTTTCTAAAAGGATAACTGACTCATTGCAGTTGATGCCTGTGGTCCTTGCAATGCTCAAAATAGCTGAGTTCTCTGGTGGGGGGTGGGAGTGGGGTGGCAGGGAGGTGGGTGTTTGGGGAAGGTTAATCTTTTCAAATGTGTTCACACATTTTGACCCTTTTTCTCCATTTTTTCATTTCTAGAAAAGTACCTGGGCTTCTGACCAGTTCTGTTATTTTCTCTTCATGTTGCGATATCTACGTAGACCTGGACAGAACCTGTTTTTAATCAACCCCTGCACCTCTTATAAACACTAAAAACCTACAGCTTCTGATTCTGCACTCTCAATAATATGCACTGCTTTTGAAAGTGTTTCTGTATCAATAAAGGTCATGGTCAGGACCACCAAGAAGTTGCAGTATAATGATGCCAAGAACAGAGAAGGCAGAAAGCTGAACTTGGCTATGTTAGTAGACCTTCAGTCACATAGTGGCAAATTGTGTCCCAATTCACTTTGTTAAATACCAAACATCATTAGCAGAGGGCTTTTGAGGAGAAATAGGAATTCTTTATACAAAGAAAACAAATGCATGTACATGATGGCTTTTATCACTCACAAAACATCAGCTAAGAGTTGAATGGCATGTATGACTACAAGGCCCTCTACTCTCCCATTCAGGGCAACACAGCAGCTATTTAATATAAGCAATGATGAAGAAAACCATGGCCACCAGTAAAAAAACAAGGCATTAAGAGAGGCAGAACAGGGCAAAGCTGAACCTGTTCAGCAGTCTTCAGTCCGTGCCACTATATGCATAAAGTGCTATCAGATCCAAGCAATCAGTACTGCAGTAACAAGTCAATCTTCACACCAGCCCGATAAAAACTAAGTGAAAATACCACAAAGTACCATCTCCACATACATGATACCGTCAACACAGAAGTGGAACCTTCCCAAAGTTCCTGAAAAATCTTGTCAGCTCAGAAACACTCTAAGATGTGCATTTTAGACACAATCATGAAAATGAGCCTCCTGCTCATATCCCGGTGGAGAATACACATGAACTGTATAACATCACGTCCGGCACGGTATGACCACACTAGTGGAGGTACTGGGCAGGTAACCATCCAGCAGGGAAGGCTCACGCTTATCTGCTCTCTTGATAGCAGGTTCCCCTGCTGAGGGGCATGAATAAATCCATTCCAGCCTATCTCTTCTGCTGTGATAGCAAAATTTATCAAGGATGTGTTACATTAAATCCTATGCCAATGACCTTTCAAAGCATCATATAAGACAGAAAATAAAAGGGTAAGACCTGCATGGAAGTACACACTTAAAGGTTTCTTCATCATGCTTAAGAAGTAGAATATATTATTCTGACAATTATTTTGTTACAGAAAGCACCTTCGAATACCAAATCAGTTGTACAAACCACTGCACCAACACAGCTGAAAAGGCTGCTCCTCCTCCAAAGTAGTGTCGCTTTGATTTAATAAGTAATTAATGAATACATAAACCCTGGACAGAACTTTAATCTATCCCAGTGCCAAATAATTAATCATTCATTCCACGTTTAATCCTGTTCTGATAAATGTAATTAATATTTCAGCATGGCACTGCAGAATAGAACAGTACCTGGGAGCAGAGGAAGGCAGCCTTCCATTTCTCCCTTGTAACTCTGAAGTGCTAGGCGCTGTCTACAACTGACAGGTAATCCAGAATACAGTGTACCTCTGCAGCTGTAAACCAGGGTTTATGCATAGCATGTATTGTGATTGTAATGAGGCTTTTCTTCCTCTGACTTGTTATTAAAAAAAAAATGTAAACAAAACCCAAGAACTATGAAAAATAAGTCGCCTGATCTTAGTCTACCCTTTTTCTGATCTGACAACATTTGGGAAACCAGAGCTTTGCACTAATGTCTTGGTCTATACAGTGTCACTGAACATATGCCAGGGCTGTGGATAGAGAACAAAGCATGTGCAGATTGTCTGCTTCTGTCCACAGAGAGCAGGGCTGGGAGTAAAAACAACTGGATGAAGATTTAAGTCCTAATTTTACTGCAGGAAAACGCTGGCATCTTTTTTGAAAGCTTGAAGTGTAATCAAGAAATGTGTTGATGTGTACAAAATTAAATTGCAGGAAACCCTATGTTGATTTTTTTCAGGGTGACACATCTCAGGAATTCATATATTTCAGCAGACTTTTGCGAGGAAGATACTATAACAAACAAATTGCCTTGGGATCCTGCTGCCCAATTACTCAGAAACAGAGAGGCATCCCTTCAGAATTGTCTTCTTGCTCAGCATTCTCCAGTATGGTCACAAATTCTTCCCTCTAACCAAATTATAACTATACTATTATCATTTCTTCTCATTCAAATGCAGAAAAAGATACCCTTGATTGATAATGCCAATTGCCCTGATAAGTTTTTACAGTCCTTACAAGAAGTCCAGCTTGTGGCACAAAACTCTCCCAGAGCCACATACTGATGCTCAAAGGCAGCTGTAATTTCTCCCCTTCCTAAGATCCTATATTAGGCTACTATCCCAGCTATCATTAACCTAATTCTCCATTATGTCCCAAATCAGTAAGAAGACAACTTTGAGATGCGGTCTCTGGTGGAGTAAGACTAGAGCCACATGGAACCAAGCAGTTTTAATTTTGGGACCCATCAAGCTACTTTATATGCAAGCTAATCTGAACACCTGATAACTGCTTCTCTGTGGTGACTGATATCTTTAACATCTAGATGGCAATTCTAGCCAATTATGCTGGACAGTATTTGCACATTTACAGAGAACTTTGATTTAGGATCATGGTTTTATCAGCTGAAATTAATTTCCTGTTTTCCGTTAGCTCCAGATACTCTAAAAATGCACCTAACTTCTTGCTATTTGAATCTAAAACTGTTATGAACCTGAGTCACACCCCTTTCTCAGAACACTTCTTAATGCTAAAATAAGACCTAAGTACCTAGTAAGTGCTAGTTTTAGGTTCATAAGAAACAACTGACCTGATTAGGAGCAATGGATCATTGAGGCAAGTATCCTGCTTCTGAGAGCAGCCGGCACCAGAAGCTTCAAAGGAACACTCCCGCCCCACAATAAAACCTAAACAATAGGAGGCTTTATTAATTGTGTTTCTTGATTGAGTCAACAGTTCTTTTGCACAGAAGACAACAAATGATTATATGCCACATCTTTAGCTTGTGCTTGCAGCAGTGGATTATATTCATACCCTTGTACCAATAGTCACACGGACTTGTTGGCCAGCTGCTGCACTGTCACCTCATTTCTGAATCCCACAAGGAAACCTTTTCCATATTCATGAACACTGAATTCATTTCTAAGATCCTGGAAACCCTCACTGAAGCTACGTGTTATAATCCAATTGATTTTTTTTATCACTTAAGATCAACAAAGCCTTAATTCACTGTAGAAGCAGCGTCATGTGATGTTTCATATACATACACACACAACATCATTACATCTTTCCTATTGCATGTGGATTTTATTTCTATTCATTCATTCTAATTATTTAAAATGGGGGGAAGATTCAATTATTGATAGATGTGAATATACCATTCTACATCAGATTTGATGAGATTGCATTATGAAGAATAGCTCTTGTAGGAAAAACATATTTCTGCTTTATAAGAAAACCAATGTTAAATTAAAATAGTAGCTATCAGCCAAGGTTAGACCCATTCATGCTAATATGACCTTCAATTAGTGAAGCATACATCTCGAGATCCAGCTATTTTATCAGACACACAGTATAGGATGAGGAAATGTTGGTATCCTCAAATTCTACTTTGAGGTGACCTTCTACTTAGCCAGGCTCATTAGGCAAAACAAAAATAATTGTGCAGCTTCTTCCTGGTCTCTTTTTAGAAGGTTTTCAAGAAACTTCAAATTCCAAATAATGATTTAATCCATGGATTCATGCTAATACATAGCAGCTTAGCCAGTTAACACATTCATGCCATGCAATTCCCCAGAGACACTGGTTTACAGTTTTCTTTTACTTAGCAGCAACAGCTATTGGCTTTTACTTAGCAAACACTGCAAATCTGCTCGGGTCCAGATTTTTGAAATAGTATAAATACTGTTGTGACATCCCTAAATCAGCAAAGAAGAACTCAGTGCTCCCCCTTATTTTCAGCCACATTTTCAGGGCCCAGTAGTTTTCTCACTGAGGTGTCCAAATGCCAGCAAAGCTCTTCTGAAAATCTGGCTAACTTCAGTGCTTAAGTAGCTGAATCATGAGACTTCTTTTATTCTCATCCAGAAATATAGCACCTTTGACATGGCAAACAAGTAGATATATATATAAAATACTCTATCTGCAAGCTCTAATATGTTCAAAGAAGTTTGTGGCTGCTAAAACAAATGTTCATCCTAGCCAGAAAGAAAATCAATGAGATTATCATGTGGAATTTTATCTAATTTTTACATGAGCCCTTTCAGCACCACGCTGTAGTCCACAAAGGAGTTACATACAATGCTTATTTATAAACAATCATATTTCTATTAGAATACAGAGAATTAAATTAGAGAGAGATGCTTAAGTACCTAAGTAGAAACAATAAACGCAAGTAAGAGATCTTAAGGAAACAACTGGAAGACTGACTATTAGGAAGCAACCACCAGGGCTAAGAACAGTGAAAACTTTGTAAGACCGAAGAGGATATTAAATCATCCTAAGACAGCATTGAAAGACAGAAGAATTGGTAGAACAAAGGAGGGCTTCCCAGAAAAGATCAAAGAGTTGGCAGGGATGGAGTGGGATGCATAGGGAGAGACAGCTGGTATATGTTGCTATTACTGAAGTCAGCTGAGATACAGCAACTTACATTACAGTTAAGGATTCAGCTGTGCAAACCTAATAGATAGGATGAGATAACGGACTGGATACAATTGGATCATGTTATATTAGTACAGGAGTCAGCATCTGAAATTAACTTTGTTGTACAATACCTGTCCCCTCTCTAGTTTGCTGGCATATTCTGAGTACTCAAATATGTCACAATACTTTTTTTCTTTCCAAACTTGTTTTCTCTTCTGAAATTATTTCATTTATATCCCTCTTTGGCTGTGCCTGTACACACTTTTCTTCAGCACTTTCCCAGCCAGGTGAGAATGGAGACATTCCTGGGTCTTCCAGCATGCTCATACAGACCTTCTTAGATTTGAGGGTTTGGTTTGCGGGGGGGGGACGGGGGGACGGGACACACGACGGACACGACGTGTTTTTTTAGTTTTGGTTTGTTTTTTTTACTTATTTAACTAAGTCATTTGAAAACAAAGCGAGAAATGCATTTTGAGCATAGCCTTATGGTGTGCTTAGTCAAATTGTTAGGCACACAGTCTGCTATTTAGTACATTTTGAGTGGAAGTTCTTAATATTTACCACTTTCTTTTTCCCTAAACGACATTAATAGCCAGGGAAACGAGTCCCTGGAAATCTTCTCCTTTTCTCCCCCCTCTTATTAAATCAATAGAGCAGGCAGCCTGCCTTCCCAGCGGTTCACCACCCGTTTGGGCGGCCGTTCCTGCAGCAGCACCCCCCCCTGCTGCCCCTTGCCGGCACAGCAGCCGCGGGAAACGCTGCGCACCGGCGGCACCGGCCGCGCTCCCGGCACTTCGTGTGCAGGCTGCACCCCAGACCCTCCCCGCCGGGCTCGCGTCGCCCGTACCCGCACACCGGTCAAACAGACTGATCCGGCAGTGTGCTCTGCAAAGCTCCTGCCGGCTTCACGGGTTAGTAATATTTACGTGACATTTTCCAGCAGAGCAGTTCTAAAATCTTGACTTTCTCTGCATTAGTGAAAAAGAATAAAACCAACAAAGGAAAAAACTCCGATACGATTATGATGAAGTGCAGCCATTAATGTAAACACTGAAGTGGGAGGCTGTCACGCTGCTCCCCAGCAACACAGCCAGCACCTCTGCTGGAGCATCCCGGGGGCTGGTAGAGTCCAGGGGGTGAGTGGCAGCAGACCAGGACAGCATATTGAGAGTGCAGCTGTATTTCCTACAATAGCATTTCTAAATCGTGTCTAGAGTAGAGGAATATCTTCCTAAGATCACATTCTGTCGAGCTGCCACAATAATTTAATTTACAACCAATTAAGATATGTACTGTTAATTTAACGTGCCCATACACACACTTTGCTTGCCTGCACTTGTGGGAATGCATGTAGGCTTTTTTAAGAGGAGGTTTTTTTTCTCTTCACTGCTGTTTGACAGAAGGCCTTCTGATGTCTTATATAGCAGCAGTGGCCCACAAGACCACAGCCTGAGAAACAGCCCCGCAGCTGCAGCTGCAGGGATCCTTCATTTATCAACTACTTGATTCATTTGATGTGGGCTGATACTTGCTCTTGGCTTTTCTCTGTTGTTTTTTTTTCTTCAACTTGTGTTTACAACAACATCTGTACTGGATTCTTTTATGTATAAAAACATAAAATCATGTCTTGTACGCAGGTAGTAAAAGCACTGATTTGCTAGTGCACTTTTCTCAAATTTCTTGAGTTCACATTTTGGCAATGTACGTTATCAAAGCTGCATTTTGCCTGCAGCAAAACAAACTGTCAGCTGTTACAGAGAAATAATTATTTTTCATATTAAAATGTGGCTATATGACAATTCATTGTACCCATTAAACACCTACCTATACTTCAGGCTGGAATCAGAACTGCTTTCAGAGAGTATCCAGCTTGCTACTGAAATGATTTAAATAGATCACGTGTAACACTGTAAATATGATCATGGCAAAAAGCCAGTCAATAAAACTGTCAGTTTTACCCTAATAAAGCAGGAAGGCCTTTACTATTTCTCTGTAGCAGACAGTTTATTGTCCAGCTGTATGCAACGACTTCAGGACATCTGGCCACTTAACCAATGAGTATGAAGTCCAGAACACCAAAAGAGCCATAAGTGAAATAATCAGAGGTCTAATTCTATTTTGTACTAAAGACCCTGCACACAGCTCTGACATCAACAGACTGTGTGGTTTTTGTGTAAAATTCATGAGATTTTAACATTCCTGGGAGCTGTAATACATGACAGTCTTGATGGAAAGACAGTAACATCTGAAGAACTGTGTATTTTCTAGGCTAGGTCATATTGCTTGTATAGTGGAGCATACGTCTGGGAAATGCAGGAGTGCATTTATCTCAGCCAGGAGGCGGTAGGGCCTTGTCTGGCAGCTGAAACAAGTACCTGCCTTTGAGAGTGCTTCACCATTTCTCCTTTCCATCTGGGGTCAAAGCTAAATTGATCTGACTAGAGGCCCTGGTCTCAGCACAGAGGCACTATGAAAGTCCCTGCCCCTCTGCCAGCCAGGAGCAGTGCCCACTGGCTACCACCAACTCCCAGTGCCTGCCTTAAGCCACAGCTGGACACATCAAGAGCATCAGTGGTCCCAGCTGGGAAGCATATACAACAGTCTCAACCAAGATAAGGTGGCTGTCAACTGTTCTGCACTGTAATAAGATTTACCTGGCTTATCTGCAACCTAATTCAGAGGCATAAAGGATGGGCTCAAGACTATACCAAAACAGTGTGGTCCATGTTCCTCAGTACACAGTACTGCCTGTATATAAGGCAAAGACATTCTTTGCTCTAGTTACCCTACAAGCAGCTCCTGCCCACTAAGTTACACAACTAACCCAACAAGTTCCTTCACCCTGCAAACCCCTCTGTAAGGCCTCAGGTAGTCCTGTGCACATAGAAATCCCCTTGCTGTAGCAAACACATCAAACTCTCACTTTCATTACTACCTTTCATTGCTACAGATTAGGGCTTAAAAATAGACTTGACATCTGGATTTTCTGGTTTATACAACAGAATTAAAGACCAATATATTGATATGAGCTGTAAGGCTTATTTCCTTCATGGGATAATCAAAGCACGTGGATTTCTACAGCTTTGGTATGACTGCAGGTACAGAAGCTGCTGTGGTAGTCTACAGGCAGCTGATGTTAGACTAGCCTGCACTGGTGGGCAACGCTGGCATATCTGTGTTTTCACTTTTGAAAGTGATCCCACATCCTGCGCTTTAACCAACTTCCTCCAGGATAGTTCTGGAAAGCAATTATGCATCATGATGATACCTGCCCTCATCACCATATTCTCAGGATGCATTGCCCCTCCCTGTCCGATGAGTCTAACAAAGGAATCTGTGTTGTCTCACAAAAAGGGCAGTGATGGATTTGGGAAACCAAGAGGCTTAAGTAATCTTCTTCCCACACCTGTGCACTCAGAGGGTCATTACAAGGAAGCTGGGC
This sequence comes from Strix uralensis, assembly GCF_047716275.1. NCBI lineage: Eukaryota > Metazoa > Chordata > Aves > Strigiformes > Strigidae > Strix > Strix uralensis. The sequence goes on along the minus strand of NC_133983.1, from coordinate 9,416,513 downwards.
TAACACAGACACTGAATTTGCTGGAGAACTGATGGGAAGTGGTTACCAGCTCATCTGTTTAATTATTGTAGTAAATTGTCACACAGCCCCCAGGGCACTCTCAGGCTATGGAGATTTCCAAGATACAGGAAGGAAGCATTAACCCATTACACAGAAGAGGAAAATAAGAGGACACAGTGAGTCAGGGGTAAAAACAGAAACAAATCCCAAATATCCCTCCTCTCCAAGTGAGTTCCTCCTCTACTGAAATACAGAGCCATCCTCTGTCACCTACCATTTTGTTTGTGCTTGTTCAGTCATGGAGAAATCTGTCTGATGAAATGAAATATCTCCTCCCAGAAATGAGGTAGCTGCTAAGTGAGAGTACTGTCTTCACACAGTTGTCAAGGCAAATGCCTTAGGACTGAGCTGTTCAACCTGCAATGGAAAACAATTTTGCTTTTTTTCTTCCCACTGGGCATAAGTCTTCCCTGTCTCTCTGTTGTGCTAGTGAAAGCAAATTTCACTGGAAACTGAATCCATTTACAAATATTTTGACAGATTGAGACAGTTGCTCAGGAAAAAATGATTAAATGTATGCAGATAAAATAGAGTGTCATGTGAACAGCTGCCGCACAGACCCACAGCCTGTGTGGACTTCATTTTATTTATGCTGTTTAAAGTCTATGTGGGTGTCCCTGTAAAACAGAAACAAAGTGAACATTATTCCTGTTGGTGATAAATTAAAGAAAAACCTCAGATGATTAATCCTCCAAAATGTGCAGTCTTGACTTTTTTTTAAAAAACTTTTTGGCAGGAAGATATACATGCAAAATTGTACAAACACTGCTCTTGCATACACTCACATGTCTCATTCTATAGATCTCGTTGGCAACTCCCTTTGAGGCTGTCTCAGTTTCCGACTGGAACAGGTCATTATGTGTGTGCCTCAATCCATCACTTTTGAAGTATCCTGCAAAGAGATTGCCATTAGAAGCCAGTGCAGCGAAACCAACTATCTTCCGTCTAGAACATGACTTGCATTTTTGTATCGCATATTTTTTTTTTTCTATTCCTAACATTATATTACCTATCTATATAGTTACTTCTCTGTAGGGGCAGAGATCATGCTGTACCTGCTTTTTCTGCACCAATTACTGTTATTTTAAGACTGTGTAGAAATGTCTGCAAATAAACATTAGCTGGAAGTTCCTGATGCTTCCCCCAGACACTGTCATTGGAACATTATGACCATAAACCTCCCTGCCTATAGCAGTTATAATTGATTTTGTTTCAAATTGTGGACACCTGAGCAGTGAAACACTCAAAGTGTTTCAAATACCAGGATCAGTCTATAAGCAAAGGGCAACAAATTTCAGATGCAGCTGTTGCACTGAGTGACATGAATGGACAAACTGCTTCTCCATAAATGCCAGCACTTACCATAACCTCTCTTGCCCAGGCTTTATATAGAGTAATCACAATCTGCACAGAGATGTAATGCTTACTGCATATACACAGACACATTTTCCCACTTTTACAGAACTTGAGATAGATGTTTTGACACCCAAATTCACATACTCAATCCAACACTAGAAAGCAAGACATTCGTGGGGGAAAAATAACTCAATGCACACTGCTCTCTGAGAGTTTAAATAATATTTTCATACGGTAAGACTGCAATACATAGGTAAAAACATGATAGTTCAACTGCATCATCACTTAAACAGAAAATGGAAGTGCAGGATGCTCAGACAACAACCATGAAGCAGCCTTGAACAGTCAGCGCCACGTTGCATGTGAGCTACCCCCAGCATGACATGATCCATGAACAAGCTCAGTGCATTTCCCGACTCCTGCCCAACCCCAGCGAGAGCAGGGCAGATGATATTCTAACATTGCTGTTTGGAATAGTGCTGAGAGTTTTTAAAGGGTGAACCACCCCATGGCAAAAAAGCTGATAATAATCTATAAATGTCCTATTCAAATGTACAAGATGTCTCTTATTCCTTGTTGCTCTCCAAGTACTTCTCTTGTCAAATTCTACTTTGCAACTGATGAAAAAAAATATCTACAGTGTTTCATAATGACAGGGCACAGCTACTTTAAGGCTGCTGATGAATAAGGAGGCCTTGAACACAGCTATGACAATGCAACATTTGTTGTTTGCCACATCAGAAAACAAATGCAAACCACTTCATTCAGGGTCTTCTATTCATCAACTCCTTTAAAAAAAAAAAACAAACAACAAAAAAAAAACAAGAGCAAAAGACTGAGACTAGAAATAATACCGTGTGGAACAATGTTCTCAACACCAGTGCCAGCTTACTGGGGAGCTGCTGCTCGTGAACTGGTACGCCAGCTTACAACCATGCACAGCTTGGGAAACAGGGACTATTTAGCCCACATTTTCTTTTACCTTGAAAGTTTGGTGAGCAACAGCTGAGCTCATATTTAAGAAACCTGTTCATAGGGTTGGCCATCAACAGCTGGATTATCTCTTTGTATTGTTTGTCTTTTGAAATTGTGGTATTTTATAACACAATCCATTTTGCATTTGCTGCCCTCTGATTAAAAAGCTTTTTTGGATCAGGGTTGAAAGACAAGAAATACCTACATATTCACACAGGATGGTAAGAAAACATGTCACATCACAGCAAGGAGAACAAAAGGAACAACAACTACCTTCGTGCCTGGGACACTGCCACCACCACCACAGTCTGCCTGGAGCACGGACGGGGCTCAGGGGCACTCAGAGCAGTTAGCCTGTGAGCCACAAACCAGAATTCACCATCTGGTCCCTTCAGGGGAAAATAGTGTGACTTCTAACCTTACAGCAACAGTTTAAAATTAATTTTATAAAGGAAGCTTTTTGAGCCATAGAAAATTGTTTTGTAACACTTTGTTTAGAAATACTAAGCAGGTGCATTTACCACAAAATTTCTTCATAATAAAATGTATTCCAGCTTTATGAAGAAGCTTATACTACTGCTAATTAAGATGAATAGTTTCAGGAGATTCTGAGAAAAATAACACCTATACTCATAAAACTTGATGACAACATCTTATGTGTTAGAGAGAAAAGTGATTACTCTAATGCACTATAATGCTTGATACATAGTCTCACGGCTCTCCCCTGCTGTGTTTTGTATAACCTATGAAGTCAACAAAGCACAGATAAAGAAACAAATCAAGGGTAGGACTCACATGACTCATATTTCAATAAAGAGGAATTAAAATAGATAATGGCTCCCAGACAAAGAAGAAAAAAAAAAAAAAGCATTTCTTGTAGTATTTCAGCCCTGAGCCCATTAGAACTTTGTGATACTGCTGATACAGCCCCTCTCTAATTAGTCCATACGTTGTTGAGACTCACCTGACGTCAATTTATGATTTAAATCTACAACATAAAAACTTGGTACTGTAACGTGGCAGTTGGAAATAAAAAAATTTGCATTCTTAAATTACATACTTCAGGAGGAAAAAGTATTCAAGGGAATTTGCAAATGCCTTTGTACAGCATTGCCAGTCCCCTGCAGGCTGCTCCTGGGATGTGGTAGGTCCTGTCAGTGGAGCAGGATTTTCCACATCTCTCACCTCCTTTCACTGTCCCTGGTTATTAAGTGTTTTAGAAACACTCTAACCACCTCCCCTTTCTGCCCACTCTGCAGGAGGCTTTATACTTTCTCTCCTTTTTTCCTTGTCTTCTTTTTCCTTTCCTTTTTTTAAACAAAGACCTTGCTGTTACCAGTTCTAATTTTAATCAGAAGAGTTTTCATGAATGGTGCTTCCCATCCATCTCAAACACATTCTGGTTTTGGTTTCACTCTGCAGCTGTGCTTGCCCCAGCATGGTGCCTTCTCAGCTCTGTAATGATGAAGAGCCACAGCTGAAGGAACAATTAAAACATACCTGGGTTGTCACATTATTTTGATAGAAATTACCTACAAATATACTCAGACTTCTGTAAAAAGAATATATGCAAGGGACATATTACAACACGGGACCACAGTTGGGGTGGTGACATTTGTTATGAGACCCAGAGAAGCAATATGAATTGTTGATTCTTTCGAATCCCATTGACTTCATTTGCATGACCTCAATCCACAGGTCTCTTTCCCCCTTTGGGATACCCTTCGCTGGATTTTGAGCACAGCTATTCCACAACAAATGACCCCAGGCACCCACAGACAACTTTATGTGGTAACTAAAGTGCCACTCAGGGGAGGCTGAACATCTCTGTGGTCTTTGATTTACTCAGATGCTGCAATGGAGTTCTTGCTAAGATGGAAAGGCAGAACTCAACAGCACAGTTACAAAAAGCATCAGTCACGCCCATGTCCTCTGAAGTATGAATCACATCCATGGCAAAATGAAGTATTTTAGGTGTTTAAGCCAACTGGTAATAGAAGAGCAAGAACTCGGACAGCAAGGGGCTCAGCCCTAGGTATTGCCTAAGTGCACTTGGCAAGCTTCCAAACCCACAAAGCCCTGTTCTGCTAATACACCACATGGGCAGGCGAGCCTACACACAGGATTTTTTAAAAGCACATAACACACACATACACACAAACAGAGACAGTTTCTACTGTCCTAAACATTGCATAGTCATTCACAGCAGGGCAAAGCAGATAGAAAAGGATCAGAACAATGACATGTTAGTACTCTTACACTCTTTGTATCAGTGTAAATACCTTCACAACATGCAGAAGAAAACCCTCTCCATAAGCAGACTTTAAAAAAAAAAAAAAAAAAAAAATCTATTGAACTGTGGGAGAAAAGAGAAAAATAAACCGGTTGGCAAAAAATGTATTGGAAAAACTGACATTCCTGCTATAAACTGACAAATGTTTGAGAATCTCTACCTTTTACTAAAGATCTGCATACTCAGGAAGCCTGAATGGTTGTCCTTAAACTCCTCCTCATCTGATGAAACAGCAAAATGACCTCATTGAAAATTTCTTTCCATGCACTATTTTCACCTGCATCCTCCTAAACTCATCTCAATTGCAAAGAAACAAAGAAACTGAAGAACTGCTTAAACGAGTAGGTGAAAAGCAGAATGTGACCACTTTACCAATGCACCACATTAAGAGGAATCACACCATGCAGTCCTTTGTTTCTGTGAACACACAGATTTGCTTTGGTGACAGCAGCAGCGCATTGCCAAAGCTGTGATGGCACCAATAGCCTTGTGCAGGGCACAAAAGCACAAACACTTTTCCTCTGAGAGACCTTGACAGTACTGCCCAGGAGCCCACAGCTTTGAGTACCACTAGAAATAGCTTGCTGCTTTTCTGTACAACAAAAATATTCATGGCTACCAGATGCTGATAAGCACTTGCCAAAGACATCAGCTTCACTATTAGATGCTGGAAGTACCACAGTAAACTCTTCAAGGGCCTTTCTGAGCTGACTCTTGCTAATTATGGCTGAATACATATAAATCATCACTGTGTTTAAACATGTCATTTCCGACACAGAATCCTGGGTCTACTTACACCTTTCATTTCTCCTGTGCTCAGCACAACACAGCAGGATGCACTTTAGTTCACTCTCTAAAGCATCTATATGTGCATCCAAGGCTTGACAACAGGATTCTGCTGAACATATTCTGCACTGCATAGTCAGGCACAACAGAGATTAATTGTTAAAAATGTGCTCTCCCACTCAAAGATAAACACTAAAAACTGATTTTAGTAAATATTTGTACTGTGTTATACCAGCTGAGTATTTCACATGCTCTGTGTTAGGCAAATGAGCTGCCCCAGGGTATTGGCTTCATGGACTGTTTGCAGTTCTATAAAGCTCTATCAGCTCTCACCACATCTACTCACTAAAATAATTTGAGATATTGAACACTAAAAAGGGCACTGCAACACAAACAGTCATAGTTTCCATTGTACCACTTACAGTTGTCAGCTATGAGAGCACTGAAGGGCATTAAGCTGGGTGTAGGCAGGTGCTCTTCCTTTGCCCTGTGTGCTGGTGCGTACAGACTACGAGGTGTCCACAGGATCTCAGGATAAACCACAGCAACTTTAAGCTGTTACAGGCAACAAGCAACTGGAAACAGCAGCATTGCAGGGTCATTACTTCAACTGACAAGGGAAACCTTCAGACAGACCTTACATAAATGCACACTTTGGTGACACAAGCACTTCTTGCCCTCACCCTATTTCTGTTCCTGGACCTCTCAGGCTAATTTATAGAAAATAATAAAGTTAACCTAAAATAATGCAAAGTCATCCGCCCCTGCTTGCCCCATGTCTTTCATTCCAACTCCTCTAGAAACACAGAAGGCAAGAGACTAGATTTTCAGTGAAGTCCTAAAATTAGCAAAATGAAAAATAACTGTCAGAAAATCGAAGGAGCCAACCCTAGAGCTGGAGATACTTCACAGAAGGCAGCCTGCTGCAGGTCCTGACCCTCTGGCCGAGGTTTGCTCTGGCTCTCCTGCTGGGACTCCCTGGGGACAACAGCAGTCTCTCAGTCTGTAGGTACTGAACAGAGAGCTTGGCTGGGACAACAAAATGAATGCCTCAGTCCAACACTGCTGAGAAAGCGGTGTGGATGACTCCCCTCCTGGCTGCCCACATGGGAGAGTCCACTCACTGCTGTTCACAAAGGAAACATATACCCTTCCCAAAGAGCACACAGCACCTCCATCCCAATCTTCTGATGAAAAGGAACAGGAAAGGTGAAGAACTATTGCTCAGCTGGTGCCTCATCTCCTCCATTCTCAAGTCTTCTCAAGTGACTTTAATAGCCAGCCAAAGATGATTGTGTTTCTGGGAAAACCTGCAGTAGTACATATAACAGAGAAGCCGGAGATGGCCTCGGATTCTGCTGCACTCCAAATCCTGAAAAATAGAAGTCCAGTCCAAAAAGAACCTGCAACAGTTTCAGAGCCAAGTGCCACGTGAGAATTAAGGGATGATTTCCCTGCAACAATATCTCTTTTCCAGATACAAAGAGGGCGATACACTTGTCTCTCACCCTCAGATGAATTATTTTGTACAGAAAAAATCCCTCATTGCTCACATGAATCATGTTTTCAAGAATCACAGAGAAAAGAAAACCAACACTTTAAAAAAATTTATATTTCTGATATTTGAGATATGTAGGTGGTTGGTACAAAGATCCACTCAAGAAACTAAGTAACAGATGACCAAAGCAACTAGGAGGATACAATGGCATGCTGGTGTGCTCATATCTGACTACTTGAAAAGCAAATCTTAACGTTCTGCATTGTGTATTCTTGCTGAGAAAAACAGACACTTGCCAGCATCTATCTGTAAAGGTAACTCTCCACACATCTGTGACTACAAGACATGCTGCAGGAGGGAAGCACAAAGCTCTGTTGATGGCATAGAGAGAAGAGCTATTGCCCCCATAACCCAGACCTCCACGTGCAAATCTATTTCTGGTTCAGAATCCTTTACCCTGCAGATAACCAAGAACAGAGCAGCAGATGAGAAAGAACTTATGTGTAGCAACAAACAAGAATAGACAAGGACTCTGTCCTCAACATTCAGGTCAGAATCCAACTCTGCCCAAAGTTCAGAACATTCAGCTCAAGGGTTTTCTTCAAGGCCAAATCTGGGGAAGAGAGAGAATGAAAGATCTCATTATATGTGTCCATTGCATGGAAAAATCTCTTCAACACGCCATGTGAAATGCTTTATATTTTAGAAATCTATCAACCAGATCTAGTGCACATTGAAGTTAACAGAAAGCCTCCCACAGGTTTTACTGGGCTTTGGTTTAGGTTATGTGTTTTAATTCTTTTTTCCCTACAACAGAGAAGCACAGTAAATTGTAGAGGTTCTCCTCGCTCTGTTCCCCTCCAGGCTGCAGGCAGCATGCACAGAAGCATCTCTCCATCTTCTTCCATGTTCATCTTTGATGGGGGCTCCATTAAACTCTCCCAGTTGTTACTGCTCAGAAGGATTTAATGACTGGTGTTCAACCCTGATAGCACTTAAAAACAGCATTTACATAAGGAATTTATGATAAAATGGGTTTATGGCTTGCATGAGAATGTAGGAGCAATAATAATAATAAACCAGACAGCCTTTTTTAATTCAAACTCCAAGGCAGGCAGATGTCACTACTCATAATAGTCAAGACAAGTGAAAATATAATCTTGAATCATAATCTCTCATAATAGCATTTTCACAATTAAAATTCAGAAAAAAATGCCATTTTCCTGTGCTTATTTGTAATAGAGATGATAAAAACAGAAACATGTTGTTTAAATTTCTTTGTAAGTTTTAGTGAATACCAGAAGAAATCAATACCAGCAGTGTTCCGCGATCAAACCCCAACCTTTCCAAACTTCTGTGTAATGCCCTGGGGGCCAAGACTCCTGAATGTATGTAATCGAGAATTTTAAAAGGCCAAAGACTAAAACTTTGGTGATTAAATACCCCACTTAGCCCTGGAAAAAGCATTCAACATATGCTTCTTCTGTGGCATTATAGATTAATTTTATTTCACCACATCCATAGCATGTTTTACTACTTCTAAGCAGCATCCCCTAATGTATACAACTGCCAGACAGAGACTCTGAAAATGAGAACTGATATTTTGTGGGAAGAGATGTCAGAAAGACCATTTACTGTTTTAAAGCGCAGTAGATGGATGACCAGTGAAATCATCTATTCCAAGGCAATTTTCTTTCTTTACTACTGAAAGGTTTCATCCCCCTGGATAAGGCGCTCAGTTAAAAAAAGTGCAGACAGTTCTTCATGACGATGCATTAAACAAGGGTTGGGGTTTGGGTTTTTTGGGTGTTTGGGGTTTTTTTTCCTGTTTTTTTTTTTTTGTGGGTTTTTTGTTGTTTTGTTTTGGGTTTTTTTTAAACACATTTGGGCATTACCAGGTTTCTAAACCAGAGAAAAACAAAGTTTCTCTCTAAGTCATGTTTTCAGGGAGGAAGCAGACAGTTCCTTTGTTTTCTAGCTGTCAAAAAAGTTTAGTATGATTAAAATATAAAAACAATCTTCAAGTAGTCCTATAAAGCATGTCCAGTCTCATCAGCATTAGAAACATCGCTCAGACTGAATGTATTTAAGTGTCCTTACGCAGCTCTTTCCAGCTAGGCTCTCGGTGATCTTGTCAGCATCATGGGACACACTTGAAGCTCTGTTTCAGGTTTTGTCCATTTTCAAAACCCTCTTGCCAACCCTCCCTTGCTTTAAATTCATCTCTACCCAACTGCTCAACCAAATGCTGCCTTCTCTCTCCTGCTCCATCTCATCTGCCACTGTACCCACTCTTTTTCCACCTGCTTGGGGCTGTTGCCACAGCTGTTCATACAGCCAAGGAGCAGTGCCGCTGAATTTTGCAAGAGAAGAGCAAGCGCAGTCCCTTGCTTTACTAAGAGACCCTCTGCATTATTTGTTTCAGAGGCAGCCACCTTCATTCTTGGATTTCTAAATGGGAGAGGGGAATTAGGCAAGCAGGCAGGCAGATGCCTGTGTAAATAAATTTTCCACATTCTAGTTTACAAACTAGATTAATAATGCAACTACCGGATAGAATTTAGAGAAATTTTGAACAGTGCTTTACAAAACTAACGTAATTAACCCTGTAGTGTATGAAGACACTGTCTCAGTATTAATGCATCTCACTCTGGTAACATATCAGGTTCTCATAAACGCAGACTATCATGCTATCTAGTTAGTGGCATGGTTTATGTCCTCTAAACATCTGAGCATCTGCTAGGTACTTGAGGATTTATTCACAGGCTGCCACAATGAGGCAGTAGTAAGTTGTGGTGAATGCAGTATTTACAGCACAAATGATGCTGAAGTGCTAATTAGTGCTAATTTGACTTGGCCCATTTTGGACCTCTGACAATCACAGCTCTTCAAAAGCAAGAAGGTCTCGCATATGCTCATCTAAGGAAAATTTCCGCCTCTCTATTTCCGCATCTATTATGATATTTCTAAGGCAAAACATTAAGAAATATAAAATATCTGTGTTTTCCTAAAGTAGTGGCCCAGGCCAGCTGCTGCTGCAGATCGATTTCTAGAAGAAAACTTTATATCTATTTGGCTCAATAGGGATTGTCAAATGTATTAGAGCAAAGCTAGGAAGAAAACGTCACTGAGTGTAGGTCTATGTGCTGAGTTATATACTTATTTGGAAGTTAATAAAAAAAAAAAAACAACTTATTTTTTTCCTCAAGATAAGCAAAAGCTGTTTCCCAAAGAGAGGGCCAGGAACAGGAGAAGCCAATTTCTCTGCTTTCATCCTCTGCCTTTGGGTCCTGATAACTGTACTTGCCTTCCTTCCATTTTCACTAGATGAATCAGGCTAGTGAAGAAAAACAGCTTAGAGATTCAGTAGGTTCATCCTTTGAGAAACATGATGCAGTAAACTTCCTTGATCAGGAATATTCTTCTACTAAGATGAGCTACATAATTAGGTTCCTTAAAAAAGTAGACTTTGAAGCTATACTCTGCCTCCAAATACTTGTCATATGACCCAGAAGGCAATAAGTGAAAAATTCTGAACAAATAAATCAAAAAAGCTGACACACTTTTCCAGGTGGTAAAGCTTTCGTGTGCTAACAAAAGGCTTGATTCCCATTGCTTTTGATATCTGCAGGCCAGCGAAAGCACTACTCAGTGATCGCCAGTGTAGCAGAATGAGGCCAACGGAGTCATCACTCAAGAGAGTAACTACTCCAGGGATCTCTCAGGTGGATGAAATGCTGGACAAAGTACTACTGGACATTTTCTACAAATCACACTCAAATGATAATTTAAAAATACATGTAAATAATAATTTTTAAAACTCAATTAAATACTTTAAATACCTAAATAATAAAAAATACTTAAATAATCCTGGTTTGTGTTTGATCAACTGCATTTGTGCTTTATGTTTCCATCATAAAAAAAGCAACAGGAAAAATATTAGATAGATAATTTTCTGATAACTGCTCATCTGATCAAACTATTGGTACTAAAAGTGAGTGGCTCCAGCATTTTCATGGGGAGGTGGGAGGTAGCAGGGGTGGGAAATAAATAAATAATAAAATCACAGGACGGTGCACACTTCTAATAAATTAAAAGCAGCAAAATATGTCATTGAATAAAAGCCTACAGATCCTACAATTGAGAAAAAGCAATAAATATACACTGGATTAAAGCAGAAATAATTTTTAAAAAATGTGGAGCAGCATTAGGAATGATGTAAAGCTCTTGTCCCATTTTCTTCTGCTAAACCCACCAGAAAATTTAAAAAAACCCTATGAAAGATACAACAAGAAATTGTGTTGCTGTGAATAATTCCTAAGAGACCATTCTATCATGTGTCGGGTCATGTTCATCAAACTCACCTGTAGCTTTTACATTTGAACATTTCTCACATGAAGTTGAAGCGTGCACTCACAGGAAAACAAAGCACTGATCACCCCTTCTCAAATCACAGCGGAGATTATCCAAGGGCAAGCACAGCTCAAATTTACTTTGCGTTAGACTTGGCACTGTACCTGATCGCATGGCTAACGTTTCTGAGCATTGCAGTTACTGCCACCTAAGGGAATCCAGGACAAAGGGGACTGCAGAGGAGAGAACACACAAGGCAGAATGCAACATTCTCTTTTCCCTTGATTGTTAAAAAATATTACTTATGCAGTAGATCAGGAACTGGCCAAAGACCGTCTCATAAAATATCTCAGAAAATGCCAAATCATGAAAATAAACATAGCAGCATGCATTTAATTGAATTTCAGGTTTTATCCCCTCCCTTCTTCCTATATTAATGTTTCTTTTTCTCCCTTATGCTAATGAGAACTGTAAAAACATCAATAGAGGAGGAATCTTTTTTGTATATACACAACGCACACATTGGTGATAATGTCCTGTGAATACAATGATGTCCTAAATTTTTCTTGTAGCGACTTTTTACATTTTTCTTTGCTCAGCCAACCAATCCCTCCTAATGCCACACAAGATAAAGACACACAGACTGGAAACCCTGCTTTGCAGAGGGTAATGCACTTCAGTCATTCTTTGTTCTTGTTTAGTTCTATTCCAGCTTTCTGTAGTCTTGCACCATCTATTTCCATGGCATAATTATACCTATGGAGTTCCCTGAGAGCAGCAATGGGGAGGGTTTATACATAAGATTATCCTTTCTCTCCGGTTTCTGAAGGATGAGATCACATTTTAACACCACCAAAATCAATCCAGTCTCGTCAAAAAGCAGACAAACATTGCAATAGCAGAAAGCCTTAGAAGAAAGATTTGGTTTGCTACTTGTCTTTCAGTGACCACAGAAGACTGCTAAATTCCCTTCCTTAATATATGTGATGGCAAACATTTTTGAAGCACTGATTTTAAGTTTGCAGATGTGAGGATTCAGTTGCAGCAACTGTTATCACAGACATCTAAGGGCAGCAGGAAAGGCAATGAACTTGAGAAGACCTTCACAAAACAACACCCTGTCATCATCTACTTTTAATGTTCCTAATAGCATATCGGCTTTAGAGTTGTCCTGTGCAAAGTAACATTGCTGAGACTTTTGTAAGTCCCCATTTTACATCGGAAGAAAGAAAACTTGCAAAATTCCTGTTGTGACTTAGTAACACAACAGGCTCTTCATCCCTCTCAGCAGCAGGGGGCTCCTGGAAGTGAGAAATCTAGAGTTCACTGACTTCTCAGGAAAAACATTTTAAACGTGCTCTCTGCACAAGGACTGTAAAGGTGTTTGTCTCTGCACTTCAAGAGAGGCACGCTGAGATCAGGGCTGGACGCCAAGCACTGGCCCAAAGTTTCTCTTCATCAACAAAAACCACTCACTATGTACTGAGGTGAGCAAAGGCCTTCTGTGCACACCTGAACTAACTCTCTTCCATCTTTAAATCGGGCAGTTCAGAAAAATGCCACTTTTAACTAGGAGTAAAACTTTCTTCAAAGAAAGATTCTACATTTACAATGTAAGACAAATTTACTGTGGTGCTGCTTGTGCCAACATGTTCTCAATCCTCTTTCTCTTTTTCACTAGTATCTTTCCCCCACCAGCTCTGCATTTAGCAGGTAACATCTATTTCTAACACTGCTGATGAAAACAGCACAGCTGCTGCCTAAGTGTCCAGTCCACACATATGCTGACAAGATTGGATGCAGTGTGAGTTAGACGATTAGTTGTCAAAGATGATTAAGAACTGTGGGCAACTTAATTCAGGCAAATCAAATACTGCTCTAAAAATGCCTCAACTGAAAATGAAGCTTTAGAATAGGGTGATTGGTGGACATCATTTACAAAGAAAAACTGTTGGAATTTTGGGATATTTTGTTAAAAGAATTTTAGAAAAGGCAATAAGGACAGTTAACCACGAGGATTTTTTTTTTTTTTTAAACAGAAGCAGCCCAGACAACTCTCAGAACCAGAGTGCAGCAAGCTATTTGCATACGTAACTAACAGTTTTCATGCACAATTACCTTGTTATTCAAAGTATACTTACAATTGCAATGCATTCAGGGTGAAATTTAATGCTCTGGGGAATAGACCCTGCACGGTCTAGAGGCTATTAAATACTATTTTGCCAAGCTGTTAAGTGATACATTTCTTAATGGATGAATTCCACCACAGTTAAGTATTACCCTTTGTTGATGCAGCTCCGGGTTGATCAGTCCTGGAAAGCAGGTACTTGTAATACAGAATAAATGTCATTTCTAGAGACAAAACCTTGGCACTGTTTCAGACAGTTGTTTTTTTTTTTTTAAAAAAAAAGCCACCTTTAATTCTTTTTGTGTGCAGGTAGGTTTTCCTCCAAAATATTAAATAAGCATGAGGATGCTTTTAGTCCCTATTGCTACAGTAAACCTATGGCTGAAATCATTCTCCACTGACCTGTACAAAATGGGAGATTTGCTTCCATGAGTATTCAAGAACAGTTTTTTAACAGGTCTGCAACAGAATTAACCAGAACAAAAGATTCCTAGGGCAAAACATACTCTCAGATTTTCCAATATTCGTCTCATGCGTCGAAGAGGTTTGCCTAAAATGAGAGAGTTATTCCATGCCTTCCAGCAGCACAGGCTGGGGGCCAGAGTTACTAACACTGGGGGGAAAAAGAATCTTAACACAATAAAAATATTGTTAAATAATTTTAAGCGAAACATCTTGTGCTTGGATTTTTAAAGAGCTCAGAGTGTGCGTCAGATGGGAGATAATCTGTAGTGATATGGTTAAAGTGCAGTTTCAGGATGACCTGCCTTCGCATCTCTCTCCATTAGAGCAACTTTTCTCTTAAGCTGTCCCCTCTGCTTCTCAAATGCTTTTGAAGACAGAAAACTAAAAGTTCTTGACAGTGCTATGAAGGCAAGTAACTTGTGCTTCCCACTCCCTTCTCCTCATGCCAGTAGCCTGACTCACCTCTGGATATACACGTACACACAGAGAGAAGTGGTTTTGGTGCTCTCTTCTTCTGGAAGTACCCGCAGCCACATTCTCACAGATGTATCTATCTGACCTTCACAGCTGACACATGCCAGGTCTGTCCACAGTCTGATGCAAACTAAAGCAACACAGCTGTGTTAGTGTAATCCTAAACCAGCCCTAATAGAACCAGCTGAGAGAGCAGGGTATTAAGCTAGCCAAGCTGACCATGGCTACATGGTTTTTGCAAGCCTGGACAAATCATAGGCAGATTTCACTCAAGTGAGAGTGGGTTCAGGAGACCTTTCAGACTTACCTATACACAAGTAATGCATTTTGTCTTTACTATGTGGTAAGGAAGGACTCCCCATTTTACAAGTGGGAAGAAAAGTACAGTCAAATTCAAAGATTGACCCAGGTGACACAGGAAACCACTGGGAAAGCTCTCAGCCTTTTATTAGTCACTTTGGTTGACTGCAGTGCCTCCCTGCTCTTCAAGTATTTCCAGACTGCTCTTTAGTATTACAAGCAATACCATGTATTTCTTCAATAACAGCAGTGGAGACTAAGCTGAACATGTTGATAATTTGTCTTTTATTCTGCTCCTGTCAGAGCGTATAGAGTATCTTGCCTGGAAAAAGAAACCAGAAGAGACCAGTAAGCTGAGGCCAGCACTGTCTGTAGTCTCCTCCAAGAAGAGGATCCTGACCACTCTTCTCCAGGGCCAGGGGAAACCCAAACAATCTGCATCTCTTTTAGTGTGCACACACTATTCAATCACTCACTTGGAAACCAGCTACAGCCTGTGGCATGGCGTGCTTGGGACTAGGATACATGGGGAAAGAGGTAACTGCAAAACCTCTGTTTAGGATCTCAATTGTTGTAACATGTTACACCAGCTCCATTTTTTAGCTAAAGTTTAATTTGTCCATAGCTTTGAAAATAGACCTGATTCATGAATATGCATAAGAATATCTTAGTATGGTCAATTTATATTTGTATCATAAGATTACTTGTTTAAAGGAAAAGGAGTGGTAGATTTTGATGAGAGGTTGGAGATGTTCCTCCAAAACCAAGAAAGCCTTCCACAATGGGTACAGACAGTACTGATACCAGGTGGAAGGCTGTACTCAGTTATGAATTTTGATTAATTTCTCTGTTCTCATTTCCAAAGTTTCATTGAGCAGATGTCTCAGACACCATCCACTTCCTTCCTCCCTTTCTGGTTTGTCTATTTAGACTGCAGATCCATGAAGCAAGAATGTTTTAATTCAACAGCAGTACAGTACCTTGCACAGTGTAAGCCTTTTATCTAGAACCTGAAGACCCACCTCAGATATACAAAGATGTACAGGAGTGGAGGCTACAAAGGAAGCTGCTTGACATGAAGGCTGAGTGGATTACTGAATAGACAAAGAAGTGTCAAAAGCTTTAAGTATCATCAGTTAATGGAGTAAACTCCTCCTCCCCAAAAGTAATACATACAGGAATGTATAAAATATCCCTCACATCATTAGAAGAGTTCTCATTCAGCTAATTGTCACAGTACTGTACATCCTTGTTAAGCTTAAATGGATTTTTTTCCCCACAAATTCAGAGAATTTTCTTTTAGCTCCATGCAAAATTCTGTAAATTACACATGCAATAAATCAATGAAAATCAAAGAAACTGCCTGTGCTTAGAAAACCAGCTTAATTTGGCATGCTTTACTGCACACTTCTAAATGCTCAAAATCTTTCAGGCCCTGCTTAAGCCAAATGCTTACACACTGTGCAAGTAATCTTTATAAAAAACCAGTAAATTAAATTTGGTACTAAGTGAGGTGTGAAATTCTTAAGTTGTCTCCTAAAAAAGGAGACATTGGGGTCAGATAAGGGCTGCCATCCAGTTGTCTCCAAGCACATGTGTTTATTTAGAAAGGAAAACTCATCAACAATCATCAAGTTAGGTGAAGAATAAGCATTATTACAAATCCTTCCTGCTCTCTGCAAGAGTCATGGTATGTTTTTTAAACTGTTCTTTCGAAATTCACTTATTACATGGCTTGCACTGATTCAGCTGAGCTATTTCTGCTTGTTGTCTTCCTCGAGCACTCCAAGGTGCCTCTGCTGACTTATGCTGCTTTGTGGATCTCCCAGAGCCTGCTGTACCATTTACATTGCCTACTCTGGAAACAAAAAGTGTCAAATTTTACAGATCACTCCCTCCAGTTCCTTTCAGTAGCTATCAGTGGACCTCTTCATATGTCTCCCTTGCAACTGGGTAGCCGTTGTGTCCTAACCAGGACATTTACTGAGGAGACCTCAGCTCTGCAGTGCCCTCCCTCCTGCCCTACAGCCTGAACCTGCTGATCAAAAGACCAAGCGGTAAGAGTCCTGGGCACTTGCCTGCTCAGTTCTCCACACTGGGGGGGCGTCTCACAGGTGTTCAGTATGACAGTGATCTCAACTCTTTGAAACAAAAACAAAACACAAAAAACCCCAAACAAAAACCAAAGCAAACACCGCCACCCATCCCCCCCCCCCCCCCCAACCACATAAGGAAAGGGGTAAAAGTCTAATTTATAATATGATAGCATGCTATTTCTTGCAATTATAAATGTGCAGAGCCTGTTTTTGCCTAAAATCAAATACATTTAAAGAGTAGCATAAAAATGGAAATAATTAAGGCTTACCTGTTATCAAATCTAACAAAATATTTGAAATCCTAAACTTTGAAACACATTATAAACACACATTTAGACTGGAGACATGAAGTAGCTCAGAAGTTTTGAAGTTCTACCACTTTCAGAACAGAACTTTTTCAGAGAGCTCTGAACTGCATCGATTAACATTTCAAATCCACGTGAGTCTCCCTGGAGTACATGGAATCAGCTCTCCGTCTGTACAGTGTTTTCTACTTATAGGAACTAAGGATCTGAGGACCAGACGCTGCATTGGCATGTCCACTTCATTTCAGAAGGAGTCTGACAGTGCGGTATCACTTAAATAATGAAGCACACATCTGGCAGGAGATTGCTGAGGTTGGCTACATTTGTACAAGGTCAATCCATCCTCTAAGCTTCTGTATGCTGAAAATTAAGCAAGAAGTTTACATGGCAACAAGCAGAACCAACTTATCAATCTCAGAGTTTGTTTTCCAAGTAGCATGCCTTTCTTTTTAAATCAGTTTTTATTGTATAAAAATAGGAGGGAGCGCTATTGTATTACTCTGAGACATATTTTCTGAAACCTTTCATTAGCTAATGCATACCTATTTTAAAATATTATCCTTTTTCTTTTGTAAGGAAGGTAGAAAAACTACAATGCACCACACATGGCAAAAGGAAAAGTACACATACTTCTTCACAGAAGATCTACGCCACTGCTTTGCAAGTTACGGGCAAGTCTTAACAAAAGGGTGAATAATCCTTGAAGCAAGTGGAAATAATACAGGATCAGACTTTGGAAAATTTATTTAGTTAGTGCTTTCACTAATTTTCACAGAAGGACAATACCCGCTCAATAAGAAACATGGTATCCAGTATCTTTACACATTGTTATAATCTTGCTTTAAGGAAAATGCATCAGTCCTGATACAAAGTTTCACTTAGAAATTCTTTCTATGTTAAAAGAAATAACAGACATTTTTGTAAACACAGAGTAACATAGAAATGAGACAAACATAATGAAAAATTATTTTATCACTCAATAAATGACATTGGTGGTCCACAGTATGAAAAAACAATTTAGCAAGTAAGGGGTGTAGGTTAAAGCTCAGATCTCAACGATTTTTCACATTCTAACAATTATCCAAAGTAGCCTTTCCTCAGCAGTGATGGAAATCAGCTATCTGCATCCCAGCTCAGTGCTTTAACTGCAAGCAATATTTTCATCTAAGTCTTTGGCATTTAAAAAAAAGATACTCAAAGACGTTTTGCAAGTTTGCTTATTCTCCATTATTTAAAGATCTCAACTTCAACATCCTTTTGGTGTTGCTTTAGTGGCTTTTTTTCTTTCTCCATTTGGCAAGCATTGATTTTTCATTAATGGTCCTGTCAGAGCACGAACCAGCTGCTATGTCTCATGAAGTGGTAGAGAAAGAGGAGAGCTCCCCCTCAGATGGACACACATGCAAACACTGAATTATCAGCAGGAACATCACTCTCTCTGATCTTCTCCTGCTACCTTGTTCTTCTCTGAAGGGACAATGTTAAGCAGCCACCAAAAGAAGGGGTCAGAAAACACCATCACAGCTTGGCTGTAATTTGCTCCCCCTCTGATGGGAGGAGGCTGTCCATGGCTGCCACGCCAGCAGACACCAGGGCTCGATAGCTGAGCTCGTGTGACTGGGGCTGGCCCCTTTCACAGAGCGACTCAGTGCTTCAGTCACCACAGGTGATGCTTTCTGGTCTTGTCATTTCTTGGCATCTCTTTTCTGTGGTTTTGTCCTGAAGTGACTGAAAATCTAGAGGAGAATCCTAACATAAGTGTACAGAGAAATCTGAAACAAAAGAAATGTTTTCCTTTCTTGGTTTTTCCCATTGCTCTCAGCTTTACATTACCATCCTGTAAGAATCGTCAGCCTCCTCTACACCCAGGATACTGTAATAGGGACTTTAACACTGTAATTTCCCATTAAAACTGTGGCCTGTTCAATGAGTTCTCCAGACACATTTTAAAAGTAATCTTGGTTTTATGAGTCAGTTAAAAAAAAAAGTAAAAAGCACCTCTGATGACCACGGAAAGTTCTGATATGTTGGCACAAGTCCATTATGATGCCAAGTAACACCCCACCATCCAAATACAATCTGAAGTGTCTCTCATCCGTGGTGTGCTTGGTTGTTTATCCCAGAGCATACACAGAGAGCTAGTCAAGATGCTTTTTTCCTGTGGGGCTCAAGAGCATCCTATATGCCTTACCACCAAAAAGACGTTACTCATGCAACACGTTACCATGGAGAGGAGCCACTTCATGCTTTGCTCACGTTGCACTTCTTCCCTTTGTTTTTCTACCTTGAAAACAAGGACACTATCTTCTACATGTGGCACCAAGCACATTCACTTCAGCATCACTTTAATTTTTGTTCAGTTGAGATCAGCAAAGAAGATGACCTGTCAGGTAAGTTTGTGCTAACATTTGATTTCCTTCTTGC
This sequence comes from Strix uralensis, assembly GCF_047716275.1. Lineage (NCBI taxonomy): Eukaryota > Metazoa > Chordata > Aves > Strigiformes > Strigidae > Strix > Strix uralensis. The sequence continues at coordinate 9,397,000 of NC_133983.1, read as the reverse complement.
CTCTAACTTGGTTAGTCACTAACTAAAACTATTATTTTGCTTTCTTAATAGACAGACAACCTCTCTTGGCAAGTTTATTGACAGGTCTATCTCCCCTGATTTCTTTCCTCATGGAAAAACAACTACTTGAATAGGGAAAAGCAGCTAGAAAGTTACAGGAACAGGCTGATACCCCTTTTGAAAAGAGGTGACACACTCTGGAGATCCAGGCACTCACCACACACTGAAGTCCAGCAGCATTCCCACTCCTGAGATCCGTATCTGTGCTACAGCCTTGCAGCCATGAGGCCTCCCCTCTTCTGAGGCAGGGCTGAGGTGCTGGAAACAACTTCACTGTAGCAATGACTATCCCATAAATATCATCAGTTTAGGGACTTTGCATTGGTTTCTCCATAGTGCAACCAGGGACCTGAAACTGAAAAATCAGGGGGTTTTTACAAGTGCTTCACCTTTCAGGGCTTCTGGACAGTGACCAACAACCCTTGGGCTGCCCTGTCCATGTCTTTCACTCAGCACGTGAAAATCCCTGGGACAAGGTCTGCAGAGTTACATGCCAACAGCCACGAGGTGGCACGCAGAGGACAAACTTGTCCTGTCTGTGACAGCACCAGAAAACTGCAGCAGAGCCATGTACATCCAGAGAAGGACATCCTGGCTTTAGGCAAACACCAAGAGACTGGACCTCTACTTGACACCTTTATCTTCTATGCCTCACGTGCAGCTCACTGCTCATCTATTTTGCTGGAGAGTGGGTGGTTGGTGCAGCAAAACTAGGCAAAGACAGCAAAGGGGATTATTGGGGTGATGAGGGGGTGCAGACCTGGCTCGATAGAAACACGTGCTGAATGGCTGCTGTCACTGTAGAGACACCTGTCAGTCTTCTTGTTCCATCTGTTTCCTGAAAAAAGAAAAGCTGGTTGTCTATGCTTCTGAAAGCTCTCCTTTGGGAAAAGATATTTCATATTGAAGCACAGTATATGCAGACCAGCTAGCCATGGCAATAGGGACAATGGAGGTAATAAATGCTATTTTGTTCCTGAATTAGACCTAACTGCAAGGAAGAAAACCATATTCAAACTGTATCGAGAGAATAAGCCCCAGTGTGCCTTGGTGTCGGGTGTGATAGCCTGCTCTAGCCAAGAATCTCCTGTGCAGCGTACATGTTTAATTATTCCAAGCATCTCTTCTCATGTTGGATATGGCTACCTGTGAATTTGAGAAACGAGAAGATCGAGGCTTAGTACCCTCCACTCGCAGCCTACATGAGTCAGGAGTAGGACCCAGACATCCTCACAGCCAGGCAGAGTACTTCACTACTGGAAAAAGTAGCCGTTTTATTTTGCCAAACATGTTCACACTGGAGCAATTATCTTTGGCAATCTCTACCAATAATTTTAAAATGTTCTCTTCAGTATCATCACTGAATTCAAACTGTTTTGTTGGGAGTTTTTTTAAATCCACTGTCATTCTCCTTTTTAGCTCTAATTATCTGGATTGCATCCACACCATGAAGCAGAATTGTGACAAGAAAGCAATCACCCCAGAGATTTCCCAGAAATTTGCTTTCTAATCGGGTTGAAAATGCCTCAGCTTTCTGCATCACATTTTGCACATAACTGGGTTTTCTATGAACACCATCTATGAAACGCAGAAACACAATACTGTAATTATTTAATTGGGTTGTTACACCACAGGATCTTACAGTGCTAGGTGCTGTACCTAGCAAAATTTAGGCAAAAAGATAGTCAGTTCCTGTGCAAAAGAAATAAATACTTGAGGGTAAGATGAAAAAAAAAACCAAACCTGGAAAAAGTGATTAAGAAGATAACCTTGAAATGAATAGGTGTTGCACTGTAAGCATGATTCTGTAATTCTATTGCAAAGAAAAGAAATATCATCTGTTGGTGAAAATCCAGAACTTTCCAGACTTATTTACAGACATGTCATTTATGTCATGTAACCTCTCTGCTCCTTATTTACTCATTGGTAGAATGGAAATAATATAGCTTCCTCATGAAGCATGATTAAATGTTCATAGTGCTTTACAATAATTTGTTTGACAATATGGCTGTGGAATACTATTGCTAAAGACAAACTGTGCAATATTTATAGCTGATACAGTATTGACTAAGCTCATCTCTTCTGTTTTTAAAGTTTTAGCTAAGCAATGCTTAATGAAATTTGCTAGACTAACTGCTCGTGTTGTCTCTGCTGGTAATGCAAAAGCAAACGGCTGTAAGTACAGTACCCTGAAGGCAGACATTAGGAGTTTCTCTGTTGAATCCAGCAGAGAAGTTTCTTGCATCTCCGTTGAATGCCATCATGCTGTGATTAGTTAATCATTAAGTACATAGTGCTTTTAATTAACTGCCAACTCTGCTTGGGCATCTGTTCTGAAAATCACATCCGATCATGCTTTTCCCAGTCTGTGGCTATGGAGCTCTTCAATAATACAGTTGCTCCATTCTCCAGCTCTCTCTGCTGCAAGACAGCTCAAGTCCAGAGTGTCCTACATGAAATGAAATATAAATGATCTATTCTTCCAAGGGAATAAAAATAAATGGGAATTAAACAAACTTATTTGCCTCAATAGGTAATAAATGCTGCTATTAAAAAAGCAGATCAGGCCAATTAACATTTTTTTCTGGAAGAAAAAAGAGGCTGGAAGAATATTTTTATTCTTTAGGTTCAGCACACAATTTCATCAGCTAGCCATTTTTAAAAACCACTAATCTTTAACTGTAGAAAATAATCCTTTATTTTCTAAGGGGCAGGGAGACTGATAATAAATACAACAGATTCTGCAAATTATTTCATTTGACTTAAAGTGAGAGAAAGACACACAGTGCAAACATTCCCTTACAAACACTACATTTCTCCATCTACATAGCTCAAACTCTGCTGGGTTCAAAAAGCTCCATTTTAAGTGTATTTTAAAATAAAACTCCAACATATTTGGAGCATATACTGGGGGAAATAATAAGATTGTAACATATCTTAGGTACCACATTCTGTTTTAAAGGCGACAGAAAAAAAGCAACATTAGAGCAAGGAGAACACACAGTGAGGCTGGTAGTAGGCAGGGCATCTTCTGCTGGTGCCATGAATCTGGTTGAAAACCAAGTCACACGGAATCAGAGGATGACTGTGGCCATTTGATGGCGTGAAGCGAAATAAGGGCAGACACCTAGATCACGAGGGACACTGATTGTGTGACACTGTATTAGCAGTTTCAAAGAGGCCGAGAATTTGTTGGGTCATATTCTGTTCCCTAGCCTAGGCACAGGGGGCTGGACCCCTCAAGAGCTCTGGCCTGCACTAGAACAGACCAACCTGCTAGGTTAAGGATAGAGCTGGTGTTTTATGGCATGAGAAGTAGCTGTGCCAGTACCCTCCTGCTCTGTTATCACAGCCAGCACTGATGCAGCTGGCCAGAAAACACCAGTCTCAGCCAATGTTCTCGTGCTCCAGGTAAGACTCTCAGTCACACTGCATATGTGTGCTGGCCATGTGAATGTTCCTGGAGGTATGGCAATGCACTGCAAGAAGCTGGAAGTGTGGGCACATGACTTTCTACTCAAAACTTCTTAGTATAAGACAAGGACATGCAGAAACCCAACGAACAATACAGAGGACCACAGTATAGCAACTTCCCAGCTGCCACTCCCACACCAGTATGTGCCATTTCAGACCCTCCATCTCTGAGCTGTTACTTATCACATATGAATCCGGGCTAGTAAAAAGGTAGAATTCATAAACTGCCCATTATTTCTATATAGAAATGTATGTCAAGGAAAAGGGCACTCTTTGTCAAGTATGGAGAACAGAGAAGAATAAACCATCATTAAGCTTTAAACTCATGGTTCTTTAAGGAGTGGAGCTAAGAAACTCATATGAACCTTGCAACATAGAATAAAACATTACACTTAAACAATAGCCAGTCTATAGCAGATAGGCATGTAACGATTATAGTTAATGTAACAAACACTCACTGCCAGATACACATTTTACATAATAACCCTTTTTCAACAAGTTCAAAGTAATTCTCTTGTTTTCTTTAAAAATTCTACTGCGGATGTCAAGATGTGCCAGCACACAGAAAAGAGGTATTTCATAACGATACAAAAACATGCATTTCTAATTGTTTCCATACTGAACTACAATGAGGGCAGCACTTTTATATAAGGAGTTCAAGGTATTCCTGGGAACAGGCTGTTTTCTGATGACATCATAAGAACACTGTCACTCAGGCAACAACTTGCTACTATGGCAACCACAGCTTTTACAGATGCTGAACGTCAATGAGGTTAAAAACACCATTTGGAGATTTTCTAGTTAATAGTTTGCCAATATTTGATGCAAGAAGCAACAAGGAGTCTGTTGCAGATGCACAGCATTATGCAGTTCTCTACCCATTATTGGGAAGCTAAGAACAATCAGTTTTATCTTCCAGACAAGGAGTTTCTGGGGTAATCACACTTTCAGAGATGTCCTTAAATGTCACTGCTACTAGAAATAGGCCTCAACACTAACTTTGTGATTTGGGGGCAGCTGGAATAAAAGCTGCCTCATCCAAAAGAGTCCCTAAACATTTAGAGATTTGGGGATCTAGAGTTTTAACACTCTCAGAGCAGAAACCACACAGACTGTGAAGATAGTCTGGCATTATACAAAGACATGTCTTTGGTAAAAAAACAGATTTTTTTTTTTCCCCCCAAATGCAAAGAATTATAGGATACAAGACAAAAACATCTGGTTTTGTAAGCAATTGGTATCTGTGCTGAGACTACTGTCAGATAAGCTACAATCAGCTACAAAATGTTTTAAAACTAAAAGCGATAAGTTTCTGTTCCAGAACTTCATGCATTTTACTAACTGCAAACAAATCTCAGAGGCTCTAGAACATTGTCAAATTAAAGATATCAACCTGGCCAGTAACCTGCCCTCTGCAGGACATTAGACAATTTCCTAACTTTAATCACAGATTTGTTCAGCTGGTTTTGTCCCCAGCTGATACAGCAGAGGCTTGCAGTCAACATTCTCAGTAAATCAAATTTTCTGTATTAGAAAGGGTCATAAACACAATCCGGTCAGAACCTACTCTTAAACTTGACTGAATATCAGCAGAGTATTTTTCCATTCTGCATCAGCAAACCTCAACTTACTTAGGTCCTCCAGGAGTTGCAGTGTCTGCCAAGCTAGAGAGCTGCTTGGGGTGGCCTGGCATGGGGAGGAAGAAGTGGAGGGTGAGAGGGGTGCACAGATTTACCCCTGGGGCTTCTTTCCTTGGCAACACCTTGCAGTGAAGCTCCTCAACTAAAACTGTGATAAAAGTGGAATTTAAATGCGCAGTTAAAAATGCAAAACCTGAGGTATATTGTTTTATAATGAGTTTGCTGCCACATTTGAACTAACTGGCCACTACTGGCAGTCTCAGAGGAACAGCTAAAGCCAAATTATAACACTTATTTGCAGGGTGGTCTCAACAATGGGATACTGAGATGCAACAGCAAGCTTTGAGAATCGCTCCTGTTCTGGGTCTGTATGAAAGCCGTCCAACTCCAGGGCAATGAAGACAGCATGCTGTAATTGTTACAACCACAACACATGCTTTCAATACACCCACCTACTGTACATCTATGTTGTTTTCCATATGTATCCTACCAGGCATTTCGTAGTGTTCAGGACATTTCCTTTTTAGTCCAGGGGAAAATTAAGGCCATTGCTGATTTTAATTTCCACACGTTATCCAGCAATCCTGGGTCCTATTGGCAGCAGAGCGCCCTCTCCACGCAATTCTCCCCCATCATCTGTGAGAACAGAGATGTGGAAGAGGCCAATTACCTTTTGGAGAGAAGGAAATTACTTGCTTATAATTGAGTTCTCCGAGCATGGTGTCCGCTATTAGAGCCACACTCATCCTCCCACCTCCCCCTGAGAGCTGGGGTTTTATTCCTATTTAAGTTCTAATTATTATAATTAGTCTGAAAAGGATTTGGGAGTTAGGGGCTATGATATGCCATATAGACCCCTCAAGGCATCTTTTTGTACTAACTCATTATGACCAGTTCTAAACTTTACCATTTAATCTAGTCATTCAGTACCCAAGGTCACAACAGCTGAGACCCCCTGAGCATCAATCCACAGAGACTCCCACCTTCAGAGAACTACAATTAAAAGGTAAATAATTCCCTTGCTGCCTTCTCTGTGAGGCAATGCTATAAGTCAGCGAACAGAATCCAACCTCAGCCTAATTACTACTTCGATAATTTACACAGTTGCAACAAAAAAGTTGGCAAACGCTTTTTCATTTATCAAAAAGGAAACAAGGCCAACTACAGTTCATTTCAGACTGGACGTGACAAGACTTAACCTTACAACAGTCAAGTTGCAAAATTTGTTTGTCTGTATCACTCAAACTCCAAGAAATTCTGAAGAGTTACACTCCAAGAAAGTCAAATCATCATCACAACATGCAGGCCATGGAAACAGTATTCTTCATCATGCTAATTAAAGATGCAATCCTGTTCTTTGCTTATTCCATCACAAAAATTCTGTTGAATCAATACAGTACAAGTTTTAAATTATTTGAATCAGGCTGTGCATAAAAGGATTCAAAACATTCAAAGCTGAATTGAAGTATGAGCGAGTACAAATTCTTAAAAATACCATCACCCAAGTTGACAGATTCCAAGAAATTCAACAGATGCTGGTATTTTCCTGAATGACAGCAGCCTCCAGGCCTGAAAATTGTAAAGCAAAGCTTTGAATTTCACAGGAAAGAGCATGAAATGGTATTAAGCAAAATAGTTTGTTACAGTGCCAGCAGTTGGAGTTCAGTGCACGGTGTCAGTAGATGGAGAAGGAGGCAGTTTCACACACTTCTATTGCTGATTTTTTTGAAAGGTAAGTGAATTACATCTGCAAATCAGAAAAACTCACCCACATTTCTACCAACAAAATGCACTGCGCAACAATGTAATACTAATTACACATGCCATTAACCACAAGTACAAAACTCAATGGCTATATTGAATTCTTAGTGAAAAGGCAGCTCTTTGACTCAGAATTTAGAAAGTGTAAGTAATAATGTACACCAATTTCTAGATAAAAAAACCCCAAGTTCATTACATAAAAAAAATATATTGGAAAACAAACTGTCTTCTAGATATGTTTTTTTAATGAGCAAATCACAACTTAGTACATGTTATTATGTCTATTACAAGGCAGCATGTCAAATTTCGGTACTGGTTTGGTAGTACATACTAACATCACACTTGAAGGTTTGACAACTCTAAATCTTTGATTGCAAGCAAGTGCATCTAGAGGAGGGGGAAAAAAGGCTGTATTTGTTCTCATCTTCTGCTAGAACTATGAGTGCCAATTCTTCAGCCTGAAAGCAACCTGAATCTCTACCCTGGGATCATAGGTGTAGCAGCTTCAGCACTGTCCCTAGCTGTACCACATCCTCCTAACCAGCACACACAATTAAGCATGATAGGTAATCTTTGCTCTGAAGCAGGGTCCACAAAATGAATTCTCTTACTCCCAGCCAACATTAGTATCACACTAGGGACCAATATGAAGAGGTTTGCACTGTTGCTGTCTGAGCTCTGTGTTTGCAGGTGACAAATAGACTTCAATTTCTAGTGTTGCTGGGTCAGAAATAGCCTTCTAATTTTCCTAAATTAAATTATAGGCTACTGTCATATTTGTAGCCAGGTACATTAACTACAGAAGCAATATTTCAGCTGCTGCTGTTTCTTCCTCTAAGAAAATAAAGTGGGAGAGGAAGTTGAAGGACAAAGGCAGGGAAGTAGGTCAAATATTGATACCTTAATCTGGACGTCAGGATGCTCTTGTAGCTGTTCAAATGACTGAGGCCCCATATAACAATTGTGGCAAGACTAAAGATTAGTCCCAGCCACCATGTTACTTACAGTTCTTGAAAGTCAGTTTTTACTGGTGGCCATTCAGCTTTAACTACATTGTCAGATACATACAAACCTCTGGGGGCATCATTTAGGAGAGAAAACACTTTTGTTTCCACCTATTGACTGAGAAGGTTGTATGTCATGGGCTACCCAAAGCTTTCCAGCACCATAGGCAAAAGTTAATTTCCCCCCCTAAAGGATGAGGAACAAAATAATATATTTTGTATTTACTACTGGCAGCAGCAGCAAAACTCCACACAAGGGTGGGGGAACCCAGGAGGACATGTAGTGCTCCAGGAAGGTCATCAGCTCTCTTGAATCTCCAAGCTGCTTCCCTCCTCCTGATAACAATGCCAACCCTGAGAAATTCAAACCACAGTGATGGTGGTTAAAAGATGTACAGGCAAGAACCAAGCTGCCCTGTGCCTGGGATATGAGGCCATGATCCCCAGACCCTTCAAGGCTACATTTTCCATTTCCTCTTCCATCACCAGCGCCCAGAGAGATGCCTGTTCCAACTGCACAACTCCCAACTGAGTCCCTCTGCACTCCCACCCTCTCCCCTCCTCAAGGAAGGCACAAGTCCCTCTAGCCTACCCCCTGATCTCATCTCCTTAAGATGTGGAACCCACACTTCTCCCAATACATACAGGCTGGTGCTGACGCATACAACAGCCAGCTCAGTCCAACCCTGCCTGCCTCCATCCGTTCACCTCTAAACAGCACCAAAATCATGAGCTTGGTGGGAGAGGAGGAAAGCGTGGGCTCTGGTGGGAAGCCAGGCTGAACACAGGCTACTGAGTCCCAGCTCTCCTGAGCACCCAAGGGCTATAGGGAGCACCCTGCCCATGCTGGTCCTCTGGGCGCAACACGCTGCACTCCTCTTCAGTGACTGACTGAAAGCAAAGAGTTATTTCCCTCCAGGAGAAGTTGCATGTGAAATGTCCAGCAAATGCATAGGACTCGAGTAGACTGTAATTATAAATTAAAGGGGGAAACTAAGGTGCCAAGTCTTTGATTTGTATTCCTGGCAGCAAACTGTCAATGACATTGCAAGATGCATTTTTGTTTTTTTCCCATATGTGGCTTTTACAGAAGGTTTTTACTTTAAATCAGAAGACAAACATGGAGAAAAATATTCCTACTGAAGCTTGTTTATAGTGTGTTTTCCCAGGCTTCCTCCCCTCTTGTACTTAAAGGTCACCTCAACCAGAACTGCACAGATTCACTCCCAGGTCTTTCCATGAAGTGTTAAGAAGAATCTATACCATGTAATATTGTAAAAATACTACCTTTCTCTAACAGTGAGGTTAAGATCTCATTTAACAACAAATACATTATTTAATCTCTTGAGTCATATCTAGCATATGCTATAATCATAAAAAGACACAAGCCTCCCCCATAAAGCTGCTCTCAGCACACTGTATCCCACAATCGTTCACTGCTCTTCCAATAGCTCTAGGAAGGGTCCATTGCTAGTGGTATCTACATCCCGGCACTTTCCTTTGAGCTACTGATTAATTAAGCTATTAGATGGCCTGAAGTCCCTGGGAGCCCCAGATTAGTGAATCCAGACTTTTGCACAAGTATTTTATTCCTGACGTTGCACCTTTTGGGAGATGGTTGTAGGTGAATGATTTTTCTATTGTGTCAAAAGATGTACTGATTTAATTTAATGCATTTCTGCAAACAGAGTCATACTTGTTCCTCTCCACAAACAGCTACCACATGTGAACACCACTAACATGCCTCCCTTCTTGTGATCTCTAGTAGCCAACCTCACCTCAAAACTGCACATCATCACAAGTGTGCAGCTCTGAATTCAGTGCTGCAGACAGCACTCAGGGATGGAAGCACCGGCTGACGGGCTCCTTGCACCTCCTTGTTGCAGTCTGCCTCAGAGTTGCTCTGACTTCCCACACATCTCACTATCTCCTCTGCCCCTTAATTTATCCTTTTGGAGGTTACTTACATAAGTAGTGATTGAAGCACTTGAAGATGATGAAGTGGAAGTGAAGTAAATTAAAGCTCTAACAAGGAACACATGCAAACATAGAGAAGAGCATCACTGACCGGGCATGAAAGAAGCTGCAAATTATGCTTTCAGAAGAGAGGAATACCCTCCTACACCTCTTCCGCACCTAAAGTTTAGCTAATTTTTCTCCTCTAGTCAATGGGGGCTCAGCTCTGACACAAAAATTGCCTCTGTTGTACCTTTGCTCCCAATCATATTTATAACAAGTCTCCAAAGCTTGCCATTTGTAGTCCACTCTGAACATGCGGATATTAAATATAAATCATCCTGAACATGTATATAACTGCTTATTTTGCAATCTTTAAAACGTCTCTGAAAACAGGACCCTAAAAATGCAGAAAAGGACACTTTTATCATGGCCAGCAGCCATATGCTATTTTCTAAACACCAAATCACAGATAGCAAAGCAAATCTGTTATGTAACTCATGGAAGTAAAGACACTTTTCCATCAAAATGCTCTTTTATGGTGATTCAGCTGCAGATAAGGAGATAATACATATATCTGATTGTATAAACACTAAGTGAGAAATTTGTTTCCAGAAAGGATGAAAAGTAGAAAAAGCATTTGCAATATTATTTTGAAAAAAGTTTTATAATCCAGTACATACACTGAAGGCTTTTATAGCCCCTCCAGTTTTCAGTGTGGAAAACACACACTGGGAACCTTTATGAGGCAACAGGAATGGAAATGTAGCTGTTTAAATCATTCCCCTGTTCAAAATGCTTTTCTACAGTAAACAGTTTTACAGTTGCCCTCAATTTAATGCCTCTGTTCTGGTCACTTGAACATGGTTAAGATATTGCCCGAGTTGGAGCAAGCTGGCCTTGCCCTGCTACAGGGCTAACTGCTCAGTTAACCCTTTCTGTCTGGTTGCCAGGACATTGCTCCATGGCATGACACAATAAAAGCCAGTTTATTTCTTCTGAATTCTGTAACTATCTACCACCCTCTTTAAAATCAATCATTGGTAGACATTTTCATATAGGACTGTTTTTATTAAATTTAGGATAACAATGTTACCATTAGGTAGCATCACTACCATTCAGTTGCCATTCACCACCATCAGGACCTGTTTGCCTCAACAGCCCAACTACATTTGAAATTAGCATCCTTCACGCCTTTATGAAATCTGGCTGACATGAGTTAGAATACTGTAGTCAGGCATGTTACAGGCCAGCTGGACAGTAAAAAAGCTAAGACAGGGAGAGTCTTCAATACCAGTGAGTCATTCCAAGCATGAAGTGGAAAAAAATAGGTGCTTTATCTTTTCAATATCTAAACAGGAGGGGAAAGAAAGGAAGGGGAAAGAAAAAAAAAAAAAAAAAGATTACCTGAATTTCTCACATACATAAGATCTAATGGAAGAGAAGATCTAACTAGCCATAACACGTTTGGAATTGACTTAAGCATAGAAATGACACTGGTCCTGGATTCAGTTAACTAAAAAATAGACAAACTATTTTTCTCACAAACATACACAGACTGTCACAAGTAATTGCAGAATGCTAACTTACTAAGAGTTGTGATGCTTCTCTCTTAACATCTAGTTTAAGAAGATTATCGGAGTCCTTGACACTGTAAAGAGCTTGGATGACAACCTGATAAAGTAGAAGAAAAATGAAACGATTCCTAGCAAAACAGGCTAAACGTTTACTTTTATCATCATTCAAGAAAAAGTTGCTGCCTTATGTTTTTAAGGACAGACTATAATAAGTAAATGCAGTTTTCACAAGTATATTACGGCAATACAGAGGCCGTCACTTAAAACAAAGCTTCTCATTGGCAACCAGTCTGAATTTCCATTTTATCCATGCCTCCTTTTATCCCAGTTCCTAACTCCAAAGAAATGTCAAGGATGAGCAGTAACTTGTAGGTCTGAGCTGAGTCTCATCTACAGCAGGCGTAACCTATGAAGAGTATATTCAAGTACAAACCACGACAATTTACTTTGTGTATTTACCATTTTGAACAGAGCCTGTCCTTCAACAACTGCCTCTCAGAATTTCACCCTCTTTCAAATACATGAATATCACTCATGCCAAGGCTCTAGGACTGGGTTTCCCATATCTGAGGAAAATAAAAACTAGAGAAATCAGGCTTCTTTTAAAGTTTGACAAGGGTGTGAATTTTAGGCTGTTGCTCTAGTTTTTTGATTCATTTTTGCAAGGATAAAATTTCACAAGAAAATTGTGAGCCAAATCAAAAACAAATGCAGAAGAATAAAAAACTTAAGCCAAAAAGGTTTCTGAGATGGTGATGATTTCATTCATGGCTGAGGATGCAAGGGGGCTGTGCAAGGTCAGGAAGGTTTTACAATGCCTATATTTTGTTTGCTTATTTTTAAAAAAAGCGGGTGATATTCTAGAGAGCAGAAAGTTTATTTTTGTATAACATTTGTTAACTGTACTTCTGTAGCATTTGTGAGTTTTAATGTAAAGCATCTGGTAAAATACATATATGAAAACTGGGTGTAATTTCATAAATCATAGGGATTTGGAGATTTGCATGAGAAGAAAGTGCGAAGAACATAAAGGTTTGCTTTGCTTTTAAACAACTATTATAGTACCTTCTCCACACGCAACACTGAGTAAAAGTCTAGTGGCTTTTCAACACACACAAACTGAAATTAATTGCCTCACTTGCCTCTACACCAAAATCTCTCACATTGTCAAACTGATGCTTCCTTCATGGGAAAGATATCATAAAAGGAATTACGATTTCTCCTCTTTGACTACTGCATTCATCTGGGGGGAGATGGGTCTAATCTGGCTCCTGAGTTTCTAAAACCTCAGGTCCTGGTGTGCTTAAGTGGCAGATCTGCATCCCTTGGGAAACAACGACACTCTCAGGCATTTACCTCCTGTGATTGATTGTGAATACAAAAGGTAAGTGGTTCTTTTTGAAAACATAAAAAAAAAAAAAATTCCAGTGTATCTGCCCACCTTCTGTCAATGTGAAGAGCAGCACACTGGTAAGGTAGACAGCTTTTAAATGGTATTTATTCTGCTATTCAATTTAAAATACATACTAATAAGGTTTATGTGTCTTACACTTATGTTTACCTTGGCTGATACAAGCAAGATGTTAAGTGCTGCTAAAGTATATCTAAAGTATTAAAAAAATCTGTTACACTTTACATACATTATGACCACTCAAACCATTCAATGACTCTGAATACCCAAAATGATTTATAACTCTGCAGCAAATGGCTGCTAAAGACCAAACTTTCCTCCTTCTCTCCCCATGCCTCACACGGGACAAATTCCTTCTCCACACATCTCAGACCTGCCTCAGGACTTCCTTGATGTTTGCCATCTAGACAGGATTTTTAGTTACATACCGCCTGCCTACACTAAACATTAAGAACGCATTTTCAACTAATGTAAAGATGTATCAACATTAGAGTAAAATCATTATGGGGGTGCTGGAAACAACCATAAGAACCGCTAGTGCTAAAAATGCCCAAACTGCAGAATTAACCTTAAATTTACAAATAAACAGCCTTTACCAGCATGTTTTCATTCACAGACAATATGTCCCTTAGTGTGGGATGACCAGTTTGCAGCCGTTAATGTTGGAACAGAGTTGGTGATTGTTTTGAGAAATGCCCTCTGTTGGGGGGGGGGGGGGGGGGCGGGAATCTTTTTTATCCTCACTCCTTTTTCCAGACCAGTCCAGAAGGAGATGGCAGACAGTCTGGAAGAAAACACTTTTACATAAAATTATCTGAGGAAAAGATATTATTAATTAAACCTCTGCAGAAGATGAAAGCTTCGCTCATTGAGAACAACCCAAAGTTATGTCCTTTGTCCCTGCACAGCTTATAAATATTATTATAACAGGACAGATTATAGGATTCTGTCCTTCAGCTAAGACTAAGATTGTGAGGGGAGAAAATCATTTGACCTGGGGAACTAAATGCTCTGAAAGACATGTGTTTAATTAATTTTTAATCTGTAAACTGAATTAAATCTCTAGCTTAAAAGGAGTGTTTTGGAATTATAAAAACATAGTACTATTCACACATAAAAGAGAGGTTGGTCAGCCCTAATTTATGTACAAAACTCAAATTATTCCTAATTATGAAACCATGATCAGTTCTTAGATAGTACATTTTCTCCCACCCTTAATTCAAGTACACCCTTGTAGCATTTGCTTCTTCTGAGGAACAAATGCAAATTCCTTTCTGTTTCAATTCAACATCAATTAAAAGGGTGGCTGCCATTCAGACACTGCCTGTAATAAGCAGGATTTAGAACGCAGTAATAAGAAAAAGATCAATTCCATCTGAACTACCCTGCAGTTAAAGCTACAAGAGAGGCCTGTAATTTGACCAAGTAATTAATACCACTGTTTGGTATGGGTCAACTTATTTCTAAATTTTGTCCTATTTCATTCCTGTTTGATATTTAAATTCCTTGAAAGGACTATCTTAAACATTTTGTTTGTAATTGTAGGATCTGATGCAAACTGGTTAGTCTTTAAAAAAAAAAAAAAAAGCTGTAAAGAAGTAATGGAAGGTGCTACCTAACTACTTAAGTGAATCAAGAGGCCAACCCGTTATATCTGGTCTGAGAGAGGTTCCAGTGAAACCACTTCAGTGATCATATACCCAACTTTGTCAGCTTCCTGCAGTTATCAACCGAAAGAACAGGTTCAAATACAGGAGATTATAACACTCATGCTATTTTTATGAGGATCGAGTTACCAGATTAAGAGACATAATCCATTTTCCTTACTACAGCAATTACACTGAATCTGAAGAGAATCTTCCCTCTGCTTTATTGACACAGTCCTTTAAATCTAAATGATAGTTTTAAAAATTATTCCTGAATAGTAAAATATTAGTTTTTCTTCTGTCTTTCATTTTAATATAATTAAGAGATAATGTCAGTGGAACAGAACCTTGCCAGGAGATAATGATCTCATGCTGACAGACAAATAGTAAGGTGAAAAAAGCATTTAGTGAAAGCGCATTTTTTTAATCCAGTGATTTCAATTACTACTATACCAACTGATTAGTATCTAAGTACAACAGACCAACACTCTGGTGAAGTGACAAAGCTGGTACCACAAACGTTTGCCAATTCACATTGTCTTTGAAGACTGTAGCAGCAAGGATGAACGCTTTCCTCCACCCCAGTGGAAGGTTGTTCCTTTGCACATGCAGGTGTCTAGTAAGTTCAAATGACAGAAACTAAGCATCTGGTCATCAAAGTACTGCTTTGATGATTACCAAATTTCTGCATTCTTGCATCTTGAAAGAGGACAACTCCTGGATGCCCTGGCCCTGCCTCCTGGCTCACCAGAGACAGACCAAGTGACCAATCTTTTGAACATGCACCCTGACAACCTTCCACAGGACATGCAGAGTTACCAAGGGAACAGCCCTGCTCTATTTGAACCATTTTTTTCTTACTAGTTTTCATGCAATTTCAACCTTGGAATTTCTGAAGATCCTGAGGTTTTCTCTCAGTATGTCAATAGGATGCCTCTTCCCTATTCAATATAATAAAACATCCACTACAGCTGCTGTTATCACAAGCTCACTTTTATTCCTAAACTACCACCAATTCAATTGCTTTTCCCACCAAGTCAGCCTTGTAATTTTTTCTTTTTTTTTGTTTTCTTTTTTTTAATTATCAGAAATTAACCAAAAGGTCTGGTGCTCATCTATAAATATGACACAAGAGACACTGTTCTGTTCCATGCACTGGACACATTGGCTACAAAGACAATAGGAAATGCAGCAGGTCCCTTTAGGAAACCTGCCAAGTATCAATAAAAGATCTCCTAGCCCAGTGCTCACCATCGTTCCTCTTACAAGGTCAGTTCTCCTGCAGCACCTGATCCATGGTGCTGACTGTGTTCAATATCACTATGGTATTTTTTAATATCCTGTTGGAAGAAAGACTCTAAGACCTACCAGTATCATGGAAAATCAGGTCTTTACATCGAATATTCAGCTTCTGTCATAAAGGACTTAGCAGATTAAAATAAGTGATGATTCACTCCTTTATCTTCAGCCTTTTGTGCAAGGCTTGTAACAGTAATATCAGCTTCTCAACTTTTCAAACCTGTGGGCAAAGCAGTGATTGGACAGGTGAATTCTTAGTGACATGGATGTATTTGCATTTCTTAAACACCATATGGAGGTATTTGTGATAAAAGTAATTTTCACTTTTGAGAAGTGACATGTATTTGTCACTACATAGTCATCTTTCAATATCTGTGGACATAGCGGACCCTACATATTGTCCACATTTAGACAGGCACAGGATGACCTAAAGCACTCTTGACTAAGGTCAAATTAAAAAAAAGAAACAGAATTGTATAAAAAGCAAATTGAGACCAGTAAGAAAAAAAAACGTTTAAAGCATAAAGCATGAATTATAACTATAAAAGTAGAACCAAACATCACCAGCACTGTGGTATAAGATACACACAAAGGCAGAAGAAAAGATTTAATATTTGATAGCAGTCAACAAAATGGGAGCATACAATACTATGTGCAAGGGCACAAGCTAGTATTGGTCTTGGATGAATTACAGGGAAAGTGAATATTAAGTAGGCATTAATAGCATTGCCCTGCTTAGTGATACACTACAGCTAGCTCAGGTGCTTGGAGTTCAGGAAAAGTGTTTAAAATATTAGAGGAAATACAAAGAGGCAATAGAGGAATTAGAGGGTAAGATGTGTGAGGAGAGACTGCGGGAGCTAAACTTACATAGTCTCAAAGAGAGAAGACTCAGGGGGCCTCAATCACAGTCTATAAATACCTTCAAGGTAATAATATAAATGAAGGAAGGGAATTCTCTGGTCTCAGAAGATAGCAGGACAAGGAGCAATGGCCTGGAGCTAAGGAAGCAGGAGCGCAGGGTAGGTTCCAGGGAACCGTTCTTCACTCTGGCCTCCGCCGTGCTGGATGAATGCACTGCAGGGAGGAGGACTTGTTCTTCCACTGACTCCGGGGCACATTGCCCACACGCATGCACATGCTGCACTTGATGCATCCAAGACAGTTCTAATCAGCCAAAGGCCCCTGCAGAACCTGTGCAGCACTGAGTCGTACATCAGCACGGACAAAGAGCCATACATGGCGTGGGCTATCACAGTCTGCGTGCTGACTCGCAGGACTTCCTGCAAGCACGGGATTGTTCATATGGAGTGATTTTAGAGCGAAGGCACTCATTAACCTGGCGCCACTTTCACGAGCAGAGAAATAGCATTGCGTTTCTCCACGGCTGCAATTCACTACACTGGGATTTTTCTTCTTCTTAGAGCACTGTTACAAAGGCTGGTTTTGCACATTCTGCAAAGGGTGAATAAAGCTCAAACCACATATTAGCTAGCACACGTGGTGATTTGACTTCCATTTATCCACCTGGTTCAGCAGAGAACAAAAATTCAGAGCATTGTATCAGTTAAACAGAATGAGTCCTCATGTGGCTTATATACTCCTAGGATACATCCATGTGCAGAAACAGTAAAAAACATGACTCCATTTTTCAGGGAAAAAAAAATCAGTCTTTGTCCTGGGAAAAGACCAATATTTTAATCTTTTGTGCTAGTTTATAACCAAATCCCAGTTTCGGGTTCTCTGGCTATTCTCCTCCAAACCACCTGAAATTGTGATGGTGGCAATTCACAAGCCCCATAGCAAAAAAGGCAGCAAGTTCTGCAGCTGCAGAGAGGCATTTGCATCCAGCAGAGGCCAAAACACTGAAAATGAGGAAGGACTATAGAGACTGTGACAATAACTTGAAGTTTCTGAAGTGGCTTGACTGATTGACATGGCTGGTGGCAGAAGAAAGCAATCCAGAGAACATAAGCAAAGCACAACAAGAAATAATCATAGAAGCAGTCTCAAGTACTGTGCAAAAGGTTCAAACAAGAAAAGTAAATGAAAATGCCTCTTACTCCAGTGACCCACAAAGCATTTACTGTAGTTCTCATAAGGGATGGCTTCCCAACAAATCATCTCCTCTCCTCTGGACAGGAAGAAATCAACCTCCTCTGTTTTCTAGGAAGACCCTTTCAGCTTTACTAGAGTCCTAACATAACACTTAAACACAGAACAAAACAAAAGCCCCAACACTTCATCATACCTCATCTGTCCAATCTGTTTATGCTGCCCTTGCTTGAATCACAGGAAAGAATTTCAAGCAAAGGGATTTGATGTGTATGCTGTAGGCACTAGCAGTATTAATTTTATTGTATTTAACAAGAGTTTCTCTGTTTTATTCAGAAAACACCATCCCTCCTGCATCAGGATCCTCATCTACCAAGCTAACATACTAACTCAGTGCCAGACTGCGTTGCAGCTAACCACATCATCGTTTTATACAGAACCAGATCACCCCTCTGTAACCTGGTAAGCCACATTTCTCCTTAAATCGACAGTGGAAAGAGGCCAGGAAATGCTTCAGCTTTGTATCAAGCTGGCTTTTCAAGCTCCTCTACGTTTTCTCATTCAACATCTCCTGAATTTGTGCTTTATGTTTGGAACCTTGCTGGGAACCATGCCTGCTAGCGAATATTTATGTTTAAAAACACCAAGCTGTTATTAATGAGATACAACTTAATTACGGCTAGACACTTCATATATGGTGCTCAGCACCTCTGGAAAAACAGACCTGTCGGTATGGCACTAACATACATGTAAAAACTCCATAGGCAGGCTATCCTGAAATGGTAACCTGTGAAAGACTCATTGCCTTGTTAAATATAATCACCTTCTACTTCAAAAAGGGAGTCAGAATGGAGTTCCTGTACAGAGATCTATTAGTTTTAAAAGGTGAGGTTTGTGCTACTGTGTCCTCCAAGGAAATACTGTTATTACAAAAAAGATTTGAGCTGCTAGGACAGATATGTTTGAGGGTTTTAAAACCTGTTTTCTACATTTATAATTGAACATACAGAGCAGTATCAGCTCCAGTGAGGGCTTCCTGGCTCATATTTCCATGCTGAAAGTTAGAGCTTAAATGTACTAAAGCATATATTTGTGCAAGCTACTATACCACATATTGACTGAAAGGCTAGGCAGCTTTGTAAATACACACTGAAAAAATTATCTGCCTTATTTGTGTGTTGTCAAGAGACTGCAATCACTTCTGGGTAAATAAGATGCATTTTTAAAACTATCTAATTATGTACAGTTTTTAACTTGAAAGACCTGTAGCCATTTTGGCCTCTTAGGAAAAAGAGCATACATGTTTTATAACTCTAAAATAATGATTTATAATAAAATATTAGGGAATATTACAGCCTTAAAAAAATTACATAGTCCAAATTAGAAGGATAACAACAAGCAAGGCATACATGGCATCTAGGAAAGTTAGGCTGGTAACGTTAATGTTCACTGTGAACTGCTTCTGTAGTAACAATTGTTTTCCTAGAACTTCTTTTTTACTTTTAACAGTAGTAAGTAAAAGTAAGATAACTTTTGCTTTATATATTCTAAAGGAGTGGAAGAAAATCTCTAGTTTTGATATCTATCAGAACATGGTATCAGTGACCACTATTAACATTTACACTTAGCAAATCCCAGAGCTTTTCAATATACATAGAACAACTCACAGCTCAATAGTACCTCTTAACAAAAGGCAGTTTTATTTTTTCAAATACCAATCACTGAATATGTGTGTGTCCTAAGTAGCTCCTCTGGAAAAAAGATAGCAAGAAAACAAGCAAGCATTTTAAAGTGAACACTGACCCATTATTAGAAGTTTTTGTTTTATTATTATGCAATCCTGCTTGCTAACAGCAGGGATCCAGAGCCCATCAAGTGATGCAAACTGATGCAGAACTATGCCACTGTCCTTTGACATCCATTACTACTCATCCTTCTCCTTGGAGTTGTATTCTCTGTGTGTCCAGATTAGATTTTTATTTAAGACACATTCCTAAATTGACATCTATAGTCAGAGGCTATCTATGTCTACCCTCTACAGTGCAGGGCATATTTCTCAAAACTGGAAACAAAAAAAGAGGAACAAAATGGGGGAAAAGGGAGAGACACAGAAAAAGAATATGGCCCAGTAAGTACTGAGGGAATCTCAGGCTCTAGAGACACGTGTTCACAACTCTGCTCTGCCAAATTCCCTGCATAATGCGAGGAAATCAATTAGTACCTTATCTGTGAAATGGGGATACTCAATTACACACAAGGGGATTACGAGACTAAATAAATAGTCACAAATTTCAAGTGATTTAGAGTATAGAAGTAAAAGACAAAACCGTACCGAGAGAGAAGCATATTAAGATTTCTATTCTACACACGCACACACCCCAAAATTACTCCAGTGATTTTACCCCCTTCAACAGAAACAACTCCTCTACACCATCAGTTTCAACTACCAATTCCAGAAACCAACTCTCACATTATGTCCCAAATGACCAGCACCTCCAGGATGGGTAGCAGCATAAAACAGTTTTAACATGGATAACAGCAGCTTACCCAAGCAAGAAGCTACAGCAATGTTTCCTTCCTTGCCAAAGTTATCAGAAATGGGAGAGAAGCTGTCGTCTCCTTAGCTTCCTAGGCATGAATCAGTTCCTGCATCTCCAACTGACAAAACCTGGAAGATTATCTCTGAAAGTGCTTGCAATGGAGACAAATTTAACCAAAGACCCTAGCTCCAATCAGACCTGAAGAATTACTGAGCTGCAGGTTAGACTATTGTTTCAGAAAAAGGAGAAGGTCTCCAAGATTTATAATGAAAAAAATAGGTATAATGGGTGTCATTAACAGCTAACCAGCTCCCAACAGCGAGCATACAATGTCACATGAGTTACTGTATTCAGCTTCTGGAGTTAGCCTGGGAACCAATCTACAAAGCGCTGTGTGCTGCTGCTGGCAAATGATCTTTTAATGGTAACAGCTATATGGGGTTGCTTCCATTCAGCTACTGCATTGCAAAATGATGATAAATGATAATGAGAAATTATTACAACTATCACAAGTATTAGTAAATATTCCTACTGCTTGGTATTATAAATCTAGAAGAAGTCTTTAAGACTGATGTCAAACCCCATGACACATACCACGGAGTTAATTTTACAGCTGATAACTTGAATTTTGGGAGAAAATTCAGCACTACTGGAAGAGGAATCTATTAATTCTTTAGCATGCTACAACAATATTTAAGTTATCAGTGAAGGAACTTTAAACATATGATACAGTAGTATCTTGACAGTAAAAAATAGTTGAGGCTTGGTGCAGAGGGTATCAATTTTTCCTTCAAGCAATAAGTAATTTATGTCCTCTTGTTCTGTCACTCCAGCTCCAATGGCAGAAGCACAGCCATGTTTTCAGTGAGAGCTTTTAAAATCTTCTTTGAATCATTGAATAATTTAGCTTAGAATAGATCTCTAGAGAACATCTGGGGGAAGAGAAAGAAATAAGCACGTGTGTTCCTTTAACAATTAAACCAAAAACCCCAAACTAACCACTACCTCAACTCCTCCCAGCTCATGAACCTTTGGAAGCCACGGTGATGACCTGGCCTAGTCGGTGATGCTTCCTGCTCCAGTAGTGCCATGGAGGCAGAGCTCTGGCTTTGTGTGGTTGCCCAACCTTCACTTGCACCCTGTGCTCTTAGGGCACAGATCAGATGCAGTGAGAACGCTTTCCAGATGGCTGAAAATTGCTTCCCTTACTAGTGCTGTCACTAGGGACTGAAATCTAAAGAGCCTCTGTACAGGAATTTTACCTGCCAATAAAGGTCGTTTATTAGAAATAAATAATGGAATTAATTATTTTTTTTTTAAGAAGATGCCAAATACTCTGCTGACAAAATGTTTCCCTTTTTCTTTGTTGTTTTTGTTTGTTTGGTTGGTTTTTTTTCAGTCAGTTAGTAAACCATGCAGGCTGTTGGGGATTTGTTAGTGATCTGACTACTCGTTAAAATAATATAAAAATATAATCCAGCATTTTCAAGCACCAATAATTCAAACCAGGCATATTAATAGGTTACCTTTTTTTCCCAAATACTGCTGAGCATGCCGTAGGCAGCCATCAACTTGAAATTATTTTTATTAAAGAAAGATGTGTGTGCCTACAGCACACAACTGAAGGAATGTCTCTAATGAGGCAATATGAAACCATTTAGTGACAACTATGTTTGAAAAAGCCAACCAAAAATTACAAACCATTTGCAAGACATTTTGTTGCATTTTCTTGTATGCAGGTATCTGGACCTATCTCAGAGCAATATTAACACTGCTGGAGTTTTGTAAGGAGTCAGGAGCTCAGGTAGACATTCATCTTCACATGAGAGAATCCAGACTCAACCTCAACACTGCTTTCTCCTCAAAGCCCAGTACAGCACTATAGAGTTTAAATTCTCTCAACTAGCATTTACTGTCATTAGATCAGCTTTTAATTATCTGAAGTTATGACAACAGCATATTAAATGAATTCCCATCTCTTTCGAGCCTTGAAAGCAACTCATGTTTTGGTTACTTTGTTCTTTTAAGAGAGATCACCTCTCAGTCTGTTACTACAGGTCTCTGTAACAATTTCTTTAATCAGGATGAGAAGCTGATAAAAGACATATTTGGAGAACAATATTCTTGCAAACTAAACTTAATTTTCAACAGGTTTTCAAACTACAATGATTATTGAAAAAGGACAGTGTTCATTTAGACTGAGATATGGTATAACTAGCCAAAATTAGAAATACTTATTGTAAGGCTGTTTTCCATTTACCCCATAAATACAGATTACAGACCAGATGCTTGGTGTTAGAGCAACTCACCTGCTTTTATACTCATTTCTGTCTCTGAACAGATTGGTCAGAGGCACAGCTGTATCAGCAATATTAAACCACAAGAGGGACCTCTGAGGGCAACTGAACTAACCCAGTGCCATGCCATGCATTTGCTGAGACAATACCTCCTGGTTTTGCTCTGATTAGCTGATATGTGACATATCCCATACTGTTAATTTAGAAATTTGTTTAGAATTACTCAGTATTTTATTGAGACTTTGTTTTTCTGTTCACACTTTACATAAATTCAAGCTGTAGATGCTGCTATGCAAACATCAAACAGGCCACCTCGTTGTACCAACCACCTGAAAGATGGTTGGTGGTTCCCCATATAGACTTGATGAATTTGCTGCCTTTTTATCATTACTGAAATGCAATTTAAAAATCCTTTTCAAGAAACTACACTCTTGTATGCCACAAGATCAACGTTCAAATTAATGCTTAGACCTTGAACCTCCAAAGTACGAAGTCCTCTTGGCTCCTTGGAATTCAGCACCTGAAAAAGCAGCACCCAGTCCTCCCAACAGTCATACTGAAAGAATTCTTAAATCATCACAACCTGTGTTCTGGTTTTGCCACCTTCTTCATCACACATCCCAGCCTTCTGGCTTGTAACCAGCTCTGTCTCATTCTGGCCATTCAGAGTAGGCAATATTTTCAAAAGCACACAGAACACCAAAGACATCCAGTCATGTAGACCTAGATGGGTACTAGGTGCTCATGACAAATGTTAACCAAAGTTCAGAAGCAAGATTACTGAGGAAAAGGAAAAGCCACAGAGTTTTAATTCTGTTTGATATTTCACAATATTTGACAGTGATCTATTTCTAGGACTGTTGGCATGCAGGGAGAATAAAATTAACTAAGTGCCACAAACTTGCGTTGTTTTTTATTAGCCTTACAGAAGAGGGAAAATTGGTTTATACATATTACAGGTTAATTGTTTCCAAAATAAAGACACCCTGCTTTCTCATCTGACACCAGGAGATACAGACAAAAGCATCCCTTCCAACTCTCCTAGCTATTTTATTCATTAGGTAACTCACCAGGATGCCTGTTTCTTTCAGTTGAAATCTTGGCTCTTTCAAAACATAAAACCTACACCCCATCTTTTTTGCGGGTAGATAGAGGGATCCAAGGCTTGAGAATGAGACCTGACGTTTTTATCTTGCTTCCCTCCCTACCATTAAGTATCAGTCAAGTATAATTTTAAAGGTCATACAGTTACACCAGTCTGAAAACATTAAATCAGGATTAAGCCACAAGTTACAGAGATATAGAAAATCCATTTCAAGCATTACCAAAAAATAAAACATTTCTCATTCCAATACCTTGGAAAGATACTTAAATTATTCAGGAACACTGTGAACATATTTATCTTTTCCCAATAGAAAAAAGCCTTTAAAAGGCAAGACATTTGCTAATTTCTTAAGATTTTGAAGCAGAACTACTAACTACACCATCTGGATGTTACTTACTTTCTCTAGTCCTAATGCAGTGATGGAGCCAACTGCCTTCAGTTGGAGCCCAAGTGTGTTATTACAATACCTACATCACATAATAACCAACAACAGCTTCCTTAGGGTAAAAAAAAGGAGAAAGTAAAAAACTACACCAGAAAAAAAAACAAAATGAAGGACGTGATTATTAATTCAGGTCTGCCCTGCTGCTAATGCAGTGTTTGTATCAGCAGTAGATTACCCCCATATTTTATAATCACAATACATATCCAAGAAAACAAATTAATTGACTAACAGGAAAGGATAAGAAACTCAGCGAAGAATAATACATCAAGAAAAGCACCACCACAACTTCTGGATTACATGTACTTTCAGCATTTGTCTTTATTCATATATATATGTCTGTGTGATATACTGAAGTTTGTTGCAAAAGTAATTTTTTTCAAAATTTCTGCTTTGGAAAAATTTTATTACTATTGACAGTAATGGTGACAACACATGTTGTGGTCTGAAATACTGTTTCATATTTACCTCTATTTTATCGTTAAAGGAAGCTGCTGCCACTTGTAAACTTCTAGATCAGAGTGCTTCTTGTATGCAATGACTAGTTTTAACATTTGATCAGAAGAGATAGATATACTGCATACTATAAAGTAATATATATATTACTTTTTAATATATATTATTTTATAGTATGCATTTTAAAATAATAGTTCTTGAAATTGTAACAAATTCAAAATCTGAAAAAATGTGGAAGTTGTTTATACCTTCCCCCCTGTCCCCACCCCTGCCCCAAAAAACCCCCACCATTAGAAGTGTATGGCTTTGTGGAAATTTTCAACTTTAACAAAACTCACATTTTCCCACATAATATGGTCTTGATGAAAATCTTGCAGGCAGCAGGGAACAATTCAGAAAAGCTGACAGAAAAAAACCTAAAGACCTCGGTTAGAAATCAGGTCCACTTAAATCAAGATCTGGTCAATAACTTCTCTCCCTAGTGACACACTGCATTACGTAAATTAAACAATACAAACTCTTCAGTATACAAAATGCCACACAACCAATTCATATTTCTTACTTATGTGGACCCAAAGAGTACTTTGTATCAATTAACATTAAAATCATCTTATAAAGCTTTCTTTTTCCCTGGGTACATTCATAAAGTGGGATTCACTGTGTGTATCCATCCAAATACAGTAACAAAAGATAGAAGACCTAACAAATACAACTTCGGGAATTGCAGCCTCTTAAAAGCAATCAAGATTAGCAATTATGTTTCATGGTTATATGCTCCAAATATCATTGTGCTCCAGCTCCTAAGGAGATCCACACTGGCAAATGATCAAACTCAGCCATCCCTCTGCATACAGTGCTGCATAAAATTTCAAAGTTTTTATAAACTCATTCTGGTCATAGGCAAAATCCTCTAAGCCAAAGACTTAGTTCTGTGTGAAGGTGCTTCATTCAAACTTCTATGCCCACTATAAACCATCAGTGAGGTTTGTGACCTGTTAATGCTTCTATAATATTTTCCATTATTCTCAAAAATCCTGTTCTATCAAAGGATAATTTACCCTGTCTGAAAGATGGAACAAGTGTTTTGAGTTTAAATATGGTTTGTAAGATTTCTCAAATCACACCTTTCCTTCCCCTCAGTCTAGTTCTTTTCCTGCTAACATATCATCCATCATGTAATTAGCTATTGCTGCCCTTAGACTTGACTGCACTCACCCTACTACTGCCCACCCATAACATTACTGATGCTGCTTGAAATACACAGCAGTTGCCACTGCAAGGCAACATCAGTTCCCTCTGTCCTCCTTCCCTCTTCAAATTTTCTCCTGACCACAAGTTACAACCACCTGATGTTTCACAGCTCTTATTTTACCTAGTGATACAAAAACAGGCTTCATAAGGCACTAGATGACATATTCTGTGGTGTCTCCTTGGTAGAATGATGAGCAGATCTCAAAATCTGTGACTCAAAGTAGGAGTGGGGCCACTTTTGAACCTGTGTCAAAAGCTTTTGTGTCAAAACCAGCTAGTGCAGACGTAAAGCACTTCCAAACTTAAGTCTCATATATAGGTTGTGTGAAGGGAAAAGCAAATCAAAACAAAATATGCAATCCATTTTAAAAACAAAAGGTGGAAAAGAAGAATGACATTGTATTATTAAACAATGCATTGCTGTTACAGAAAAGAGAAGCTCTGATTTCAACAGCTACCAGTATCAATTAAAAAACCCCTAAAACTTAATATGCCACTGATGCATTTACTTAAATCTAAACCAGAAGTGAACAACTTTGACACCCCTGGTGTTATTTTTGGTTTGGAGACCTAAAATCTCAATGAAAAGCAGCTTTGACTACACACAGCATAATAGTTGCAGACATTGCAATTAACAGTTCATAAGCAATTCTATTGTATAAACGACACTTACAAACTTCCACTTTCATTGCAATTTAAGAAGTGTACCTTTTAAGACGTCACAGTTGAAACGGGTCAAAAGAGAACAGTAAATACGGGTTCAGAATTCAGTCTCTGTGAGAAATGCTGAGTACTGCAGTGTGAAATTATTTCACTCAGCCTAGTCAGAATCGAAATCACAGCCTCCCCAGCCCTCCAGCAAAGTGGGAAAAGGGTTACGTTTACACAATTTGTACAGCACAGGAAGATAGTGCTGAAGGGAAGAGAAGGATCTCATAAAATCCCCATACACAGAGCTTCACGAAATAGCTTCTCTACAGAGATTCACAGCAAATTCATAGCATCAGATAGCATAAAATGGTCTAAATATTAGTTCAAGAGGGGATGCGAAATGCATGGTTAATTTAGCCATAACTCAATTTCTCAGTCTTCTAAGATGTCCTCAAACAGAAAACCCTTTCCAAGTTGTTCAGAAGAACAGCACGTACTGAAAGAGGTCTTCAAATTGGTGTTATAGTTAACAGGTAAAGCTGAAAGCCATGCAGTTCATTAACAAAAACTAGAACAAAAAGAAAGTGATTTAGCTAGAACTAACAGAACTGTAGCAGAAGACCTGTGAAAGAGCAGTTGGTGCATTACCGATTAATACTATATACTGTGCAAACTTCCCAAACTACATATACAGAACTCACAAGTACACAACATCCACTTCATCCTTGCTAAAGAAATTCAGCCACACCTCTTCCCCCGTAATTCTCCTTAAAATGTCAGAGGTAAATGCAAAAGAAAAAAAACAAACCTGAAATATTCAACCACAGAGATAATGATGCCATATTGGAACAAGCAAAAACATGACTGCAACATTAACTAGTACCTGGGGAAAGGGAGAGAACAGACTAACAGCATGTAGCAGTCCCCATTTAGAAGGGGGGAAAATAGGCAGCCAGGGTTCATGCTGGTACCCGCAGGACCCAGCAGCACCTGCGCTTCATCCCCATGTTGAACACATCAACACAGTGCAGGCACTCTCTGACTCATGTCACAACAGAATAAACTACTCACCAAAAGCCTGAGAATTAGTAAGTGTAATAAACTTATCAATTGCATTTATAAAAACGTGTAATAGATCAGTTTTACACTAGGTAAAACTAGAGCTAATATGGGCCGTACAAAGATGTAGAGGTATAGAGCTATAAATAACTAAACTTGAAGAAGGGTATGAAAATATACATATTTTGAGAAATGAATGAGAATTATAATAGAGAACTGAAACTGCTTATTTTGGATGCTCAACCCCAATCCAGCTCTTCACGTCACTAGAGAGGCTCCATGCGAGGCTGGAGCACAGGAACTCCTAAAAGCTCATAGTCCTGCTGCTTGGTCCTCTGCTCATCCCAAGCCTCACTATCCGGTGGTTTAAGCCAGGAATGGGCCAACCTCGCTGAGCTGGCACACTGCATACCAAAACCTGCCTACAAGGAGAGTACCTGGCAGGCAGAATGGATGCTGTTTTCAGTCCACAAGCAAGAAAAGGCCACCAGGACCTGACCCAGACTGGTGTAGGCATACAGCTGGGGCCACAGTGGCCTCATGGTGTCACCTCAGCAGCCCCTACCTCCCCCCTTTCTCCAGACCACTCCAGCAGTCACTGTGTCAGCTCAGCCCATCCCAGCCATGAGACGTCATCGTTCTCAGGAACTGCACGTCACCTAGTTTGTGCTGTGATGAGGACTCCATGCAAAGGTGAAAACCAAAATGTTTACCACACTGATGGCTAAATCTACCCCTGGAGTCACACCAAAACAGACACCGGTGTGACAACCCTTAACTCTTTAATGATCCCTACTAGCCTTGAAGGCAAATCAACCTAGACCAACTCCTGAGGAGAAATATGATGGAGATACCCAGCTTGAATTTCATACGCACACTCCGTCAGCGCTACCCTTCCAATCGTTCTTCTTGTCCTCCTTAGCTGGTGCACTGCTACTATGTTGTACAACAAAACCGCAGGAACTTGTGATAATTATGTTTTTCCAGGAAGTAACTGAGTCCACAAACAAAAGCCAATTCAGTATTGTTTTTCTAAGCTGAAGAAATTGTTGACATTTATTTGAATCAGAAACGTGAAAAAGTCTGCACGAGCAAGCATTTGCATTAAAATTCAGTGCCCATAAAAGACAAAAAACTATCTGCAAACATTCCAAAAATACTTCTTCCATTCTTTGTTAAGATATATCTATTAGTTTGTACTGTAGAGCTGAGTATTTTAAAAAAGTGTAGAGGTTATGTTGCACCTAGATGCATATATATAATTTACATAGTTAAAGCTTTGATCTTTTGAAAAGTGATTCAGTTTGTGACTTTTCCGTGCAGTTACAACCTTAGTTGTTTCTTTATATCACCACCAGATGGGGCTCACTTATAGCTGAAACCACTGGACATTACACAATTTTATATTACATACACAATTTATGTTTTGCACTCACACACTTTCCACTGCATACACATTCATTTTCACAGCATATTTGCACACTTTTTATATCTCATGAAAAAAAATCTGTATTTTTAATTTACTGATACAACTGGTTATGGATTTTTTGTTAAAAAAAAAATTAACTACATTAACCTCAGAACTATTATTACACCGTATGCCCAGTTTAGATCAAGTTGATAGTGGCAAGAAGAGGGGATGTATTGCCCGAGAATTACGGTGCCAGCTTTCTAACGAGTTCCCAGGTTCATGGGATCTGTCATGGGGACTATGTCATTACATGCTTCAAAACATGCTGCATCCAGTTCCAGTGTAATCAGTAGCAGCAAAATAAAATGCAATTCTTTTGAGCAGCTCTTCAAATCTATTAAGAAACATCCAATATTGTTTTTATGTACCAACATCCCTCCCTCCCCTTTTATTTTTTTAAGGTCGAAAAAGGAGGAGTGAAACCTCTTGCTGTACAGCCTGGAAATTCAGTCAGGGAAATGCCCTATTTTTATCACCTACTTTCTCTCTTTCTGAAGGCTTTCCTTGCTACATTATTTTCTCCCCTCTTCCCAGTTATACATGAGCAGTAATTCCCATAGAAAATAACTGAGCTTCCATTTTAGCTATTCAAATTTCTCAGGACAGATTTTGTGAGGAAGGTCTTTAGTCCATTCTCTCAACCCAAGTAAGTAGCACTGGGTACTCTCTGATTGATGTCAATCAGAAATGTACTGTGCTTAGGTTAAGCAGGAGCAGGGACCCCCAAATGCCTACTTGATAGAGAGATGCCATAATGGCAGACAAATAAAGGAGATAAGAATTGCAAAATGGAAGAGAATAATTTAAAGTCCACCAGATGCTTAGCCACAGAGGTGAGAATATAAAATTAAAACAAATGTAAATCCATTTCATTATTGAGAGTTTAAAGCCATAGACATTATATTAAAAAAATTTTGTGACTTCATCTTTGAAGACTCCAGGGGGCTTATCAGACCTGGCTCCAGCACAGGCTAATCCCAATTAGCATTAAAAACCATATCTCCAACACAGAGCGCCTCTGACTATATGGTTTGGCAGCACCCACCTGATTCACACGGTGCCTACTACTGTAGTACTCCGTCGATATTTTTCAACAAACGTAATCACTAGAGCATCTTTTCAGACAGTGAAATTCAGACAGCAATTGATTAGCTCTCAATACTCATCAGATTTTGAACAAAATCTGTATGCAGAAAAGAGTCTTTCATACGACATCACCAACATACGGTGACAAAAGTCAGCCCTAAAATGACAAATGTGATGCCAGTTCATTTCTCTAAATGGGTGCCTGAACTCAAAACCCCTCAGTCCTAAGACAGGACTAAACAGAAACACACAGTTTACAGATCACATCATTTGTTAAGGAGACTGAAAAGTTAAGATTCCAAATTATTAGGCACTTTGAAAAAAGTATCAGCGTGCTTCTGCAATATTTTCTTTTAGTGGATGCTCGATTTTCCCCTGGCATTTTGAATTTTATTTCACACTAATATACTTCTGAGATAAAAATCTCTGAAACTGTAAAGTTAGGAAAACAAAAACACTATGGAAAGCAACTTAAGACTTTATGATGATGTTTCCTAAATTCTGTCTTTTGTAAAATATTGCTAGAGTTGCCTCACTTTTGGAGATCTTTATTTCCTACTCGATGCTAAAGAGATTTTTTCCTAGCTGCTAAGATAGAAAGGAGATCAACCACTTTTCCTGGGCAGCCACTCAAACCCAGTGCCCCTGGCCCTGGCTGCACGCCTGACTGCGCAGCCCCACGGAGGAGGCAGGCACAGGAGCAGAGTGGCCCGAAGTCACCAGGGAGAGGAGGCAGACAGCTAAGCAGGCACGGTCTGCCACAAACATCACCCAGTCCCACTCCTGGGCTATGGCTACAGCTGGGTAGAGAGAGTCAAAAGCAAAAATCAGGAGCAACTAAAACAGAAAAGAAGTCTGCTAATCCAAAAGATAAGAGGAGGGAAGAAGAGGAGTTACCTCCTGCTTAGTCATCTCTCCCAGCAGGCTGAAGTAGACGACAAAACTACTTTTACACAAGTAAAAAACAAGACAAATGAAACGCTGGGGGCTTGTGTGAACAAGTAACGAACACCATCACGTACAGTGTTGGAAGATGTTCAGAAGCTTCAGACCACTTGGGCTGTACCTCCTTTTTAGATGTTTGTATGTACTAACCCCAGTTTCCCAAATCTTCCAGGTTCTTTCACTACATGGCCAATATCTAGTTTTGTAGGGTAACGTTTGTGCTAACACTGACTCGGAAATATTCTGTTTCTCCCAAGATCCAGGATGAGGAAAAGAATGATTTTAAATGAGTAACATCACCAAAAGCTTCTGTATAATTCCTCAAGAAGCCAATTCCCCTCATAAATTTCAACTCCTCAGCATAGGCAGAGGGTTTAACAGTGACTGACCCCTTCACCAGCAACACCATTTTATTTAATACATTGTTATTAGAATGGATTTGGAGGGGGAAACCCGAAGTTATTCTGCAATCAGTACAGTAGCAGATAGGGATCGCCAAACACAAGCAGTGTTTATTTGTTCATATATTCAAAACCAAAACTGGTAGCAAAACAGCTGCTATTGAGCAATTTTAGAAGTTAGATGAATTCACTCCACTGAACACCTTCAGTTCATACCCCAGTTCATTTACTTCTGACTTCAACCTCTATATCCAGCAGCAGAAGCACACTTGTATCAGAAGGCAGTATCACACTTACTCTTTTCTTTTATGCTCCAGACTGGCACAATACAGACCAAGAGGTACATCTTTGTAATGTTTCTATTGTGCCTAAGCAGTCATCAGATCCAATTTCTTTCATTTTCCATAACATATAAATATGTTTTTCAGCTTTCACACTGATACCATGGCTTCCTTAGCCCTATGAGTAGTCCCAATCAGCACTGTTGGGTCCCATGCAGCCTGTCACAAATTTGTGTTTCACATTTGCATGACCAAGACATTGCTTCTCTCTCTAAAGGCTGCAAAGTCCTGGTAGATAAAGCCAGATCCAGTCAGCCATTCTTAGCCCCATACATCAGTGTAAAGCTCATGACTCAAACGCATCTGAAAATGGGTTATCTTCTGCTCTAACAGCCCTTTGGTGAGGTGAGCACCAGGAAAACGTTAGACCACTGTTGCACTAGTTTTACATGGCATTCATAATTTGGCAGTTAAGGCTGGTGGACATAAAGAAGTCTTTGAATTTGCTCATTCTTCTGGATCCAAAGCACAGGAGAAGAGTTTTGGCACATCAAATAAACTTTAGTAGACTGACCTTGAACATTCATTTTTTTCTTGCAGTGCACCAGCAGCTATAAAGAAACATATTAAAACATAAAGCCCTTCCCCAAAGAGCTTACATTTGAATGCTTGACAAGACCATGACGAGCAGTAGGAAGGCAGAGGAATGCACACTGAGAAAAGGAAGAATCACGGTAATAGGATCACAAGACAACTTCACTTAGCAAGGGTACAGTTTGCAGGTCTACAAGCTTTCCAAGATCTAATTACTGCTCTTGTGGGTGAAAAAATAAACGTGAACACTTAAGAGTTTTAAATGGAACTGAATAAACATGGAGAAAGAAATAATGTTTGATGCAAAGTGTGCAAAGGAAAAGGTCTCAAGGCTCATATAATTTACAGAGGAGGCAAACAAGAATTGACAGGTCACAGAGACAGGCCAGGACAGAACTGTAAACGGTTCTGGAGAAGCAAGAACAAGCTGTAGCACTTCTCTCAGGGCAGAATCTGAAAGGGTCAGAAAAAAAGGGTAAAAAGCTAATTTCGAGACAACATAATAAAATATTAAAAAGGCAAGTACTGAAATGTGGCATTTGTACTGAACACACTTGATTGTCAACCCAAATGCCATAAAGTTTAACATTTTAGTTTGAACAGATGCTTAATTGTATGCACTTAATGAACCATCATAAACCAGGAAGATTCCTGATATGGTTGTAAGCAACGTGTTACACTGCATAATGGCAGGGACAGATAAAAGGAATCTCAACCTGATTATAGTGAATAGGGTATGGCAGACACAAATAACCAGTGAACTGATAAGGTCCTGATTTTTAAAAAGCACTTAAAAAATTTAAGTAGACAAAATCATTTTGTCTGAAAACGATGATGAAGGTCCTACAGTTCAGAAGGCAGCAGTGGACTTCACCAAGGCAAGAAATGGGCACTGTGTTACCTCTAACGGAGTCCAAGGATAGTTACAGCACAACGGAGTGGTGCAGAAAAGCAGTAACCCTAGAAAGAATTCCCCAATAACGAAGAAGTCCTCTTTACTTATGTCTCCTTCACAGAGCTGCGTACTAAAGTTAGGGCTAATGACACTTTTTAAGGGAATAGTAGAAGATTCTCAGAAAAATACCCCTTATCACAGATTAGCTCTAGGTCTTTTACAGAAAAAATTGGAGGGACATAACTCTTTCCATTACTGTAAAGTGTCCTTAGTCCTCTGTGTCCTCTGAAATTCTCACATTCAAATGTAATGAGAAAAAGTATCTGCTTTGGTTTTACCCATCTGACGTACTGACCCCTTTCAAGTTTTGGAACAGTTTGTTAAACTAAGGTCATGTCTAAAGGAAAATTTTTAATGATTCAGAGGCTCATGTCATTATGGCCTGCAGCACTGACAGAAAGCGAGCATACAAACAGGCACAGCCCTAATCACAACTGCCTCTTCAATAGGAAGCCATCAAGCAGCTAAAACACAGCAGAGTTCGAAGATGCTTTAAATGTGCGGAAGGAAAAACAAGAAAACCTATAGCTGCTGCAAACAAGAAAATAACGGGAAACACAAGATCATATGCTATTACTGTATGAAAGCAATGGACACTTGAATATCTCATGAGACTTGAGCCACTGTGCATCACAATACTATTAATCTTTGTGAGCAAAGTGTTAATACGGTTTCAAGGGCAATGGATGGGTGTAGGCATCTCTGGCTCCTCCTTTTCCAGAGCTGTTTGCATCTGTGAAATCAAAACCTGTACTAGAGGAAGTTCTTCCTATGGCATAGACAGTAAAGGTACAATATGGCAGTGATACCTGCCAGCTCTGTGCCTCCCTCATACATAGTCCGTCTGTCCCAGCACAGCTTGCTTTCTCCACACTCCTCCAAAGCCATGAGCCTATGCATACCACTCTGCTTGGACACTTTGTTAGGGAGATGTCTCGACGGCCAGCCAGGAGAAGAAAGAGTGCAGGCAAAGGGGAACATCAAACACAGCACTCCCAAAAGCCTCCACTGGCCCTCAAAAGCACCCAGGGAATGAGCAGGCTCTGCTCAGCACTCCTTTTCCCTTCCTCTGCTAAAGGGCAGGCCATTCCAGCTCCGGGGAAGGGAGACGCACAAGGAGGTGAGATGAGGTGGTGCAAAACGAGCTGAAGCCCACGAGAGCCAATTCACTATAGGTTTTCAGGATCAGCAGCTATTAGTTTTGGTGTCACCTAGATGCTGTTGTGATATCAATATACTGCATATTGCTGCATGAGGATATTACACAGCACCTCAGGGCTCGATCAGCAAGACCTTAATTTTTCCAACCTCGATTACAGAAAGTATTAGATTTGTATCATGAACACATGCACATTATGAATAACTACATTAATTATCTGAAGGGAAGTTAATCGAAAGGTTACACACTACATTCTCACTGACATTGTTTAATCTTTATGTGCAATATGCATACTAAACAAATCTACAGCTCTCGTACCAAACAGCCAGAAATCCAGGACTAAAGATAAGACTGCTGAAGTAGGATCATTTCTCATACTTGAGGTTCAGCATCTGTGCATTTTCTGAAATCTTTTATTCCTTTTTTTTTTTTTTTTTTTTTAAAGGAAACACAGTTAGTCAAAGTGCTATTGATCTGTATGTACACCCCTCCTCCCCCTTAAATGAGCTGCAAAGGGGAACTGGGCTGGGGTGCCTGTTAAACCTAAAGCACTTAAATATATTTAAAGGTAACTTGTGACACGCACTTTAAGGAACGTTGCTCTGCATGTTTCCCAGCTCGCAGCTCCTTGATGCTCGCTGCCATGCTGTAGGTGGCATCCAATCAGAGTGGCCGCTACTGAGGGCCAGGGAGGTGGCTGCCGGGTTTTATTTTATATTCTGGCTACAGTGCAGGGAATGTAAGGCAGCAAGTGTGTACAGCACGAATAATGAGTTGTACTAATTCATAGAAATTCACTTTTTTTGCTGTCACACACTGCTCCTTTTTCTATAGACCAAGACTTTGAAAGTTCATTTTTATGTGTCATTTACTTCCCCAGGGTGTAAAGCCTGCTAAAAATATCACCATTTCTTCTCCTCTGATAACAGATTATTTATGCAAAGGCAGAATAATTATTCTTGACATACTAGAAGACTCCCCCTCCAAACTAAAGTAGTTTCAAATGATACCTTCATAAAATACAGCGAAGGTCAATACTGTCAGCTAAAGCTCAGCATTGAACACGAGTCTTCTGAACTCAGGATACTGGAAGGCTTGTTAAAGGAAGGAAATTATTTTGCAGTTGTACAGGGCATTTGATTTGAAAGCATGAAGGGAACATGACTGGGACAATGAGGTTTCTGTAACCAGTTACCCCATTCAACCCTGAAGAAAACGAAGTAAGATCTGTGTGGTGTAGAAATATAGTAGCAATTAAACCAGGCAGAAATATATGTGGGGGAAATCCTGACAACTGGCATCAAGAGGTTAACTCTTCTTTTCTTTTTAATCAGTAACTAGTTCTGTCATCTTTTGGTTCAGTGCAAAATCTCCCCAGAGAAGCGCCTCCATTCTTTGAATGTCCATAAGGCAATTAGGTTTTACATTTTTAAAACTGAAGGGTTTTACAGGATGAGCCAATTTATATGTTTCCATAATAAGAAAAGACTCAGGGCTACTGAAGTATCTATTTCAAAATGGCTTAGGTGGTGCATTATTGAATCCTACAAAGCCAAGGGGCTTCCAGGTCCCAGAGTCTTTAACAGTCATTTTGAGGGAACTACCTGGGCAGAATACAGAACAGCTTCATTTTTGGAAATCTGTAAAGCAGCCATTTGCTACTTGGAGTTCCTTCAACATGAGCAGTACAGAGCACTGTAAAGAGAGGTCCTGACTTGAACAGAGGCACCCAGAAGGTAGAAGGTGCTGCCACAACACTGGGTGGTTATTTTCTTTGCTCTTGAGCCTTTTTATTGTCTTAATAAATGCTGGTCAAATCCTAATCATAAAAATAATCGGGTGGATATAGCTGTGAGCAAAAATGGGTGATAGCTTTCAAACTGGAATAGTGTAACAGCTCTATCTACCAATTAAAGCCATTCAGTGAACAAATCTGATGATTAACTGGATATGTAATTAAGCCTTTATTATTAGTCTAATTGGATGGTTAGGGGAATTATTAAAGCTGTTAAGATTCTGTGTAGCAAGCTGACTGTGCAGTACAGGCAATATGAAATTCAGCTCATTACAAGCAAGGCCAAATGAACATATTTGAGTGAAAATTCGAGACAGCTGCATCCAAGTCTTTCAAAACAAACCCAAACAAACCTTAAAGCCCTGAGTTCAGCTCAGCAGACAGAGCTATAATGCCCCGCTCCAACATGCATGGCAATAAGCCAAGAACAGGCCGACTCCCAGGAGGCTAAGGAGAGGGGAGAGCTTTTTCTGTGATGCTGGCTAAGGCATCCTCCCTTCCCCTGACCCCGACCACCACCCCCATCATTCCTGACATCAGCATAAGGAGGAACTTTTGCAACAGAGGCGTCTGACCAGCTACGCAGCTGAAGTACAACTTCTGAAGCGTTAGGTGGAGCAAAAATCTGGTTAATTCCTCAAAGAAATCAGTGCTCCAAAATCTGGTCTTCGGAACATAAAAGAATGAGAAGGAAGGTACATGCAAATCACTGTGTAGGCCTAGCAAAACATTAAGCTTTCCATGATCATTTAGTTCAGGTTCCACTTGTTCCACATCAAAGTCTGGACTCAGCACTTGTAACATGCCGAGCTGAGAACCAAGGCCTCCCATGTCCCTTATCAACAGCAAATGTCACTCAGCCTTCACCTATCCTTACCAAAAATTAATAATAAAGAAACTAATAAGGAAATTCCCAGGCTTACCTGGTGATTGAGAAGACAATTTATGTAGTGTGCAGGCAAGTGGAATTACAGCTGTCGAAGGTTTATCTCCACTGGCCTCAATGAAGTAATGCCTAACAGTTGTTGGATCAATATGATGCTAAGTGGCCTGATACAAGCTTGTTGGAGAAATAAAGAAAAAACAATAATTGATTATTTTCCAACCACCAAAGGAAACTCTTCTTAAACTAGTATGTTACATGAACATGTCATCTATTGTCCTTCCCATCTGAAAAAGTGCAATAATAAGAAAGTATTCTAGAAGTACAATTCAAGTAAGTATAGATGGGGAGCAATTAACAAAGAATAACAATTGCTGGAACTGGGTCCAAAACAGGTACTGATCAGCCACATAACAGCAAAACTAGAAGAGCCCACATCCTGACCAGAGGAACTTCCAAGGACTACAGCTAGCTGAAGTACAAAAGTACACAGTTTTCCCTGGCTTGCATACCCTTCTAGATCCAGGGACAATCTCAATAAAACAGTAAAAGAGGTCAAAGTTACAGTCACATGCGTGCACACGCACAGATTGTGCCAAGGGAAGACCCTCGGTTCTGCCTATCAGCAGCCAAAACACGTAACAAAAATCTAATGACAACAGATATACAGATATATTTGGGCTGTATTTCCCAATAGCCATCTCTTATGACTGCAATTAACGTCAATAGAAAACCCCACCACCACACTCCAGTTGCAATCAAACTGTTTTAAAAACGCCAAAAGCGAGATGACACATGATCGCAATGCTGTTGCACGCATACAGAATATATCTAACTCTCTGTGGAAACCAGTGATAGATGTGATATGCTTTAACACTCTGGACAAGATAAATCTTGTAAGTGACTGTAAAAATTATACAAAATGTTACAGAACTCACAGTGTGTGTTTTGGGTCTGATTTAAGTTTTTCTCTTCCCCTTTATGAGCTGCACACTATCACTGCTATGAACGAATTTCATTTAGAGGCAATTGCCTCAACTCAGAACCATGTAACAATCAAGACTCTTCTCTGTGAGAAAGCCTGGTATGGACTGGGCATTGCCCGTCCAATTAGGTAAATGTAATGAAAGGACAGAAAGTAAGATATGATTCTATTAATTAAAAAACTTGTTTTCTAGAATAATGCAAAGAAGTTGTAATTAAAATATATGGTAACCACAAATAAATAAGCATAAATTAAAGAGCATACACTAATACTAATAATCAAAATCTAAAAAGTCTCAGCTTTATCTATACATGTGCGATTAGTTTTGTGCTGGTACAGATCTCTTAAACCAAAATAATATGGCAAGGTGAAAAACAAAAGGGCATGTTAAGTATAAAAAAGAAAACAAACTTTCAGTTTCCCTTTGCTATAAACATACAGATAAAGAGCTTAAAAGGAAAAACCTCTTCTGTTGTCCATTAAACCACAATAGTTACTTCCTACTTTCATGTGTCAGAATGTCTCCTTATACTGTAGAGGATCATGCCACAAGGTTTACTTAATAAATAAATAAAAACTGTTACACTGAAATCATTTACTTCATGGATTAAAAAAAAAATATCTAAGAACAAAACTTCACAAATAATCATAATGTGATTTGACTTTTTATATTCAAATTGGCACAAACATAATTAAATATTACACTTTAAAACCAGAATAGTTTGATGTAACAAAACATGGAAGTAAGGAGTTCATTACAGAAAGGCACTCAGTCACAAAAAAAACCCCAAACATTAGAAGAGCAAGTATTAGAAAGGCACTTGGAGCAGCTGGAGTTAGAAGAACAAAGTTCGAGAAAAGTATACTTGCAGGATAATATCATTTAAACAGAAAGAAACCCTAAAGCATCTCATACAGGTCACTGCAGAAAAGGTCGTATTAAGCTCTTCAGAGGTATGCTCCTTCTCACTGTCCTTGATAAAATCTGCTGCACATACACACACTAATAGGTGGAAGAAACACACTGCATGCAACCTTAAACATGGGAGAGCTGATCTGGGCCAGATCTCCAGATGTACCTTGTGTTACCAATTCTCCCAGAAAAAATTTGAAAAAAGATCTCCTTCAAGTTATTGCAATGTTTCAGTTTCATTTATTTTTCCAGTAGTTAAACATTTCATTTTTATAAAACCCTTTGAAACTTATATAAGATAAGCAATAGACTTCTATGAAAACCACTGTCACAGAGTTAATTATAAGCAGGTATTGAGCTTTTCCACAAACACAATTGTTTCCAGTTCTTTTAGACTCTGAAAGGAAAACTGCATCTGCCTACAGCGAGTTGCCGAGATTGAACCTTAAACACCTCAGAGAAAAAAACATCATCTTGTAGAATGAAAAAACCAACCAACCAATAAAAAAACCCAACCCAAACCTACAAAGATTTACATTTTGGTGACAATTCATCATCTCTGTGGTGGGGTGAGTCAACCTTCCAGGACATTAAAGCAAACCAGAAGATTTCTCTGTATTTTCATAAGATGGCACCTAAACCTCAGGGAAGGGAAAAAAAATACAAATAAAAAAAATCCAGGACCACTGGAAAAAGAAAATACCGATGGTATAAAGATGACATTGCAACTTATGGAGTATGTTGTAACATCCCTCCAGAGAAAGGTGAATCAAAGCTGCTATTTTGCTACTTTCTTCCCCTATAAGAAAGATGAAGACCTGTCATTCATCAAAGTAGACTGCTTTATTTTAAAGGAAAGTAGAAAAAAACCCTACCACATAACATTTCAGAGCAAGAAACTTTTCAAGTGTCATCAGCCATTTTTTCTCCTAGAATCATCCTTACCTTTATTACAAAGCACACACAATACACATTTGTATAACAACAGAAACAATCACTTGGCATACTTGCACAGAAATGGCATTGCAGTGAGTGTCTGGCCCAGGCACCAGCCTGTGCTTTCTGAGCTGACCAAGGGACCACAGGCACGGACAACCATGTCCTCCCAGATCCAGACAGAATTCTCCACTGAGCTGCTGGTAAGCAGCACCTACACGTCTTTGACAAGGCTGAGGCGAGGTTTTCCTGCAGACTTCCCCCCCGCCTCCATTCAATAGTGTATAAGGGACTGAGACTCCCTAGTAAACAGCAACTTAATTAGCACTATCATTATCATTTAGAAAACAAGGATTTAAAATTCCATAGTGCGCAGTTTAGCTTGAACCTGATTTATAATATTACACAAAAGCTTTCTGATGGAAAATTATTGCATAAAAAATAATATATCCTCAATGAGTTAATAAAATTTTATTCTCAATAGACTCTCTCTCAAAATATTCTCAGTGATGCAAATATCCATGGCGAATAAAGCATACAGAACCAAAATTTTTAAGGCTGTGCAAAATATTAGACAGGGTACAGGGCCAGCTGGAGAACGCCATTCATTAGAAAATATACGTGAAAATTCCCTGTCCCAAAGGCTTCTCATAGCACTTCTAATTTTATTAAAGTTGAAAGTGATTTCATTCATTTCAAGTTTTGGAAGAAAGCTGTAGGTGGAAGCAGTGCCTTAAGAGAAAAAGAAAAAAAAAATATTTAAAACTCTGTTTTCATGCATTCATCCTAATCCTAATTCACCTTTTTCCATGTAGGAGCCTTGAAAAAGCCCAAAGAACAAAGATATTACATCGTTCCACTGTATACTGCTCTGCATTCCTTCCTATATATAGGAAGGAATTTAGCCTAAACCCAGACTTGCTCCTTTAGTTATTCCTGAGAAAGCCTAGTTTCAAGGTTTTGCTGTAGTGTTTTGAGAACTACACTTAAATGTGTTTGCCAATCTGCTGCAAACTTGCCTGTATTTCTGTCCCATTAAACTGTAAGGAAAGCGCCAGTCACTATTATACTGGGCTCAAAAAAAGAAGCATTTCAAGTACACAAGATCATATGATTTAAACACTGCACACGGTCAGTTTCAGATTTTTCAAGAAGTCTGATCGGCATTATGTGATACACAAAACAAAAAATTAATTTGAACTTCAAAATGACAAAACAGTACTTTGAATGAACACCCATCTCTGGTAACTGAACAGTTTGAGAATATAAAGAAACAGGAAAAGATCTTGTATTGCTGAGATTATGACATTACGAAATTTTGCACTTGGTGTGCAAGAGCAAAGCATTCCTCAAAAAGCTTGCTGTAAAACCAGCAAAGAGTTTAACCAGAAAAAAAGTACATTTACCTTCTAAGTAAATTTTACCTGCTTGACTAGTAGGTTACTAGAACTTTTCTTATTTGGAAATCACTACTTGTAGCAATAAAAAAACCACCAATCATATAGAGCTATAAAAAGGTGAATGGGATGCAATAACCTAACAATTACCCTGAAGCACCGAAGGGCTGGGACACTTATGAGAACTGCCTGCAAGCTCATCCCCTTTTAAACAGCCCTGTCTCTGTGTGGGGGGGATATCAGAGTTCCCAGGTTCTTATTCTTCCCTCAAAAGCATGAGAAACTGAGTAGTGAGAATATAAAAGCAAGCCTAACAATGTAATGCACACTTCTTAAAATAAAATAATCCCTTGAAAACTGAGGACCAAATTGATTTTTTATGAAGTATTAGAATTACAAAAGAAGAAATTTGAAATACTCGTATCTTTTAGCTGTCCCTGAAATATATTTACAGTACTGCTTCCCCCCTACTCCTGTAAAAATAGGTAGTAGTCACTGTAGTAGAAGATGAAAATACAACTAGCAGAAGAAAATTATATTACTGAGACTCTATTAGAACCATAGAACATTCTTCACAAAAAGGAGAAGCTTCTTCAAGAAACATGAATATGTGGATGATGATCACTGATCACTGTGCTAGAAAAATCCTAGAAAACTGTATGTCAATAATAGTAAATGCATCTACAAGTAATGTTCAGCTATTAGCCATAGTTTAGAAGCAAGGCAATTGAGAACAGTTATATAGAGCAATACTATCTATGCTTTTAGGTGGCTAGTTTAAAATCTCTTCGCATCCCAGAAATGACTACTGGTAGACCCCAGAAAAGCATCAGTGCTCAGTATTTCCAAGTGTCTCTCATAAAACTGTGAAACAGATGTGAAATCACTAGAAATCCAGAAATGGCTTCTTAATCGCTAGATTTGTCCCATTAATTAAAGTAATAGCATCTATGTGTAGATGCCAAAGGAGAAACATACCACTTGTTCAATCTGTAAGTGTACTTAAGAAAGTGTGGTCAGAATTATTTTGATTGACTCTACTTCTCAGAGAGGAAAGATTTCAAGCCTTAAAAGCCTAGTCAATGTTAATTACTCATATAGACAAGATTTTTTTTTTGGTGTAGGTCTTAAAGTCCCTCTGACTTTCAACATGACTTGTGTTTCTCACACAAGGCAGAGCCTTTGGAAAATTTTCCATTGACTGTAGACTCCTCTGGTCTAGCCCATCCTGGGACCCTAAATTAGGGGTCCTAGCCTTAGATGCCTCCTGGGAGTTGTGACCTACATCAGTAAGACTAGCAGAGTCTCCTGATATCGTGTGTCAGCTGCTAGTTAAACAAACACTCATCACATCCCTAAATGCAAGAAAGAACAAAACTAGGCAGAGTAAGATTGAAGAGAGGTAGCACAAGCAAAACAATTTCTAGATATTTTGCAGCTGAGAGACTGAAAAATCTCTCCCAAAATAACACAATTAAATGCTGGTAGTTGTGGAAGGCTCAGGGTAAGGATTTCCAGCACGCTTCTGGTTTGACTGTGCCATTCTCATCCCAGCCTCTGCATCCAACACTCTTCCCCATAATTTTTTTATCAGGCTGAACTCTGGGAAGGTATTTTCCACACCTTTCTTCCCAACGTCTTCATTCAGTAAAGCTAGAGAAGTCTTGGCCTTTGTCTCTGTCCATTATCAGTTTTACAACCCAAGACTGAATGATGGCCAACTCTGCAGAAGGCCTCAGTGGAAGCTCAGAACTGAACACATTATTAATTAGGTACAAAACCATATTAAACCTCTGGTACAGAGTTCAAAAATTTTGACCAAACTCATTTAGCTACTACTTGTCATCTTCTAGTTCAAACACTCAGCCAGTATGTCAGAAATTGAAAAACAGTCTATAAAAAGGGACCCCTTGTGTACTGAAAAGTTTCTGTCGTGCAATGTGGTGTGAGTATTTAGGATAAACTCTTGGAAGAAAGAGCTATAATTTTCACATCATGTAAAAGTGTACATTTGCAAATCAGAGGAGGTACATGTATGGTTCATGCATGCATAGTGTTTCTCCTTTGCTGTAAATCCATTTGTTTATTGCAACTAACATGCGAACAACAGCTGTCAGTTTAAACACTTCTACAGGAGTGTAGTCTTCAAGCCTGAAAGTGAATAAAATACAAACATTACTGTTAAAGTAGGACCTTGCAAGGTCAACTGTAGAGCAAGGGCAAAACCAGCAGCTACACGCAGAGGCATCAAGCTGCAGTATGTGTGGTTCACGTGCAGGACTCTAAGGAAACTCTGAAAACTGTAGGTCAAAGGAGAAAAAGGAAGAAGTATTACAGCATCAGCTAGGTCATGGTCTTAGCAGCTGAGCAGCAAGAGATATGTGAGAACTGCTGAGAATTGGGGGAGGGGAGGGGCAGGAGGGGGAAACAACAAAAAAACAAGCTTTCTGCCAGCTCTTGAATACAGTCTCAAACCCATCAGTGTCTTTTGAATGCTTTTTAAAGAAGGAGCTAAAAAGTGCTTAGCAACCACAAGCACTAAA
Source organism: Strix uralensis (assembly GCF_047716275.1). Classification (NCBI taxonomy): domain Eukaryota; kingdom Metazoa; phylum Chordata; class Aves; order Strigiformes; family Strigidae; genus Strix; species Strix uralensis. Next base: position 9,352,972 of record NC_133983.1, on the reverse strand, counting down.
CACAGCACTGAAAGGTCAAGAAACATAGTATAAAAATAATCATCTAAATGTAAAGGGCAAATTCTCACTTGTGGTTTTTCTGAAAAGACCCACCCCTTAATCAAAAACAGTTCAAATAAATTTACTGGTCAGCCCCGATTATCCAGTCTCATCACCTGAAATTGCAGGTTAACCTAGGATATATTGCCTTACTTACTCACTGAAACTACTTTTACAAAGAAATCTTTTTTCCTTAAAGACAGAGAAATTTGGTGTGTAACTTGGCAAGGAAAAACAGAAGTTGGGGATATCTTCTAGTGTTTAACAATAACAATACTTAATGTTTCTACAGAATGCTTTCCAGATCTATGACAATGCGCTTAAAGAAAGGCAGCAATGGGCATAACTACTGTGATGCGAGAACTGTTGCAGAGAGATACAGAGAAAATGCCCAAGGTCAAACACAGAAACACATGCAGAACCCAGGTCTCCCAACTCCAAGCGTGGTGTCACGTAGATCAGGTTTAAGCCATGCAAAGGAGCACAGTGCCTTCAAATCACTACAGAGCAAGCTGATTCTAAGCGCAAGAAGTAAGGACAGCAGCATATTGTGCTGTGTGAAGTAGAGTGATGCCTGTGGTGTGCTAGCATGCCTATACTGATTTGGGAACTTCAGATAGTCTCTGTGTCACAACGTAGGCACACTATGCTTAGAGCCCTCCCCAGTCACACTGCATCAAACCACAGAGGCCTCACCTGCTTGCCACTTAACAGAGAACTGTCCTCATCGTACACACAGCAACAGCAGTTGCTAGTAATGGACAACATCCAAAATATGAAAATAAGCACCCATAAAACCCATGCCCTCCATTTTGAAAACTTAAGTTAAATAGTTTCATTTAAAAAAAAAAAAAAGCAAAGTACCCCACCATTCTTAATGACTTCAACATTCACTTACTAGTTCAGCATCGTCTACAGCAGATATTTCAATCCACATTTTATGCCCTGCAAATTTTTTTTAGGTCTTGGTCATCTTCCTCCCTAGCCTTTGAGGTTAAACAGCTTACATGCAGCTGTTAATCATCTCTCTTGATGAAGTTAATGAGTACATCATGCCCTCATCTGAATCCCATCTACTGGGAAGGGAATCCAACACAGCACCTTATTTAAGGCTGACTGTGTAAAACTATACCTAATTTCTGCCCCATGTTAAACTTCATATTGCCCCAGTCTATGTACTCAATCTTTATCTGTTCATGTTGTTCTTAGGTTCTTTTTTTGCCATGCAATTATCTGTGCAGGTATGAACAACCTGAGTAAATCTGCAAAGCCCTTCCCATACCCAGAATTATATTTCTCAAGTACCAACTTCTTCTATCCTTCCCAGGGAGAACCTAATCCATTTATATAACTTATCATTACTGGTTACTTCAAAAATACCTAAATTCTGTTTGCATGTTTAGCTGTGAGCTCAGAAAACAGATAGTCCTTTCACAAGAGTCTGAAAATACTCCAAAAATACCAAGTAAATAAGTACATAATTAAAAAAAAAATAATTTAAAGGCAGACAGTTTAAGTAAGTTTAAAATCACATGAAAATACATCATTAACTTCACTGTAACGTTGTGGCTAAGTAAAAATTAAAATTGTTTGCATTATGAAATGGGTGCAAAATATCTGCATCAATTACTTGCCATGGCAGCCTGATTCTAAATTATAACAACTTGATAGCCACATCAAAAGAGGTTTTTTGTCGTGCCTGTAAACATAAATCAGTTTTGAAGCCGTTATATGTAAACATACATTCACACAAATGCACACATAGCTCTCTAGGATATGACCCAAATTACTGCTATCTGGGTGGGAGAAACAGTGAGTGGGCAAGACACACATACTGTTTGTTTGCATAAACTTCACATACTACAATCTTGGCACTCATATATTTGTTAACACAAATGTAGTGTATGTATGTAGTGACAGCAATGCATACAGATTTGTAACAAACAGATTTGGAAGCCCTTTTTAAAAAAAAAATTATGTATCTCTTACATGAGGTTAGTACTTTTCAAACATGTAACATTCATACAACTCAACAGATTCATATATAGTATTTTGATGACCTGATTAAGTGCCAGAGCTCGTATACACACACACACACACACACGCAAAATGAAGATAAGGTAGATTCTTTTGTCAAAGATGTATCTGAGATTAATGGCAAGCTGGCACACTGAATGGGTTCCACTGCACTGAGGCAATTACTGTAGTAGGTAAAGCAAGTGATAAAGATTTATTTAGTACAAGGCTGATATTCATTAATCTCTTTAAACCCCATGTTAAGGTTGTTTAAAGTACTGTAGCTCTTCTCTGGAAAGGTCTGTTGAATCTATGACAGAAAAGGCAGACCTGCATAAATGCAGTGCAGGTCTCCACGGACTATGACATTTCTATACCTCCACAGGGAGGCAAGTATTTTAGATTAGTTTGGTTAGCACTGCAGATGCAGCATGCTGATTTACTAAACTCTGATGCAAGTTCCAAAAATAATTAGCTTATCAAAGATCCACTTTCCTTCCTCTCTTTTATTAGTGTGCTAAATATGGCATTGTTGCAAGGAAATAATTCATTTCACTAGTATTCAGACACTAAGCATAGACTTGTCAAAACCGAGTCTTTTTTAAAAAGAGTTCATTCTCAGTGCGGGCTTCTTTTGAAAGATGATCATGTTACATGACGAACTAAACACATGTCATTCAGCTGTATAACTCCTTCCATGTCATTACTGGAAAAGGAATTGTAAGCATTTCTGAAAATCAAGTTATTTTATTGGTCCAATAGCATCAGAGCAAGCATCACAACAGACAACTAAACAGACACATGGCACACAAGCTTTTTATGAACCAGGTTTGAGGTACCACACAAGAAACTTGTTGAGTGGAGAAATGGCTAAAATTTCACACTTCTATGGTAGACTTTTTGTTACAGCTATTCATTTAGGAGGGCTTTTTTCCAAGGAAAAAAATCAGTTTGATTTGGCATACAGAAAATACTCCTTTTGAAATAGGTTATATTTCAATATATAGGTTGAAATAGGTTTCTTTCAGTGTTTAAGCAAGAGTTGTTTCTCAACACATCAGTAAGAAAGAATATGATTTCAAGAACCACAGTCAAGGTTCCCAGTTACTACTGGCGTGCATATAAATAATCAGCAAGACACCCCCTGCCCCTCCTAATTTTTTATCTTCAGAAAGCATATTAAAATGATTTATTTCTAGCCTGCTACTCATAGCAAATGCAAGTCAACCTCTCCTTACCTTGCCAGTGACAGGGATATCAACAGAACCCCAGGTACCAACTCCCCAGTGAACCGTGCCTGGGGCAAAATCAGCTGCAATAATTCCAGCAACTGGAAATAAAAAGGAATGTTAACAGTAGAAGCTAATCCAGCACACATTGAAGTTACATCAACGACTTACACCATGTAGCAGATAAAAATAAAAATCACCAATACTTAATGCAAAAATACATTCCATGAGAACACACAAAAGCAGTGAAACACATTTTAATCAATTTCAATTAGAAGATATTTCAAGTCTATATTAAAACTTCCTCAAACCACTAGAATCATGCAGAAACAATTATAAAAAACAGGCTTGCACATAACAGAGCAAGTAAGCAGGTGTCATATTAATTTTAATAGTAATACATTAACCATTTTTTGTTGGTTTTTGTGGGTTTTTTAAAAATAGGTTTCATACTGTAGGGATACTTAACCCGAGTTAGTGCAAAATAATGGGGTTGGCCCAGTGTTTCTCTAACGTTTTTTCACCCATACTCTTCCTTATCTCTTCCCTGCTCTCCCTCTCTCTATGTGGCCTCTACAGTTTCGTATCTTCATTGAAATGCCTTCCAGAAATGCCTTTGTGCTGACAGAGTTGCCTTTTCCAAAAGAGCAAAATTCTCCAGAGACTGGGGTTTCCAGATCTGAATGCTTAATTTCATATTCCAGCCCAGCAAGGGCAAGGATTCAAAAATACTGGATCAGGTGATCAAACTACAAGAGCTAGTTATGTTGAAATATTCCCTCATTCTCCAATGCTGTTTCAATATTAACATCTATCAAAATATTTTTGAATATTTGTATTAACATTTCATAAGCTTAATATCCAGCCTATCAGTAATCCTACCCACTACCCACAGAATTCTGTGCCAGTTATTAAATGAAACCGAAAAGAAAGGATATTTTTATTGCATTAAATATGTTTTCCAAAAGGAAAAAAAAAAAAAAAACAAAAAACCAAAAACCCACAAAAAAACCCCAACACTCCAAAACAAAAAACAAGCAAGCCCCACAGAAACACCAACACCTCCTCCACAAAAAAACCCAAACCCCCAAAACCCCCATGCTTTGCCAGTCAAACAACAGCAAATACTTAGCAACCACCAGTTTCTTTTATCCCAGTTATTACTTGCTTTGCTTTCCTTGGCTATGAGGTAAACAATCTACCTTTTTCAATAAACAACATTTAAAACCAAAACAAAATACAACCCCTTTGCCCTGAATTTAGGCAAAAAAACCCCTTAGTATCACATACATCACACCAGTGTTACAGCTGGATTTAATTGCCAACTTCAGGTTGCATTCAGCTTAGACAATTTCTAGTCACGATTTTCTTTCCAAGTCTTCTCTGCTGATTCTAATATTTGAAAGTGATCTTTATTGGTTTCCAGACCAAAATCTAGAAATCAATTTATCTGAAGAATTATTAGAGTCCCTAATGAACAAAATACTTCTTCCTCTTTCAGGTTATTTCTTAAATGCTAAAAGTACAGAGTATTTCAGTGGAAGGAGAATTATGTCCTTCATGTCATTCATCTTCAGTTTCAAAGTGTATGTCAAATAAAAACAGCAATATAAAAATAATTCCTTTAATTAATTTTTTTCTATGTGATTGTTACTGATTCACAAAATATCCCTGCTTCTCAGTAACAGAAAATCATGGCACTGAAAATTTTCCCAGTCATCACTGCCCTCTAACAAACAATATAAAAAAAAATTTCCTAGACAACAACTTACTGATCTACATAACACGGGGCTGTCTCCTGCCTTCTTCATATGAATCACATGGCCCCTTTCTTACTCGACATACCTCTAATATTATGATCAAGAGTAGGTAAACACAACATCAAGGCCAAACAAAAGCCAAAAACTATTTTTGCAAGGGAAAAAAGAATTCCTACTTGATCTTATTTTTTTTTAATCAGCTGAATAACAACAAAATACCAAACCCCTAAACCAATGTATTTTGTCCTTCAATGATGCTTTCAACATCTGTTAAGAACAGATAGATATGCCAACACAATTATTTCTTATTGCACACTCTCCTCACACGTATTCACCCCAACATCACATCTCTGCTCTAATGAGTTTGGCCTTGTAAAGGAATACACGAAGGCTCTCCTTTTGCTCAGGATGGCTTGGTTTCATAGGAAAGGTCTTGAAAGGGATTGCCATAGAATGCACACAGCCTGTATGATTTAGCTCTGCTCAGGGTTGTAAGGTACAGGAATGAGACTGCGGTGGTGGAAAGCAGATACAGACTTTGGGAAGCAGACACCAAACTCTCTTTGACCAATTCATCCCACTCAGCTGAGCAAAGCAGGCAGTGCGCTTCTGCCACCTAAGCTCAGGGCATCCTGATGCCAGATTCAGACAGGTGCATAAGAAGGCTAAGGGGGGCTGCCTTAGAGGTCCTGTGTGAAGAAGACTGTTTAAGCCTGGTTAACAAGGACAAAGGACTCTGGATCTAAGCTTTTTGCAGGTGAGTACAGAGCAAAGAGCAAAAGCAGGACATTGCCTTTTGTCCTGTCACTGGGCACCAGCAAAAAGAGCCTTACTCAGACCTTGCACCCTTCAGGTATTTGAAGGTACATTGATAAGATACCCCTGAGCCTTCATCTCCAGGCTGAACAGTCCCAGCTCTCAGACTTTCCTCAGAGGAGAGATGCTCCAGTCCCTTAATCATCTTCGTGGCCCTTCACTGGACTCTCTCCAGCAGCTCCATCTCTCTCTTGCCTATACTACTGGCAAACACAAGAAGGGGAGAATTGACGATGCTAGGAAAGTTGTTACGACAAATTAAACATGGTCATGTTACTCATAAAAGGTGAAATCACCTGTGAATTTATTCATATTCATCAAGAGTGCTTGCCAAACCACAGCACCAGATGATCAAATTTTCTGTGTGAACCAAATCATTTACAGAAAAGCTATTTTAAACACTGCTTATAAGAATTTCCAATATTTTTATGTCCCAATATCTCTCAAGTCAGGCTCCCTCAGTGCCCTTAGTCAAATGATATCAGCCTCAGAATGAGAGAAAGATTTTAACAAATACATTTTAGAAATCTCAAAGTGATTAAAGTAGTTTTTCTATGCATAGTAATGAGGTGGTTTTCAGGTTTGCTCTTAAAGGGCTCAAAGCAAGTTTTAAGATGTGATCTCAGAGCTAAAAGTGACATGCCCACCGGAAAGCTGGTAGTGTCTCCTTTACACTATTATGCAGAAGCCTAATGTCTCTAACCTAGTAGATTTTAAAATACCTGACTTTAAACTCATCATTACCACTATAATTGACCATAGGCATCAGGCCAAAGTACTTTAGTTGGAAATTCCACTTGAGAAAAGTGGAAAAATATTTGCAAGTAGGGGGATTTTAAAAGATCAAATAAATAAAAATTAATAATTTGAAGGCAGAGCTGAAGATTATGAATAATCCTAAATGACAATAGCAAAGTCATCACTCACTAAAGGAGCCAGAAGTATTTGATAACCATTTTTCATGTGGCTGTGAAATTAGCACTATTTCTCTGCTACACAGATATTAAGTATTTATGCTAGAGAGGTATCACTGTGCAACTATATGTAAAATATACTCGATTCCAGGATTCAAAGGAATTGCAAAAATTCTTGTTGCTAGAATTAGTTATATTTTCTTGGTAGAATTTTTGGTATCCTTTATTTAAAAGGGATTTCTTGAAAATGCTGAAAAACTAAAATAAGAAAAACCTAAAAGATCCTAAAAAACCAGGACAACCACAGGCTTTTAGGTCTAGCTGTCAAGGTCAACCGATATCATTAGACTTACATGAACAAGTTACAGTAGGGAAATCATGTTAGGAAATATGGGTCAAGTCATCATGCAGTAATAAAGCTGTTACCTCCAGACTCAGTTTTTGAAATATTCTTTAAAACCTGTCATAGTTTAGTATTTCTAATATTAGAGTCACAACTGAACAATGAAGTATGACAATGTTTATAAAGGGCCACTTACATACTTATGTAGATGTTTCAAAGAAAAAAAACAAAAACCAAACCACAACAAAAAAAACCTGCCAACATGCAAATCCAAACAATATCTCAATTTAGTCCAGAACCATTTTGTTCCTATACAGATGCACAGGCTGGGGGGGAAAAAAAAAAAAAAAAAAAGTCTTATGCTTATGCATACTGAAATAGCTAGGATAAAAAGTTTCTTAAATGTCTGTGCTGGTACACTTGTAGAGCTGGACTGATATGACCACTACAGTAAAAATACAAGGACCAAAGAGACAAAAAGAATAAATTCCATGTAAATATGAATTACAGTGTCAAATTCAGACAATGTGGTGAAGTGACATAATCAAGTAGATAGAGCACTAAATCTAGGGCACTCAGTTACTACCATCACAAGCTCAGTAAAAAAATTAGGTTGCAACATTCTCAAATGTATATTCTCATTTACAGTTTAGGGAGGCATTTTCAAAGCAGTCTGCGTTGGCGTAACTACTCCCACTGAAGTCACGAGGACTTTAACAATTGATTTCTAAGGAAGCAGGGTTAGGCTGAGCACTTTTGAAATCCCACTGTAAATGATTTACATGGAAAGAATCTGAGCATGTATGGCATCCTTAGGATTATAAGCACCTCCAAGGGCTTAAAAAAAATTATTATTAGATACAAAGTGCTCAGTATACACTCCATAAGAGCTTGCAGAAACCCACGGACGTTCAAACCTCCTTAGCTAAGAACGAGAATGTGTTCAGGTAAACTAGCCCCCGTTTTTAATAACTGCTGCTCATATGAACAAACTGGTAGTTAAAGATTATCAAGACAGCTACAGAGGGACAGCCAAGAGCTCCATACACTGTCCTCACAGATGTTCATTCCCTGCTGTCTATTCCCAGCTCAAACACTCCTTGGTCCCTCTTGAAAATCCATGCTTCCTTCTTGCCCTTTCACCCCTGGATGGGGTGGACAGAGCAGCACTGCCTGCAGAAGCAGCTGCACAGCAGATCAGGGGACAGTCAAACAACCCTGAAAGGAGGACAGAAAAAAATATGCTAGTGGACTATATTGGTGTAGGTTTAACAGGGATGCAGCCACAGCTCAAAACATGTAGACATGTACAGAAAGCTTCTGAATACTCTGAAATCAGGTATCAGAAATGCTGACATTGTTTCAGTCAGTCACAGCAATTAGATGAACTGGTACACCTTTTTTGGTATGATTCTATTTTTGTACTTTTAAACGTAACATCTTTTCCAAGTTTAGTATGTAAGCACGTGCACAATTGTTCTATATGTTGCTCAAATTTAGGCCTCGAATTAAGAGTTGGATCTCTTTTTCAGAAGCTAAATACAGTGGAAGCCATTTAAATGAATAATGCATTTTTTTTTAATGGAACGGCAAAGTAATATAAGTGGGGCATGTTAATTCCCAGGCATGCGAAATTTATTGTCACTTAGGTGCCCACTGGGAATAATTTATGCATCCTCGATTAAGAAAATATTTTTAATTTGAATTTGCATATTTTACTCATTATGACTAACCTTGACACAATCCTTTTTGGAGGTGCCATGCCCTCAGGTGGGAGTTTACAAAATGTCCACTTACCAGGAAGAAATAATGAAACAAAGATGCACACATGTTTTCTAACAAGAAAAATAGTGTGTGTCCTGGACAGTATACACCCTTGCCTTACAAGGGTCTTTGACTTTCAAACCAAGTTAGATTTCATTCTTTGTTCTTTAAAGGAGGCCTTTATTCAGGTGCTTGAAATCAAGCTAATCCAAGGACAGTATAGTAAATTTCATCACAAGATGATAACTTAAAAAAGAAAAAAATCACAAAATCACAAGGGTCAAATTAAGAAAGAGAAAACTTTCAGTAAAACTAATCTCTCCATCATCTGCCATTACTACAAAATGCACACACCAGTGAACAGTTTCTGGAAAAGCATTCAGTCCTCACAGCTTTCTTCTGACAGGTCCAGCAACTGTGAAGTTCTGAGATTTATAAAACCAGATTTTATAAGTGTTCTCATTAAACCACAGTCAAAGTCAATATTAAAACTTTGGTCTCTAAAACATTCAGAAGCACATACACTAATGAAGTTTTTTTAAAAAAGATAGAGCCATTTATACTTCAAACTATACCTTGCCAAATTTCAGGGTTCTCCTGGCCTCCATCTGGAAGCACAGAGGGAAGTAACATCTAAAAAAAAAAAAAAAAAAAAAAAAAGAGTCCCAAAAAACCCAATGCATAAAAAACCCTTCCACTTCCACATCTGGGCTCTCCTCCTCTTCGATCAATGCCCACAGGTCTCATTGCCATGTGGAAGAGATGGCCAGAGCCAGGAATGGTGAGGCAACAAGGTTAAAATGTGAAGAGCCATATTAGACCACAGCAGTACATTATTTCAAGGTGGAATGTACTCACCCTTACATAGTTTACAATACTATGAGCTATTAGTCATCATGATAGAAAATATAAAGGGATGTATCAAAAAAAATGAGTCTGCAAGGAGCCAAGACCCCTAGATCTGGCCTTGTCAGCTATACAGCTTTCACAGTCTCTCCTGGTTTGTGCTGGTGGCCCCAATACCAACCAAATAAGCTAACCAGAGACACCGTATGAGCACTACACCTCTTGTATTTCAAAGAAAAATATGGAAATAGTTCACAAAAAATATGGAAATAGTTCACAAAAAATATGGAAATAGTTCACAAAAAATATGGAAATAGTTCACAAAAAATATGGAAATAGTTCACAAAAAATATGGAAATAGTTCACAAAAAATATGGAAATAGTTCACAAAACAGCCAACACAGACGTGCAAAGAAGCATTTGCATGAGATTTCCAGTCCAGTTCAGATAGGTCTAAACATTAAGACCACTGAGAATAAACCTCTGAATTTATACTCACCTCAGTGCCAACACGCAACTACCCGTCAACTAAAAAGCAGAAGAAATAGCTAGTTTCAGAGAACAAATAACCAATAAAATGGAAAACGTAGATGATACTCAGTGCCTGCACAGTTAAGGACCTTAAATGCCCAAAGGCCATTTTAGCAGTAACCTAGCACCTTCTGGACAGCCAATGCAAAGGCCAGGAGTATTGCACAATGACTGCATATACCAAAGGTGAGAACATGGCTGCAAGCTGTTTTCTGGGAATTAAAGACATCCAACTCCAAATATGCAAGGATGGCCTGCACATTCACAAGCATTCCTGAATAATCCCACATATTCTCATGGCTTTCTCCAAGCAAATTAATCCTTATTTTAACTACCAAAAAGAAAAGAAAAAAAGGGGGGGAAAAACTGCCATGGAAGATGAGAGGAAATTCCAGGCCACTTCAAAGGGTTCTGAGGTTTACACTTTAAAGTTTTGTTTTACTATGAACTTCCTGAAGAAAGAGGCTGTAATTAAAAACCTGCTACATTCTCTCAGCACTAAATCAACTGTCATAATTTTTACAGGTCTTACAGAACAACAACTGTACTAGACAGAAACTAGGCAGACTCTGCAATTCACACCATTTATCAGATCCTCAGTCTTAAAAAAATCCTGTCAGTTTAACAGCTTATTTCATAGGGAGGGCCGCAGATTTGAGAACTCCTTACAAGCAACACAGCTGAAATGTCATGTGGGTTTCAAGTATGATTGAATTCAACTTGATTACCAGAACGGGTCAGCACCGTGTCAGTTACAGGGTGAATGCCAGAACGCTATTTAATGTACAGGCTGCAATCAGACCCATGCAGGCGGACTTCAGTGAACATGAGAACCCCACCATAGCTGCTACGGCTCTGTGAAGAGACAAGCCTGTGACTCATCAGGTGAGATTAAAGGAATTGGGACTGACTCTCAGCAAACGAACTACGACCTCCCGAATACTTTATGCGATACATTTAAAAAACAAAACTGAAAGTTATTTTAGAGGTGTCTAAGAATTACCTCAAGAGCACACGCTGGCCCTGATAAGGCTGCTGCAGTTTCATAGCCATAGTGTGACTCAGAAAATCCAGTTGTACTATCCTCATGGCTGTACCTTCCCGATTATAACTTGTGTGAACTGCAGCTAGCCCCAAACTTTCTCACAACTTCTTCATAGGCCACATCCCTTTTTCTGAATTAAATTCATACCGAAGTTCATGAACAGCATAGTATTCCCACAGTGCCGGGTCAGCTGCCCAGATCCCAAAAGGCCTAGTGTGGCACAGAGGAAGGATTTCTACTGAGTCTGTACCTAACTGCGCTTCTATAGCCAATTTGGCTGGATATATTAAGATCACAATGGCAAAGCCAGGGGGCTTCATTAGAGGCGAACAGCTGCTTCTTTCACAGGACACCTTTCAACTGAAATATGTACAGTCCCTTGGGAATATCTCTGTTTGTATTACAGGTTCTCAGTTGCAGTTTAGGAATTAAAAAGCTCTGCAGAGTTAACCAGCTGTTTAGACTGGTGGAATTACAGAGCAGGGTAATCTTCACTTCTTGTTTACAACAGTAGAGACAGTATAAATATCATATTTTTATGTTTATGTATGCATATAGACATTGCTGCAGTTCAAAGCTTGCTTCACTTTTCCATAGAAGTTTTCAGTTTCCTGCAATACATACCCACCCAGGATTTCTTGTTACATTTGTAATAAATACTTAAAATAGAAGGACGAAATAGACAATAGAAGTCCTACCAAGCCATTATAAAAGGACAAAGAAGCCATGTCAATGCAAGAAAATAGCTCACATGGGATCAAATACATCTCTGCTTTAACCTGACAGTTTTCCTGCAATGCAACGGGGTACGCTGCTGGCACGTCAAAGATGCACAACACCTGAGATGGCAGGGAGGGAAAAAAAAGTGACTAAAAGAGGGTGTGATAATCAAATGCTGTCCTTAAAATGGGTATCTCAAAAGAAACACTTACTACACATGCAGCCATCCTTAAGAGTGCAGTGCAGAGTTTGAAACAAGCATTTTCTCAATGAAAACTCAGACTACACAACTGCTGCACTAGGTTGAAGATTTCTTCCCTCCTCCTCCAATGTACCTCACACAGCATGTGCCATGTGCTACAAAAATCTGATATTCCAAAGAACAATTTCATAAAGCCTGTAAGATCACTGGAAACATCATCAATAGAAAAGCATTACTGAAAACATTTTTTTACATATTATTTCATATGAATAACAAAAATCCAGGAATCGAGCCTGATTTTTCACATACGCAGATAAAGAACATAGAGGTTTTGCTGAATCATTGTGCTTGATTCTTATAAGTGCCCTTTTAAAGAGTCACTCTTCCTGAGTGTGTGCAGTTTAACCTTATTTCTGAAGTTCCACATTTCTCTATACCATCCTTAGAGTATTAAACAGCTTAATTAGAATCAAAATAAAATGTGCAACATTTTCACCTGTCTGAAAGAGTGAAGGATCTAAGGCATTTTATTTTGATATATTTAAAAAAAAGGAAGACTTGAAATAATTACCTGTGCCTACCATTTTCAAAAGATAATTTGTTGAAAAATATATTAAATACAGCAGCAAGTCAATTGTGATGAAACTTAGACAAATAACAACAGAAGTCCATTACTGTAACTTTTTACCTAAACGGAAAAAAAAAAAAATCTTACATAAACTGAGCAAAGGCAAGAGGAAAAGAAGTGAAAAAAGAATGGGAGAAAAATTACAAGATAGAAGAAGTTAGTATTTATTTTATAAACTTACTTGTTCTTTTGCAGCATTTCCCCACTGACTCTCACTAAGAAGGGAGAGGCTAAAAAGTGTGTAAGTGAAAAAAAATTACTCAGTCTTAATAAAAATGAACAATCACACCATCAACAGTTTTTTCCTAAAGGTTAAATGCTTGTATCAAGAACAGTAAAGTAAAAGCTCTTGGGCACAAAGCCTTGCCTTCCTATGGGAGTTCTCTCCCTTTTGCCAGCCAACTGACAGAGTCTCCTCCAACATCTCCATCAGAGGACTAAGCAGTATAGAAATTCACTGGGAAGCAATTCAGTGCTTCTGTAACCTGCCAGAAGATAAAAGGTAAGGCCTCAGTTTTGCACTGTGATCCACTTAACTTTTTCCCTGTCTTCAACAGAAAAGATGACATGCTGTATACTGGAGGGGAGAGGACACTTACCAGCCTGGGCCTGCTGATCTCCGGGAACTCTCCCTGAATGAGATTAACCTCTTTTCTAAGACTATCCCACAAAGCCATCAGAAAAAAGTGCTAGAAATGAATCATTAAAGCTATGGTTTCTCATTCAGTTAGTATGAAGACACGGAAGCCCTAAGAAAAAACAGGAAAGTGAAAAAAAAACCCCAAGAAATAACAGAACATGGCACCAGACTGTTGCTATCTAACTCCTGTTGCTCTACTGGGGAGACACTCCTTAGCAACAAGATACCAGCTCTTGCAAGGACAGAGTCCATCAGCTGCTGAGCACCTTGCCCTGAGAGATGCTGCACAGCACATGAAACGCTGCTGCCCCCCATCAGGGCTCCCCAACCACGTTACCAAAACGTCCTGCTCAGTGCTCCGTACCTTGCCAGCAGCACCCACTTCTCCCAGGGGCAGGTTGCTGCTCGTCGGGAAGAGCAGCAGCGAAACTGGATGCCCTTGCACTCAGCCAGCCCAGGAGCAAGACAACAGGAGTTAGTCTGTCTTATTAAAGCTGACAGTCAATTCACCTTAATATCATTAGTTGAAAGCATTTTAAATTTGTTTATAAGCCTTTTTGAAATTATTTATAACTCTGTAAATCCCACAGTAAATTTTAAACCATGAGTAACTACAAAAATTTACACCAGCCACAGCCCAAAAAGTTGCATTTATAACATTTTAACCTAATTCTCATGCAGACTCAGATGACAAATTGAAAGCACAGAGTCCATTTCTTGTAATTAATGATTTATGAAGTCCAATGGTCCAGACAACTAAAATTCATCTTTTCCTGTACCTCCCAGAAAAATCACCTCACATGCTGAGAGGACAGAAAAAATGAAATATTTCATCAACTTCAGTACTGGTTTCAGCTAAGAACACAAAATTGGTTTAATCTTACAGAAGTTATGTAGTTCCAGCCTGATTCCTTAAGAATATAAATATTTTAAATTGCCAATTCTCCTTTGAATGAATCTGTTGATTTTTAAAAAATAAAATCTGAGTTACTCAATTTTGAGTACATAATTTTGCTGAATTTTAATTTAACAAAATCTTCATTGACATTTTCTTGTTGCTCCTGTTCTCTGTATGTGTAGGACATGTCCTTTATAAATTGGTTTACTACAAGTCTACACATACTTTTACAGGAAACAGACTGAAAAGGGAAACACACCAGCCCATCCTCTTCCCCAGGAAAGTGGGTCTGAATCTAACAGCAGTGCAGGTCCAGTCCTGGGTCAGCAGTTCACGCAATTTAAAGTGTCAATATTGCAAAAAGCTTTTACGAGAAACAAAAGATTTTTAATTAAGGACTCATAAGCACTTTAGCATTGATACTGCCAGCCTTCTAGGTGCTAAAACACAGCCTGGACTCAATCTTTGATACATGTTACACCATTTTGGGGATTTGGAATTAAGTTCCAGCATTGCATACAGCATAATATTAAATCACACACAATGCACTATAAGCAATCCTCCGCTGGCCCAATCTACTAAAATGATTTATGCACAGAAAGTTTAACTGTACAGCAGGGAGACTGCTGCACATTTGCACCTTCACAAAGAACCCTTGTCAAGCAAGTCACTGGTATAAATGCCATTTGGGCAGGTTTTAGACTGGTGTGAGATTTAGAGTTTCGAAATAAACCCACCTTCTTTCAATATGAAAGGACAACCAACATATTATATGGAAAGTATGCAGTTTCTTATGCACAAACATATAAATACATTTTATGGCAGTCACATAACAAAAAAAACCTGCCAGCATTAAATAAAAGACCTGCCATAATGCAACCTGTTGTTACTCCTTGGAGTGATTAAAATATGACTTCACCATGCTGAAGTGTCTCTCCTCCCCCTCACACCAGCAAACCCTTTCTTCTTTGCATTTGTTATACATTCTCATTTGTATTATCTGTCTAGCTGTCCGTCCTTAGATTGTAATCTGCTTAGAACAGGCACTTTTCCTTCTTGACCATTCAATGAGCACTGCAGTTGGTGGTACCATGGACAAATATTAAATGAACCTCTCTGAAAAGAGACAACTATAAGAGGGAATTCTATTGTGTAAAACAAACGTTCCCACGGAAGAGAGCTAAGGTACTTAACTGAACTAGTTTTTACTCAAAAGACTATTCAAAATATTGAAACACTCCTCTGCACATTGTTTGCTTGCATGGAAACAGATACAGTGCATTTTTAGGGGCCTCATCCTGACAGCCTTTCAGAAGCACAAGCTTTTGTTGATATTTTAACAGGAAATGTGGCTTGTGTAACTGTTTTGGGAAGTTTAATCAATGCCTTTAAAAATAAGTCAACACCAGAAATGGGAGTTGGTTTGTGATTCCTCCTTAAAAAGCTGGTTATAGAGTAAAGGAAAGACTTTTAAGCAAAAGCATATTTCATCTTGCAAAGGGAACAGTGCATGAATGAAAAACGGGGGCTACAGGCTGACAGTATCTCTAGAGCACCTGCTTTCTGCCCTGCTGTAAATTTAAGTAACCTTGCAGCATGCAGTAACTTTGAAATTAGAACCTGTCAGAAAATACTTTCTATATTATTTGTGTTAGTGCCTGCAAGTTTAGCTTTTCTGTTTGAGGATCTCCATCTAGTTTTATAAAATTTGTCAGAAAATTTATTTCCGTCAAGCTTCAGTAAAGTGGCAAAACAATTCCACAATTAAAAACCTCATGGAAAAAAAAAAAAAAAAAAAAAAAAAGAGTTGTATTCAGGTACAGCTGTGAAAAGGGTATGCACAATTTGCTGCGAAGCTCCACTCAAACCCCCTCCAATCCAGTACCCTTTTGCCCTCAGCATCCACCTTCTCCCCTGTTGAAATCAAGAATGCAGAGTGGATATTGAAATTAACTAGTACAGTAAGTGAACTGCAGAATTAGTGCCAGTCTAGCAAATTAAACAAGGGAATAACCTAAATTTTTTTTCCATTTTTCCCTTTTTATTTCCAACAAATTAGAGGGCTCCAGTAGATTTTATCAAATACTGAGCTCCCCACTCTCTTTCTCAAACTGTATAAATGCCTTGAACTCCCAAAAGAACATCACCATTCCTTAGCCCCATGTAGTTCTCTTTCATTTACCCACTTCCACAGCACCATTTTCAAAGACTTATTTTAGCCAAAGGGAACAAAAGTGGAAATCCTGAAAGGAGATCTGCAGATTTTTCCAGAATTTTTACTCTGCCCCCTCCACCAACTGTCCACAAGACCTCAACTGCCCCACTGGGATATCCTTTATGGATGACTCCTCAGGCGCTTAAAGATTAAAACAAAGGATGAGCCTCACAAGTCTTCCACCACAATGCCAGCCACAATAGTTTAGTTGCCCTCTCTGAACACAAAAGAGAAGCCTAGCCTCACCTCTGAAGTTGCAAGCCTTAGTCAAATTCCAGAAAATGACAGACACGACAATATATTATGTAATTTATTTCGTGAACTACACAGAGGCACACACATACTACGTGATCTGATTGGACACAAGCGCAAATAGGTATCAATTACCAGGTTGAAAGTGTTTTCTTTAAGAGTTAGTACTAAACTAAACAAAATTTACAAATAGCCTCATGGAACAACACTAAACATCTAGAAGAATAAGGAAAATGTCTCTTTAATGCATAAGCCATTCAAAATTGGGCCCCAAGTGTTGTGCGGGGCTAACTACAATAGAGCGCCTGCAGGCTGCTTCAGAACTGCACAGGCACTGAATGCAAAAAAGAACCACAGTGCGTCCACGGTGGCATCAGTTTCAATTCAAGCACAATAATAGGGCAGAGCACAATATTCTTCACTTGCATCACAAAAGGAAAAGACCAGCAATCCCAAATTTTGTGTACATGCCCAAAAACGGACGCTAAAAAACCCACAACAAAAAACCACAACACTATTTTACACAGGGTTCCACACACACAAAACCCTCTACTTTAAACATGTAACTGATTAATTTATTGCAAGTCTTCCTTCCCTATAATATAATTTTCTTTGCTTTCAAATAACCCAATATTTCCAACCACTCCCATGACACAATTTAAGCTAAATAAATCCATTCAGGTATGCTCCTGTCATCAGTTATTTTGCCAAGTACTAAATTCTAGCTATGTGGAGTGAATTTTGTACATAGATATGACATTAATTGGTGACATAAATAAAAGGCCAGTTTCAGTGACAAGTTTTTCTGGTGAGAACCGAAAGCTTTACCTACAGCTACTTCTCTACAACTCTGGAACAAGACCATATGCTGTGCCAGTAACTCTGCCCATAGTGGTATCTTTAGAAACGGCCATCGCTGGTACCTGCTCTGTTTTGATGATGCAGCTACACAGAGTATGTCACCCCAGAGTACTCTGCACATGTAAAAGGAGAAGATTTAGAAAGATGACAAATCCGACCATGCATCGAACTGATCCTACATGCTGTGCCTCTAGAACAGCAATATTCTTCAGGATCAGGAAACAGCTTGCTAAGTCATAAAAATGCAGATCTCACCAAGATGGCAAGTAAAGACTAATAAATAATGGAATGTCTTTTAGCAAGGCTAAGCTATGCTATACAGAAGCAAGTGAGGCATTTTTCTTATCTGCGGAAAAGCTCATCTTTGTGAAAGAAGAGACGGAGATGATTTTAAAAGAGGAATCAAGGAGACCACTGGAAACAGGAGTCCTGGAAGACAACTGATGAGATACGGCCTGATGGGAGCCTCTGATCATTAATTTGCAAAGAATCCAGTATTTTGTTTTGCAACGCTCTTTAAGAAAAAGCATATCAATGACATGATATCTGAGTGCAACAGATTAGCCCATGGGATGATATCTTGATATAGCCATACATATGATTTTTAAGGTTAAAAAAGAGCATTTTGACTATTTACTCTGAAGTCTTAGATGAAAAAGGACATAGACTTTCACTCAGTAACACCTCTATTGAGCTCTTGAGATCTTAGATGCATTAGAACGTGTCTCTCAAGAAAATTACAGTGTTTAAATCAAGACTTCAAGTGACAAGAGAACCTACTGGGGCAAGATGTTCCAATGGTTAATTACACTATGTTCATTATGGTACACAGGGCAAAACTACTCTGCTCAGGAGACATATTAAAGTCACTAGAGGACAACAACCTAATCTGCTAGCTCCAATTTACTTTGTGAAAGAAATTCAGGCTAAAAAGACAAGGCATACACTTTCTTAAAGCAGGAGGTGGCATACTGTATTCCACAAATGAGTGTAACCTCCTCTTTTCTCCTTAATTATGGCCAACCTATCATCCATCTCTATCTAAAGTATGTACCCATTCCTGTGTAACCCAATGTGAAGTCTCAAATTTGAAAAGACTGTAGAGTTCATCATTTCAGACTGGATGAGTCAAGGAAGAAGACACAAACAAATGCTTTTCATCTGAAAATATTGAATAGCACACAAAATAATAACCTAATAACCTAATGCAATGCAAGTCCTTAGGAGCTGAAACACAGCAGCTTTTCAGTAACACAAACTGTTTAGGACAAGAAGAGATTAATATTTTATCCCAACTGAATTTCATGGTGAATTTTGATAAGAATGTAATTTCCCAAGCTGACTAACAAGCCGGGCCTGTGAGGAGGTGTAACACCTCTTCTGTACGTGAAGCAGCCTCAAATCTATAGTTATCACACATGTTCAAGAGTTTAGTTTCACATATCATCCAGACTCAGCACTCCAGCTACACACTGGCTGCTAAGACTATTCTCGGCACTGTTTATAAGCAGAGTACCATTCAACTTTGTCTTGAGCATCATCTAAATGCTTTGCACAGGACATTTATCCTGAGGGACATCCCAGATGACTATGTTCATCTTCTAAAATCTGGCAAGATTACAGGAGAATAGCATGTAGGATATACTACAGAAAAGAAATTTCAACTCACCGGGTAAAATAACTATTCAGACTTTTTCATCTTTAGTTTCTACACACTGTGTATGCAATGTGCATTAACAGTGAAATTTATCAATTCAGCTGCATTGTGTTTATAATATAAATGGCCCCATGTTTAAATCTTGAGACAAAAAGATATTTTATATCATACATTTTGATCTTAAAAAAACCCTCTTCAAATGAAAATGAATACTTATACAGAACAAATGAAGTGCTTCTCTCATAACAATAATTTTCAAGTAAGTATTACTTCTTCTGAAGCTTGTTTTTAATGGAAATCCACTTTTCTGTTAATTAGAAATACTCTATGAAAAAAACGTTTTTGTTTGATTTCTCTGTAACCACATGTGTCTTCCTAGAATGGAGAACCAAGAAGTTTTAATATTATGATTATAAATAAACATTGAACCTAACAGAGTACTGCAATTTCTTTACTAAAGCCTTTTTCCACATTAGAAACATTTACAGTGATGCAGGTTTATGCATGAAGTTATATAAATACATACTCTTAAATTACTTTAAGAGAGTAATTCAGACAGAAATTCATTCTAAAAAGCTTTTAGTGCACATTTTAGGATATTCAGCACAACATAAAAATCACTGCAGTAACATGATGCAAAGCACTGTACTGGCATCAAATCACTCCAGTGGATCAATACTGTTCAAAGAATTTTTAAGAGGAAAACCTCACAAGGATCATGTAACTGCAATCTTCAGCCTGCGCATCTGTCAGATAGCCCACAGCTCTTTGCATCAGTTTCTTCTTATCCTCTTCTCACTATTAATGCTTCCAGATCATTAATAGCCCCTTGATGTTCTCATGGTATTACCATCCTGGGGCTCCAGGTGCTTCCTCAGCTCCCTGCAAACCACCATAACCCCAAACAAACCAGCTTCCAACAGCTCAACACCAGCACGGCTCCACTGACCAAGCAGAGGCAACTCTAAGAAAGAGTATGTGGCTTTTGAACACATTTCTCAGTCTAATGAGGATTCTGGCAGAGCAGAATGAACAAGTATGATGGTGTTCTCAAAAAGTGACATCTTAAGTGGGCTGCCTACCATTATGCAACATGACTGGCACCTTATAGCACACAGTGCAAGTGAGCAGGTAAGATGAAATGCGATCTGGGATACCAAGCAAAAGGCTCATTGCACACAAGTCTACCCCTTGTGAGATGGTAACTTGCTGTGTGCTTGCAGCTGATCTGGAGGAATTCGTAATGCCACGTGAACTGTTAACGCACTGATGCTAAACTGCAATCCACTGAACTAATGATCTGTACAGCATGGATCTACAAGCTTTACATTGGGGTAACTACCCTGATACACTCATACCAGTGCTAACGTCTATCACACTGAGCTGTAGTTTACACTCAAGTTAAAAAAAAAGCTAAAAACAACCCCATGTGAAAAACCCACATCCAGGATGCTATCCAGTGGCAAAGCATACCAAACACAGAGACATTATATGCTGGTTTTGAAAGAGTATATTCTGTTTATCTATTCAGTTTTGCACAGAGATCTAAAATTAAACAGGTGTCCTGGTTTTGACTGGGATAGAGTTTATTTTCTTCCTAGTAGCTGCCACAGTGCTGTGTTTTGGATTTAGTGTCAGAATACTGTTGATAACACATCGATGTTTTAGTTGTGGCTAAGTAGGGTTTATCCTAAGTTAAGGATTTTTCATGCTCTGCCAGCAAGGGAGTGCACAAGAAGCTAGCAGGGAGCATGGCCAGGACAGCTGACCTGAACTAGCCAGAGGGCTATTCCATAGCATAGGGCGTCATGCCCAGTATATAAACTGGGGGGAGTTGGGCAGGAGGGGCGGATCGCTGCTCGGGCTTCAGCCAGCGGGTGGTGAGCAACTGCACTGTGCATCACTTGTCTTGGGTTTTATCTCTCTTTTTGTTATATTCATTTTCATTACAATTATTATTATATTTTATTGTTATTATTACATTTTAGTTTAGTTATTAAACTTTCTTGTCTCAACCTGCGTGTTTTACTTTTTTCTTCAGTTCTCCTTCCCATCCCACTGGGAGCAGGGAGGAGTGAGTGAGCGGTTGCGTGGCGCTTAGTTGCTGGCTGGGGTTAAACAACAACAACAGGCCCATTTCTTGGCTGGGAATGTAGATTGTCAGAAGAGTGTTGACCTCACAAAACAGGCTATCATGTATCTGGGATTTCTCATGTATACGTTTTTTCGGACAGAAAAACAAAGTCATCTTGTATTCTGGATTCAGCCAAGATTTCCAGGTATCCAGGTAATATATCCCAGGAAACGCCATACATGCTCAGATACAATTTTGTCCCAGTGGTCTGAATATGTGTATGCTGCAGGTATGCTGGATTTGCTGCAACATTTCTGTATGCAGTCAGCTCATCAGTAGTAATTCGTGTTTAAAGTCCTAAACACATAACAAGGTTTTATTCTAAGAAAAGGCAACTAGGTCATCCTCAATCATTGGAGGAATGATGCTGCTCAGCAACTTTTTCAAAGGCGAGATGTGTAGAA
This sequence comes from Strix uralensis, assembly GCF_047716275.1. Taxonomy (NCBI): domain Eukaryota; kingdom Metazoa; phylum Chordata; class Aves; order Strigiformes; family Strigidae; genus Strix; species Strix uralensis. Next base: position 9,331,058 of record NC_133983.1, on the reverse strand, counting down.
AGTGTTATTTTGAAAGGCTATACACAAAAATCAAATTATGTGCACAATTCTCTATTTTGTATAGTTAACAGTATTAGGGTTAATTTATTCTCTGCAAATTGGGATGTTTGCTGTCCATATCGGATCACGATGTGGAAGTGTAAACAACAATGAATTAATACAGTTACCTGAAGATAATCCTGAAAACTAATGGTAAGACACTACTGGTCAAGTACAGGGAGTCAAGGGAAACAAGTACATGAGAACGGCTTGTCCGGAGTGTGAAGCAAACTGAAGCATTAGCATGCCGGAGTAAGAAATGGGCCACCAGTGCATGGACAGACTGTGCTTTGGGTCAGACATGCAAATAATGTCAGCATAGCCAGTAAAGATCTCTTCTGACTGACTAATAAAGCCTGTCTGATTTTAAGAAGCCTGTCCTAATGTTGCAGAAAACAGCCACTGGATTCACTGGTCCCAGAGAAGCGATGTTGCAAATTTCTTTGGATGAAGTGTGAGAACCTCAGTAAGAAATATGGATGGTAAAGCCAGAATTCAACTTTGGAGTGGGTAAGTTCCAGGGTCTCAAATTGAAAAGGAAATACCTTTGTGATAGACATATGAAAGCTGGATACAAACTTGCCTTGTGCACTGGAGATATTTAACATGAATAAAATCTTACCATCTGATAATGATACAATCTGTAATACCTCATATCAATCCTAGACACAATATATTTCTGGGTATCTCATAAATCATAGTGAGTGCCATGACAATAGGTAATTTTGCCAGTTGCTGAGCTTCTGCTGAGCACAGAATATCTGTATTAAATAAAAGCTATGCATTAAAACCTGTTTTTAAAAGCATTTTCCTCTCTCTTTGGTAAGTTCATTTTTTTTTTCCGCCAGAAAGTAATTATTACCTATCCTTCTTCCCCCCACATATCCAACAATATAATGAAAGGGAAGCTATAGTGCTGATCTAGAATTTAGAAGTTCTGCATGAACTACAATTTAAAGTAAATCTGATTTCAGCCTTCAGCTAATTAAGAAAATTATGTATATGTTTCTTTAACATGTGTAAGATAGTAACCTACCTTCCATATAATACACTGCAGTTACCAATCTAATGAACTGAAAGGACAGCTCAAAAAACCCCAAACCCCAGATTTGGGGAGATATCACAATTTACTAACTCAGAATACAAAACATGAAAATTATTATTATAATTATTACCCTCTTAGCAAAATAGAGGTGTCACATCAATTTTGAATTAGATGTCTATATTGAACAGGAAGCCAAACTAAACAGAGCTTGTCATTTTAACATGCTTACTTAGACCTGTATAATTTTCAAAATTAAAATAAACTGCAAACCAGACATCTCTACAGGAAAAATAAAAACAAAATAAAAATTCCCCATGGCTCAGATCCAGTCATCAGATGTAAATTCAAAGAAAAAAAAAATATGCATTTGAATTGCTCCTTTACAAGTGGCCAGTAAGGCACTTTGTGAAAATTACTGGCTTTCAAATGATATTTAAGTCTTACTTCGAGAGGAAAAACTCTTTCAAAGAATAATAGATTTTTTTTCTATCTTCAATGGTCAGATTTCCATAATATGAACTGCTTGATAGTCACTTTCCCTTTAAATTATTTTTTAACCATACAGGCAGTCACATCTGATTTCTGATTCTCCTTACCTTACTTTTCCTTTCAATTACTTCAGTTCTTAATAGGAACAATAAGAGTGCTCATTGCATGTCCTCTGTGGGACTCCTGGAACTTAGATACTCAATAGACAGGTGCATAGATAAGGATTCAAAGTCTTTGTTCCACTGTCCAGACAGAATATGTTTAATCTTTTTTCTACCTTTTCTATGCCATTTAAACTTTAACCTAGTAGTAACTTTTACTGCCTTGATTCACAATTCAAAGGTATAAAGATGAAAAGTCCTTGCCTTGGAACGTAGCTTGAAAACTTCATTCTTAGTCTGTATTTCTTTTGAACTTCTTCTTGTGGTTTTTGTCTTTATTTTTCCAGGGTGCCAACTTTACAGTATAGGACTTTCCAAACCTAACAGCAGGGCTACTTGGAAGGAAGAAAAGTAGAGCAAATTTGCCCAGAATCAGCTCACCTTAATGGAAAATATTTAAATTACTGACCAAGGTTGATTAGAGGGTAGTCAGTCCATTTTCCCCCCATCTTTTTAAAGATGCCACTAGTGACAGACTCTTACATGTAATTGTAAACATACAGATTAGCCCACCAAGCATGGGACAAAGACCCAATATAAAAGTAAGAGAATAATCATGCTCTGTATGGCACAAAACACATCACAATCACACAGAAATAATAATTTACAGTAGCAAGCATGAAACATAAGTAATGTATCTGAGTAGCTAAAAGAAGAAATCTTTTCAGTAGTTGAGATAGATGTTAAAAGCATATTTGTTTCAGAGTGGATAAATATACAAATTTCTGGAAAATTCAAATACCTTTCAGGAGTATGAAAGGTGGTGCTGCCGTATGTCACACTCATTCAGTCATGATTCAGTAATCATGCTGGTTCATTAATGCACCAAGCTGCTAAGCGAGGTGCCAGAGGCATGGGTACACATGCTGATCTGGCACCCTACTCTGAGGGGACGAGCCACCAACAGAAGGGCGAGACACCAACCAGCTCAGTTTGCCAGAGGTCACCTGCAAGTGCCCATCTTGCTATTTCAAACTTTGTATGGGAGCTATCCCAAGAAATGAAAGGTTTCTCCAGTTCTTAAAATGTACTGCCTTTCACTTCTCTCTTGGTTTAGGGAGGAAAAAAAGCAAAGTTGGAAATGGTGTATAATGCCCATTATCTCAACCGCTTTTCAAAGCTATTAGCTGGAAGAGCTCACTTTTGTAGCTCCTTTAAGACCTTCTAACAAGACTGTCACTCAGCAGTGAAAAGCAGCACTGCCTGCCCACTGCTAAGGAAAAAAACCCAGCAAGGCCAGGAGGATGCTCTGCACCTCTCCCGGCATCGCTCCCTGGAGTCCAATTACCATATCCTGCAGTCAGGCTAGGTGAAGAGCAATCTGCACTTCTGGGCATGGGGCTCACTCAGGTGACCATGTAAAAATAAAAACAGCTTTATATAGCTAAAGCCAAGTGGTTAGGTGTTCCTTGGAATAAGACAACCTGCAGAGACGGGGATCCAGGTCGGCTGCAGACTTTTACAGGGCCCTACAACACTTTCAAAGACCGAGATGGATCATTTTCATCCATACAACACAAACAGTATAACACAAATCATGTATTTACTTATTACACAAGGATTTTAATGAGTACAAAGCAAAAAGATAGTTGTGTCTCTCTAGCACACTTTAATCAATTACTATACTTTCAAATCAGGAAATGACGTCCTATCCCTCCTCTTTAAGGAACTATCATTAAATCTAAAAAGGATATACTGTGAAATCTAGCCCAAGTATTGCTTAGCATCTTCTTAAAACTACTACTTTGCAAATAAAAATTGAAAGTCAAACTACTTCAGAGTTACTACAGCATCGTTCTTTACTGAAGTTATCTTTACCAATTAAAGGGAGATCAAATGAATACCCCCTTCAACAAGGTGAAAGCCATCAGGAAGGCAGGATTACAGCATGCAGACTGTCAGGTAGCAATGTGATTACCAACATAAATCCTGAAGCTATAAAAAGCATTTAAAGTAATTATGTAAAGGATATGCCCTCACACTCTATCATTTAAAAACCATTTAACTCATCATTTAAATTTACTAACAGATGTAAACTCTTTTCAAACACAAAACTGATGTCCATCACTGCATTCTCCATGCCTTGAAAGAAATTTCAATTTTAATTTATAGAGCCATACAAACTTCTGAAGTGTTTCATTCACCATTCAGTCTAGATTTATAACCAGGCAATAAAAAAATTAAAGGGCATACATATACTGTACTTACCAACTTCTGTCATTAAAAAAAGCCATCGGTAAAGATCTTCCTTCCCTTAAGCATGAGGGACTTGGAGAAGCACCACAGACAACAAACAGTAGCTCTGGAGAAGTCAGAGGGACTATTCTAGCTATCTCAAAAATCTTAAGTCTTCAAAAAAATCTATTTGGAACAATTTAGAGTATGCGTTAACTCTGTCTTCACTGAGGGGAGGTGAATCAAAAGTTATAACGAAAAGGCATGAAAGATCTGGGACAATAACACGTTGGAAAGAAAGAATGCTGCATGGAGTTGGACATACACTAGATCTTGCAGTGCTGCATGTTCAGGCATCCTCCACACCCAGGTCATCAATAGTGAGATCCTCAGACTACCAACTCCTTTCTCTGTTCATTCTGAAGGGGCACTGTTTTAAGCTCCTCTTTCTTGGTCTCCATTACTCAAATACCCAATGAGCAAGTGATGCTTGCCAAAATGATTGCAAACACCATTCCTCTGGTTAAATACTGCTGCTCTTACTGCCCTTCCTGGCTCTTTCTTATTTCTAGGACTCTTTTAGATAAATGCTAACAACAGAAGTTATTTAGAATACAAAATATCAAGAAATTGCCCAAAACATGAGAGGGGAAAAAAAAAGCAGGGTAAAGATCTGAGTGTGACCCATAAATCAAACTGCCATGTTTCCTATGAAAACTTATGCCAACTAGTTTTACATAGTTTGCTTTTCATTTGTAACTTTTAGCTTGATCTGAAAAAACAGTTTTCCGCTATTCAAACTAATATACAGTCCATACAGACTGTAAAAAAATGAGGTCTGAACAATCCGAGTTATACAATTACTTGAAAAACGTGGAAGTTTATACAAGAGTATTGAATGAATTCTGGAAAAAAGTCCACAGAGACATTTTCAATGCTCTAGGATGTCTATAAAGAAGGCCTGACAGGTTTTAAGTTCTGCTATCTATTTGATTCAAACCTGAAATTTTTTTAGGTATGTTAAGCCTATTCTTCCCTGGGTTTCCTGGTTGATTTACAGGTGATATACTTTCAAATTTAAGAGTTTAACAAATACGTGTCTCTCAAATATTACCCAAAGATATGCTTAGATATTTTATGCACAGATATGAGTCAAAGAAATCCACAAATTCATGTTTTAAAATGCTTATTCCCTTTGGCATACTTGGTTTTCATTTTTGTTACAATCATGGTGGTACCAATTCTTTAATTTTCCAGCTTTCACACTCTGCTCCAGACCCTCTCAAATTCTAATAGAAAAGCAAAAGGAATGTCTGTGACAAATGAATCTTACAGGAATGCTTTACTTCATAAAGAAATATCAAAAGAAATAAATGTATTTTTAACCTCACTGGACTCATTTGAAAAGAAACTTTTTAAAAAGTTGGTTACAGAGGGAAAAGAAAAAAAGAAAGAAAAAACCCCCATGAAGTTGGTTTCCATGCCATTTATGATTTTTGCCCCTTATTCTTTTGGAAGCAGAGAAAATCTGCATGTTTTCTCTGTGTTTCGAGTGACTCAAGTAGTACAGTCACTTCTAAGTTAATTCTGAACATCGTAGAAATTCTAAAGTGTATAAATCTAAGCAGTAACTTGAATGCATCAGTCAACATACAAAAGCTAATCCTAAAAGCATAAATATTTATTTGTTTTTAAAGCCAGACTTCTCTATTTGTTTTTTATTTCAGTTAAATAAATGTGGTATTATTTGGTAGTCTTGAGACAGTTAGAAATCATTGTACTGGAATCAAAGAGTACAGCATATTTTGTGTAACAAGAAGTTAAATATATTTCATTGCAAGTGTTCAAAAGATGAAAAGAATGCTTCCTTTACCCTTCTTACGAAAGTAAGGGAAAAGTCCTAATCAATATATTTTCCCATATATTCATCCAAATACCAGACACTAATTATATCTCAGGCACAAGCATGATTGCCTTGAATACAGAGCAAGTCTAAAGTGGCAGTCAATTGATTAGTAAAGCTAGGATACAGATATATGCACCCTACAGTTTACAAAACTGTCACTAGTGATATTGATTCTGCAGATTGCTTCCAACAGGTTAGCCTTCATCCTGGCTTCATCTGTGATTTCCACAGGTTTTGTTGCTACAGGCAATAAACTCACAAAACGTCCCAGCTGGACCAAGCAAAACAGGTATGTCCTGTACTCTTAATTTGGAGACAGATATTTAGCCTTTTACAATCTACCCTCAAAGGTATAGCAGAATCACAGCTGCCTTGTAAATTTATTGTGTTTTCTTTGCATCATGATAGCACACAGGGCACAAGTGTTGCTCAGGGCTTAACGTGCAACACCAATGCACACAGAAAAAAAGAGACTGCCTCCCTGTTAAAAGCATTGAGACAGTCAGGCAGTGACCAACTTAGTTTCTAAATCAATTTCTCCAAAAACATCTTCACAAAACCTGCATGATATAAAAGAAATGCAAACCATATCATAACTTCAAGCTGATTTACAATCCCTACACATGCAACAGAATTGCTGTGGGTAGCTGTGACAGCCTTTTCAAGGACAATCATCCACATTTACCAGTAAGCTGAAACTATGTTAAAAAAAAGAGATTCCATTACAGAGGATCATGAAGTTATCTAAGAGACTGCAGATTTAGTACTGTTAACCTGGTTAAATTGAGCGAGAATTGTACACCGAAACATTTTAATCTCCTCAGAAGGAATCACTGACCTGAAAAATTGCAGCACTTGAAATGGTACCTTCTGGTGTCCTCTTTTCTTTGGTGACGTATACATCAAAACCAGTTAAAATTCTGTAGACTTTGAGGTATTAACTAGACATAATATACCACAATCCATAAAATGTAAACTCTTTATGTCTGCCGTAAGTATCTACTACTGTGCACTAACTACTGGAACAGGCAGGACCTTTGGTCTGAAGTTGTAACTCACTTTGTATCTATATAGATATATACTTCTATGTCCTTAGTGAATGCTGAAGCCAGGTGAAAGTGTCATTGCCATCAGCTGTGGTCACTATTCATTATCAACGGTTACTTACCTGATGTAACTAGACTTAGAAGCATAACCAACAGACTCAGCCCCTCATCCTTGACTGTTAGTCATGTATGTTTGATCTCAACTAGCGAGACTGAGTTAGGGAGCAACCTCATACATAGTCACATCTGACATGAAGGGGGGATTTCCTTTAACAAAAACATAGTGCTGGTCAGCAGGGCTCACCGGGGGTGAGGATTTTTTAGCAAGTACTTTCAGCCGTATTCCCCTGACTCATGAAGACTGCCAACTGCAGAACAGTTCTCTGCTCAGTGCTATGGTTGGGTGTATCCTGGCTAACAGCTACTCCAAATGTATCAGAGAAAGGAAAGGAAAAAGTCAAAGGCAAAGGACATCCTTGCCTTGGCCAGCTTCTGATGGGTGGCATTCAAATAAAGCATATGGAAAATTGTAGAACAGTTGGGCAGAGGTTATAAACTGATGTCTGAAATTAAATTTCTCCACTACTACAAAATGATAGTCCCAAAGAACCCTATTGACTGCCTTCTCTGAACCTAATGGAAGGAGGCAGCAACTTTTATTCTCTCTGTTAACGTGATCAATGTGTTTAATGCTTCTTAAGTTTATGAATTGTAGCTGCTTTTGGACTAAAGCCAGACTGGTCAGTGTGGGTGAGCTGGAAGGGCGGGAGACAGTCAGCTTACTAAGATTTTCACTCGTATTTCACAGACTAGTTTACTTAATTATATTGCTCAGCAAGGCTTGTGGATGAAAGACTTGATACATCTGAAATTAGAGAAAAATACAAAGCACCTGCACCCACTTCTGGACAGCTCCTAAAAGGTTTCTAACAGCATTCACCATAGAAATTATGACTATCTCCATTTCCAGCTTATTTTTTTACAGGAAGCATCAGTGAGCATCCATCAATGGGATTTAGGTGTCCTTTCAAGGTAAACTGCTCTGTTAAAAGGGTCTTCTGAATCCCTTGAATGATATTGTAGGTCCAGAAAGCACATGTAATGGGCAATCCTCTATTACATACTGCTTATAGAATCTGTACTGAGTCAAAATTTCTTTTTGTACACAGAAGAATTTCTGTTGGGCTCAGTGGTCTCTTCTAAGGTTGAATATGACTGAAGCTCAGTGCCACCTAGACCCCAGTAGACTCTACTAGGTGTTGGACAAGATTCATTAAAAAAAAAAAAAAAAAAGCAGACCCAAAATCCCTCCTCTAATCTTGTTGTTTCTCTGTTTGAAACCTATTCACTTAAACTGTATTAATAATAATTAAAAAAAAAAAGGAAAAAGAAAAACATTAATTCTAGAAGAATCTCTCAAACCATCACTGGGCCTCCTTTACCACAGATATTGCTTTCAATCTTTCACAACATCTCACAACAGTAGAACGATTTTCCCAGTGCAGCAAAGTGAAAGAAATAAAAGTAGTTTTCACACACATGGTAAAGTCACAACAAAACTCATATTGGTTCAGTAAATTTGCAGAGACATCTCTCATTTAGTTTCCCATTCTGAAGTTTTTAACCTCATTATTTTTCTCCCCAAACTTCTATCATGACTATCACTACTGTTCACTTTTCAATCTCTTTTTACATCAGAACAAGCCCCAACATTTCTATCTGAAACACACTACATCTCCAGTAAACATGCTTTTGTTGAGAGGATGTGCCAGCTGATTAATTAGCTTGAATCAAGGGATTTATCTGGATTTTTGCATGATGCTGCATGTCCCAAAAGCAGGACTAGATGTTGCTTTTTTTCAATGTGTGCTCAACAACAAGGGGCAAAAAAAAAAAAGAAAGAAAGAAAAAATTCCTTGCAGATGTTGATTTATATTTCTCAACTACTCATATTCAGAGTAAGTAAAGGAAATCATTTGTATCGGGGATCCTTTCAGATGGATCAGATTATACAGAAAATAAACATTTATTTCATAATGCTGCATACAGAAGGGATTTATACCATACCTCAGGCTGTACTGGTGACTGTTTCCAGGTTCAGTTTAAAGTGTAACCTTGAGTATATACTGCTTTAACTTGGAGGTCCAGCACCTGTCAGGCACCCCGCTGGCTGGGTAGGAAGTCAGTATTTGAACATAAAGGTGCTTCCCAGAAGTTTAGGTCAGCAACTGGCAGCAGAAAGCCCAATGCTGGCTGTGTCAGCCAGAGCCTGAAACAATCTGAAAAGATCTTCAGAAGAAAACCACATGGCATTGGCCCACTGTGTTCCTCAAGTGAGGAATGCAAAGAAAGGGCTTCCTGTTTGGGGGAGAATTATTTGGGTATGAGGCTTTACTACAATATTGGTGTGAATGAGATTTCTGAAGAATAAAGAACACATGCAGCAAAGTGCCCAGAAAGCTACTGAAAGCTGTTTCACACATAAACCAAAGAACAAAAGATCAGTCATGACCACACTATCCACACCACTTTAAACACTACAACAGCAGTTGTTTGAACAGAAACCTCATACTTGATATTCCCTGGGAATATTCCCAGGAGGAACTTCTAATTTCTAAAAAACTGGCATAAGCAGTGGTCAGCAGCATTTAATAATGCAGTTCCCAAACGTTAAGAAACTAACACTTTTCCATAAAAGCAGAGGTCAAACTTTCAATTTTGCCTAGTATTAAATGAGCACCTTCGTTAGAGAGAATCTGTCTACTGCTTCACTAGTTAAGGAAAAAATATAAATAATTACTTTTAGCATTTCTAGGTATGTTTACTGCTAGGTAAATCTCACAGCTTTTTAACCACCACTTAAGTAAGCTAGCTCAATAACACCTGCCCTGTCCACTTCACACCCCAATTATGGCATCAGATATCAAGGTCATTTACTTTATAGCTGAAGCTCAGATGCTTCTGTCATGGATGAAGGACACCCTGAAGGCTCACATAGCTGTATTGCTCACTTGTATTAATGCATAAAGTGACTTAAGCCACTTTAGCCCAACAGCCTTTCTTGCCATTCACGTCGGCAGTGCACAAGACCCTTACTGTGGGAAGACGCATCAAGAGTTCTGACAGCCAATGTCCTTGGCTATATCCAAAAGGAGTTTCAAGTAACATCTTAAGAATCAAAACCATGACATCTCAAATCTGGTACCACACATATCCCCTCCAAAACTGATGTGACCTTTCCCTGCTTAGTTTAAGAAATTTAGCAGCATGTTACTGTAACATAGTAGAGTCAAATTAAATGCTGGTTTGGTTTTTTTCCCTGAAGGATAACTGAAAACTAAAAAACAATGTTCAAGATTCTTCTCAGATAGTAAATTTTCATTTTAGAAGGTTGTGTTTACAGAGGATTATATTATTTGGTTTGGTTTGGTTTTTTTTTAATCCAGCCTTTGTTCTTTACCCATTTGTCACATGGCCATGATCTGAAACGTTAAGGACAGAAAGCCTTAATAAATTTCTTCACACTAATTAGTAAGAAGAAAATGCTACAAAGGAAGTTCTACCTTGAAACAAGTAATTCTTTTAAAATAAGAAAAAGGTGTATGGACAGATAGTGGTGAGAATAAAGTCGATCTTAAAGAAATATTCTAAAACTTCTAGACTCCTGAAAACATAAAACAATCAGAGATGAGAGAACACCAGAAGTACAGATAAAAAACACAGTGTAAAAGCTTAAGCAAAGAGGATGAAGAAAGGTATAAGATCAAAAACTGAGTCAACCTCAAAGTAGACACCCAATATAAAGAATAGAAATTTTAGAGTTTATGTAAGAGTTAGTAAATGTTCTTCTAAAGAAATGTTTTGTAACTTTAAGGAAGGTTTGCCCATTTAGCTAGAAGCCTTTTATCTGTTACTCCATTATTAAGGATTATCAAGGGAATTACAGTAAAAGCTATCTTCCTCTCACTTGAAAAGTTCCTCTACCATAGAGTGTCCTTTAAAATTATTACAACTTTAAGTCTTTTTATGAAAGCTTAAGAAGATAAGACTGAAAATAACACTGTACAGCCTCTATTACAGCGTGTATAAAAAAATAAACAGGACATGTTTAAATCTACTTTCTGTCTAACCAACTTAAGAGACACTAAAGGACCTAAACTAACTCAGCTTTACAATGTTTATTGAAAAGACACTGCCAAAATGTTAGAGGAACTAAGAAAACACACAATAAAACTTAGTTTTAGGCAATAAAAACTAGTTACATTGAACCTCAAATGCTCTCCCTCAATCTTTGCATTAGAAACAGTACACTCTTCAGTTTAGGTGCTAATATTGTATTGTCTATCACTTCAGTTAAGGAGCTGCAGAATGCAAACAGATAATGTAAATTGCGAAACACAGCTCTGAATTACAAGTCCAGTTACTTGGGATGCAATAAAGAGCAAAGCTCAGTTTGGAGTGTACTATGCAAATGACTGCACTCACCCTACAAGACAGCAACCTAAAGACTGCTTTAATTTTCACTAGCAGCCATTCACTGCTGCTGCTAAGGATAAAGGAGGCAACTAAGGAAGAATAAGACCTATGGAAATAGTGCTTAGGCTCCTTCACAGCCACATCCCCTTACACAAAGAAGGAGAGTATGCTAACTGCTATATTACTTAGTAAATTATCTCAAGAAGTTCCTGTGGTTGTCACTCTGCTACACTGCAGCCCATTCTCACTGTGCAGCATGATTCCTCAAGGTCTCCTTGGAAGACAAGTAATTTCAAACATAAGGCTCAATACAGACACATGCAAACCACCCTCCTCTGAAGCAGCAACAACAAAAGACAAACCTTCCAACGGGACCCTGTACTGTCTTTTGTTGCTCCTCTTCACAGTGGTCCTGCCTCTTCTGGACAGCCAAACCAACGTTGCACTACATCACTAACGTGCAGACACTGATCAAGGCAGTCTGAGCTTTGCTACCCAGCTCCCAAAGGCTGAATGACCACCACTGCGAGGGACCCAACAGAGGTTCTGCTAGCTTTCTTTAAACACAACACCAGCAAACACAGCCCAGAAACTTGAATTCAACAGTCCATTTCTGTATTTATTTACAAAGCCTTTATCAGAATAGAAAACAAGAACATCCAAAGCAGCCAGACAGACACCATCCTATGCCCAAAACCATGAAGGTTTTGGTTACAGCAACATTGCTGAACTACATGCAATTATTCTGAGAGCTGCTAAAGACAAAAAGAAGTGTTGCTTGCCACCAAGTTACATAGTGTATTCTAAATCATTTTCTACTGTTTATCAGGAGATACAAGCAAACCTTTTTTTTTTATGTTTATCTACTTGGATTATTTATTTATTTTAGTTCACTTTTTACATGCTTAAAGATGTTAAAAATATATCTAGCAATGTTTTCACTTGACATCTAGCACATGTAGTAAAATCCTATTCACCTGAAGGGCAATTAAAAATTAAAAAGAAAAAGGTATTTGATAAAACCAGAGCAGCCTCAATATCCCAGGATAACCACACAAAAAAAGCCCCCAAATACCACCAAAACCACCCCTCAAAACTCTAAAAAGACAGTTCAGCTCCAACAAGGATTATACAAATCCAGATCAGCAAATATCGCACGTATAGGATGAGGTCCTGCTGTCAGACTTACAAAAGTCCAGCAAAGGGAAGAGCGGGAGAATGCTGGCTGCTGGAAAGGTACTCCACAAAAACCATATGCCTCTTTGTTGCAGGCCCCTCCCCCAAGTATCCAGCATGGCCTAGAAATCAATTTATAGAAATACTCGAGCCTGTACTGTTAAATAACTGTGTGAAGTGGAAAAGGAACTAGACTACTTATGAATAACTGGCTATGCCCACATTGTTTGTGTTTAGCCTAGGGAAAGAAGGGTTTTATTTGTTTGGGGGGGTTTGGTGAATGTTTGAATACTTGCTAAAGCAACAGCTGTTGCTGAAAATACCTTGTTTGAAAACACAGTAACAGCCATGTGCTCTACAGTCATACATTACAGTGAAAGCTGATAATTTTTTAAACACAAAACATAATCCCTACAAGTAACAGAGCTCTCTAAATTAAAAAGCTCCAGCACTCCTCTCAGCCAGGAGCGTGCGTATGACTAGTCACTGCGGCTGCAATGGTGTGCACGTGCACACACACACACATTGGTATGGTGGGGGGAAAAGAGCTAATAATTGGGTCCTACTGATTCAGTGTGTGAGCTTTTCCAACCTTGAGCAAGATCTCCACGGGAGATACCCACCACAGAGCCAGATCTGTGGACTTCTGCGCCACAAAGTAGTGGTTCTTTGCTGCTTAACAGAACTCGGTGAGATTAAGATAAAATGCTTCCTCTCTACATGGTTCTTTTAACAAATCAAGGATTTTGCATGTGACAATAGACAGTTAAGCCATTTATTTCCTCTTTTTATTTCTTTTGGTAAATGAATAGAATTATTTTAATATTAAAAAACTATACTACTTGTGAAAGCAATGAGTATACTGCAGTAGACAGCAACTTCTGGGAAATTAATAGATGCAATTAGTGAACAAGCTATTAGTTGAATATACTCTCCCTTTACAAAAGAACACCAAGAAGGTTGTCTTATTTTCACCTCATATGTACTCGCCAGCACTGTGCGTAAAAGCCTTCTTTTCTTTTCACAACAGGATCAAGAAGTCTCCCCCCGAAGAATTTAGTAAGCAATACGGTGTGCCATATTTCAAAACAAAATGTACATGATGTATAAAACAGCAGAAAAGGCATTCCAACTCAACCCTTCTTCAAGCAGTGACATACACTGCAAAAACTCAGATGTCTTAGGAGAAAGGACGTAAGGTGCAGCTAGCCTGACCAGTGGGATTCGGAGGAGATTTTGCCTCCCTTGGCATGAGCAAGAAACCTCCCTCTTGTTCTCTGCAACTACAACACCCTCTTTAAGGTCTTGGCAGTGGATTAGTCTGACTGATACCATAGTCGGTGAGGACCTGGTTCACAGAAGTAACTAGCTTTTTATTATATTGAGTCAAGTAACATTTATCACATAAGCACTATCATGATGGAAGAGTTTCAAACTACCTGCAGAGCTACATCAGGAAGGATACTGGATGTCAAAGAATCAGGAAACACATTCCCACAGAAATTACTATATACTTTTCAACAGAAGGCAGGAAACAGAACTTCTGCTGGAAAGACCAAATAAAACCAACCAACCTAATAGCAGGTTCGTACCATTCAATTTGTGCACTAATCAGATTGTAGTGAAGGGAAACAATAAAGGTGTAGCAAACTAGATGCTATGAGATATTTCAGGATTGGCTTTCATTGCCAAAGTCTTTGTCACATGAACAATCCCAACTGGAATCACTCCTCTGAACAACTACAAGGAACCGAGATTGCTACATAAAGTCAGGTGATAACACTTTTTAATCATGATTGTGAGGATAGTGTCTGAGCTAGTCTAGAAGACTAGATGGCAGCTGCAGTTAGCATGCTAACATCCTAGCATTTTCATCCTTGGGACTCTAGGACTAAAATTGAACAGCTTCCCTGTAACCTCTGTCATCATCCTGGAAAACTGGATGCTCTATAGAGAACACAACAGGCAGCAGCACACCTCCTCGGTGCAATCCTTCCTGGAGCTCATCTTGAGGTAGCATAAGTTTTCTCTATTCTTAGTGCAAGCCTGTGCCTTCAAGGAAGGAGATGGAGCCAGGGAATCACTGCACATCCCCAGTGATTCAATCTGTGTTTCACAGCAGTCTCACAATCCAAGGAAGCTGCTGCTTGTTGCTCCAGAAATGCTGAACAGCTCTGCTGGTCAGGGAGGCAGGCTGATTTTTATGGTTTGGTAAAACAACATGCTCATTTCCCCAAACTCATGTGCTTTTTTCCCCCGTTAGAGCAAATATTGTTATAAAAACTTAGTAGCCAAGCCTACAAATTCAAGTCACCTAACACATTCTAAAATCCTGTATTCCACAGCAGATAACTGCTAAACTTCAAACATTTTGGTAGAAATAGTCTACCTGCTACAGCTGTTTCCAAGAGCGGGGGGGCTGCTGGGAAGGTGGAGAGGATGTGACAACTTCCTGGTAATGTCACGAAATCTTTTTGTCAGGAAGCTCCAGTACTGACAAACTTTAGGAAGGGCTTGAGAAGCAATAAATAAGGCTCGCAAAAGCAACATTAGCATACTTCAGCATTGTTGCTTTGTATGAAACAGTGAAGACACTGTAACCAACAAAAGCAAACCACACTAGCTACTGGTAAAACTCGCAGCTTGACAGAAACATTAGAAATTAAGTTTCCAGACTTTTACTGTTCACATGACATGAACAGAAGAGCAAGGCAGCAAATAAATCCACAGTCACACAGCATTCCTGGGGCATGACCAACAATGGAACCTAGATCCCCTTTCACCTTGCTATAGTCAACATCTTAATTTTAAAAAAAAATACATATATATATTAATATTAAAAGTGTTTTAATTATCCCAGTCTCTCCCACCCAAGCTCAATCTTTTGCCTAGTTTAAAACCCAAAATATTTTTAGTTTGTTACAGTCCACTTGATTTCATCAAACAGAAGTTCTGCCAGTTTGAAAGAATGCTTGATAAAACAATACAAATATTGACTGCTTTTGTTTTCTGTTATCATGAAAAACAGTTAATTGCTCAGTATTGCTGTTCAGGAATTTATACCATGCTCATCCCTATGAACCTTAATCAATTTTAACTGTCCCAATACAGGTGGCAATATCAAAGGAGTGAAACATTAATTCAAAGATGATTTTTGACAAAAAAAAGACAGCTGTCCTACTTTTACGACAGTACACCAAATATATCACCTCAATTTGCACTTATTTTGTGTGTATGACTTAAAAAACAAAGATGTTAACAAGGAGAAAGATAATTGTATTTCCCTAAAAAAAGTTCACGTTAAAAATGGAGAGAAGTTTATGGAAGTGAAGAGTTACATGGAACCCATATCACCAGCAGAGTTTACCATCTACTAAATTAGCCTGAATTTAATTCAGGCACTGTGATAATAAGACAATCTACCTGCTCAGCTACCATGAGAATGATACTAATGGAATTACCTAGACAATCTGGACACATAAAATATATTTTAGAGGCTGTTTCACAGTGAGGTCACCCAGTACTAAAGCCTGATGAACTAATTTTGCTAAGAGATTTCAGCGCTCTAGTTTACAGAAGAGTGTGTCACATGAGAAAAATCTCCTGGGAAACTTGGCCTTAGGAAAGAGAATGTCAGTAGATGAAGATTGCTAAAGCTGTGCAACTGGAAGCTCAAGGCAACATGCTGACAGCATAAACTGTTAGTGAAACATACTTGGAACAAACCATATTAAAAGACCTAAAAATTACACGATGATGGCCATTAGATAGCTTTTACATGTTAACTCTCAAATCACAAAGGCAGGCTAACATGCAACCCCAACCTTCCTCAGTAGTTTTAGAAATACAGATGATACTGGTGTTAAGCACTACAAATGGGATGGTCTGCGGATTTTGCAGAATGGCTCCGGGAAGTCAATATGCAAAACAAAAAAGGAAGAAAGCAAGCAAGCTAATAAAAAACCCTACCAGTTTGCTTTAGTTGTTAGAGGACATTTTTAAAAGTCACAGGGAAAAAAAATTAGAAAAGCTGTAGGAAATACCTAAAAAAAAAAAAAGTCTGACAGAATCAGTAGGGGACGCCTGTAACTAATGAGAAAATGCAGGCAAGCTAGAGAGGAAGATCAGGTCAGAAATGCCAGATATGATGGAAGAACTGTATGATGTGACAGTGGAGGCCCTGGAGACAACAGACAAAGACAGAAAAAGCAGAGAAAGAGACAGCGCTCAAGAGATGGTGCCGAGAGAGAGAAAAGAGCAGGTTTTCTAGCAGAGAGAGGGAGGGGGGCAGAAAATCTGAGGACCCAGGGAGAGCCAATATATAAGAACCCAAAACTGTTTGCCAAGACTATTTACACTGATTTAATCATGCAGAGTTGACAGATCTCAAACTAGGAGCATAGTGGGGAGGGAACAGTGAAGATAAGAACAGGCAAGAAGGTAGACGGTAGATTGCCTAAGTTTTTGAAAGAGCTTTTGCTAAAGCAGTTTTAAAGAAAGGTGGCCACCATATGCAGCAGAGATCTTGTGAAGGATGAAAGGAAGAAAGAGCGAAGCTACAGATCATGCTGATGCCAAACAGACAATGAACATGGAGAAAGCAGCCTCGGAAAAGCTAGAGAAAACACTAAATCCAAAAGAGAGGGATAAGAAAGGCCACCCAAGAACATGAGGAATCAAAGTACTAAAGAACAGCAGATTAGAGGACAGAAAAGAGACTGTAGATCAGTGGCCAGAAGCAGAGAAATCTCATTTTATAATCTGTGCAGCCTGAAGGGCAAACAGGCAATACAGAGCTAGAAAAAAAATTTAGTTACAATACTGTACAAGAAGGAAATCAAAGTAGCATTAAGAATGCCCATGAAACAGCCCTGCCACAGGTTCCAAAGAAAATTAATTAAAAAGTTATTTTAAAAAGGAGTCAGGGTTATCTTCAGGAAAAGGAAAGTAATATTTAGTTGATTCACCACCTATTAATTTCTTTTTAATGGGGAAGCACCAAACTTACAGATTGTCCTCTGGGCTTCAAACACTCATGATTTTCTTCGCAGACAGTAGAGCATGCCAGCAGAAGTCATATGGCTACTCAGAATTAAAACAGCACAAAAACTTACATTAGAGTGTAAGTTGCAGGCTGTAACCCTTGTCACTACACTTTTCAGCACCCAAGAAACAGTAGTTTAATCAACACTGGGCCAAAACCAAATGAACAAAACCCAAACAAACAAAAAACCCAACCCAAAATTGCCCATGTTCATCAGTTCTTACTGTGACGATCCCAGCTTTGGAGAAAAAGGAGGGTCATTCAGTGTAGGGTCAGAAAATCCCACAATTAAATAGGGCAAAGGATGTACTTCTGCTTCAGAGAAGTGAGCATTTGCAGCAAAGCAGCTGAAATGCAAGCATCTCTCATTGACCAAAATGAATTATAGAAATTAAACAGTTACAACTATTTTAAAGCATGCAAAGAAGTGGCACCACAGTAAAAAAAAAAAAAAAAAAAAAAAGTTAAGTGAACAGCTGTAATATGAAGCATGTTAAATGAGTCTTAAATGTTTGAAGGAGAAGAGAGAGTTAGGAATCTAAGGACTACACACAGCTGTTTTTGTTGTGAAATGTTACCTCCTCATATACAACAAAACCACTGTTAGTGTATCGCTGTGAGAAGTGAAAAAAACTAAACAACACAAAAGAGACAGAGGAAGGGATGCTTTTGAGCAACAATTGTTAACAGAATTTAAGCAGTTACCACAAAGAGATACTTTTGATAAAACTCAAAAGCATCAAAGTGGAGTAATTCCACCACCTTTGCTCTTAGAGGGAGCATCACGAACTGCCTATTACCAGCACTTCTCCTGAAGATGAAATCCTCAGTGTGAGCATCAGGCCTCTCCTGAATCATAACGCTTCCCCCTCCAAATAATTTGAAATATTGATTCAGATGTGATTTAAAAATAAGTAACTTAAATGACAAACATAAGAGCATACAGAAAAGGATTTCAAGACAAGATGCTAGTGACAGCTACAGTTCTGTGCTGCTTAATAACGTAAAGCATGTAGCTTTAACACACTACATGAGATGCAACGGATCTTATGAAGGGAGAGGGGAAAAGCTGTTCAGCAGTTAAGGCCTGGATTCTGGCATGCATAAAAGCTGAGTGAAGGATTTCAGCTCCTCTTCCTCACCCAGTCTTACACTGGTGAAGATTTCTCCTTGATACAGACCAGGAGAGTTTTGTAACTGCTGGTTATGCCTGTATTTTTTCTATTTAGTACCACCTGAGCAGTGTAATACAAGCAGATGTAGTGTATTTTTTAAAAAATGCAAACTAATCACTCCTTGGACTGTTGGTTTTGTAGATAATTTCTCAAATTGCTTGTTTTTCTTCTTGTACATGATAACACATAAACCAAAAGCAAATTCCGCCTCAAACATGTTTCCATAAAATTTGCTTCCATAAAATTTGTTTCCATGAAGTCTCTAATGCAGACACCAACCACTGTGTGTGTGGTGTCTACTAAATGTGGGTGAATTCATACTGACCTCTCATACATTCGGTTGCCTTAAGAGTGACAAAAGACTTCCTAGTATAATCAATCCAGTGTAATCGCAGACTACCACCAAAGGGACAGTCCTATTCCCACACTTTCTTCCTACAAGCACCAGTAGATTTCCAGCCCCTCCCTTGCATGGGATGTGGACACCGTGCAATTGCTGTATGAATCATTTCAGTTCCCCTGCATGACAGATGACTATATTTCTGTTTTATTTTGGAGAGGCCAATTTTTCATCAGATCAGCTTGCTGAACCAATCCTCCTCCCTCCTGCAGCCACACCATCACTAGATTTTTATGCAAAGGGACAGACAAGGCAAACAAGTAAGCAGAATGGGAGCAGAAAGAAGCAGTGCAGCCCCTTTCACCAGGAACCTGCAGCTACTCCGAGCAAGGTGAAATAAGAAATGATACTGCAGTACAAATGCAAAGCTCTATCAAAACACATACCAGTCTGTAAGGCCAGGATCTGGAAACTGAGTCACAGCTAAGTGCACTATTAACACTCTTTACTTGTAGTCTCCCACTGAACATCTTTCCTCATTCCCTTCTTTGAAGAACAAACTGCATTTTCCAAACGCTGGCTCCGCTTTACAGTGTGTAGTTAATAGCAGCATTAAATAAAAAATATCAATGACGTGAAAATATCTGCAAAACAAATTTACAAAAGAGCACTTTTAGTTTGCATTTGTCTAACTCTGTCCAACTTCTACTCTGAAGCAAACACACTTATGATAGCTACACGAATAACATCACTGTTTCCTGGTTAAGACTCGCTCTTATTCCCTAGTTATAAATGCAACAAAGTACAAAAGCATTTACATTTGTGGAGAGTTTCTATGCTATCTTATGACCAGTACGTACAACTTAGACCAACCGTTCCTACCACATGAAGAGAGAAAACTCATCTCTCCCCTATGGTAGGGGAGTAGGAACCATGTAGTCAGGTAAGTGCTATCAAGGCCTGTCAACAGACAAGCAGAGTTACCTCAAGAGGTGCAGTGAAAGGCCAGTGACAAAATACAAACTACCTGCAATCCAGAATCAAAACCTGTGCAAAGAGCAGCACTAGCATGCAACACACACAACCTGGACACCACAGTAAGAACTAGCTGTTCCACACTGAAATATATATGCACTGATATATATATGCACTAGAAATTCACATTACAAGCCTGTACACATCTTCAGTTGGTTTGCTTTACCATCCTTACATCAGAATATACTTGGTCTGACTGAAAAAATGCAGCTTCTTTTGAAAGGCTGTTTTGTGTCACTGCAAACATCTGCTGCATATATTGCTCCCTGTAGGAATAAGCCTCTAACAGGAACCTAAATTCACTGGATGAGCCAGAACAGCTACAGTACAAGGCACACGCAGAGGGCAACCCCCATCACAGAACTGCCGCCTCACCACTTTGGGGCAGACGGGCTCTCATGGAACCACCACCAAGATACTCAGGGACAGCTTTGGCATAAAAAAATTAATATATATGTATGTAAAATATACAGGCACACAACTAGGACCTGCTTTTAATACCTAACTGCCAAACCCCACAAAAGCTAATTTGTGGCTAATGGTCCCACATTTTAATCCTTTTCCCTCTCCTGAATATGCAAACTTCCACAAACACTGTCTCAAAAGATCACCTCTTGGCTATACCAAGAGGTGGTCTCACCAGATTCATTTTCCCCAATCAGTCTTTATAACATACATCCTTCATTTCTGTTCAAAGCAAGTTTCTTATTCTCATTCTGACAGACTCTCTGTTTTTTTTGCCTGGAAACTTTCATCTCTCTTCTCCCAGTATACATCATAGCACTCCTATTTTTTCTGGATTTTCTCCATCCGTGCTAGTTAAGGCAATTTACCCCTTCTCAAGATTATACAGCAGATTTATTTTACTGATTCCTGATCTCACCTCTCTCTCCCTTTCTGACACTTCATTCTGGATATCCCACCATTACTTTCAGTTCACTAAGCTAAAAATCAGACTACTTATTCTCAGTCCATAGGACTGCCCTTTCTTGCTGTACTTCGTTTACTGCTCTCCCTAATGCAGAGTGTTTGCTCTGCTCACCTTGACTTCTTTCAACATTAAAAATATTATTACAAAAAATGCTAAGAACTGTCCTGTGTAAACTATGGGATCACAGTAGACTTTTTATGATCATCTCTGAATTCAGGTTCAGTGATCTCACTCCCCATCCATCCTACCTTTGGCCCTACCCAGCTATCCTTTATTGTTCTCTTTCCAACCTTTTCCATTCTTGGCTTATGCCTCTTCTCTCCTAAGCCAAGTGTCCCCCTCCAACATCTTTCAAACCCCTCCTCTGCATTCATGTTGTCCTGTATTCTCTGAGTACCAGGTTTCTTTTCCACACAGTTGACATGTACAGCATCTACTCTAATGTTTAGAGAACCTCATCTCGTTAGATGCTTTCCTACATAACTGTTCGAAAGTGAAAATACAAGCTGCATATTATTTATGTTAAAATTATCAGTCCCTGATAAACAGAGTAAATACAACGTACGACTGAGGTGAGTGCGGCCTGCTTGGGCAGAGCTGCTACAGTCAAGGTGAGCCTGTCCCTGTCATGACCATGAAGCTTCAACCGTGACTTGCAGCTGTGTGGACGGAGATGACTGTTCAAGCCGCATGCAGCTCGGTCCTCAACACTCCTGGCGAGGTGAGCAGCTAAAGCAAGACTTCGAGTGAGGATTAAAACGTGTGCGGTCAAACTGACCGAAATCGGTAACTCGCTTTCCACCACCAGCAAGTCTGCAGGGCCTCTCAGCCCTCACAGCCTGGACACCGCCGTAACTGGCGGGAGGCGGCCGATAGCAGGTTTCGAGGCTCTGGAGAGAGGGAGCTGCGGGCTGAGACCCACCTATGCTGACCCAAGCTCCGCGTCCCGGGACGCCTCCGCGGGCCCTCGCTGAGGGCCTGGCTCCCCGCCTCCCCGCCACTGGGCGCGGAGCCCCGCGCTGCCGCCGCGGGGGGCGCTGGGGGGCGGCCGCGCTCCGCCGGCCCGCGCCGTCTCCCGCCCCGCCCGCGGCCCCTCAGGACGGGGAGCGGGCCGGGGCACAAAGCCGGTACCCCGCGTCCCCTGGCGCCCGGGGAGAGAGACCGGCGCCCGGTCCTGATGCCATTATCGAAGCCCAGGAGCTCGGTCCGCGAGTCCTCCCCGCGAGAGAAGCCGGTGGGCAGGCAGCGCCAGTAGCTCGGCGGCCTGAGGAGCGGGGCGCGGGAGGGGGAGCTGGCGGCCCTCCTCGGGCTGCCCTGTGCGTTTCTGACACGGTGGGTCAGGTAAGCACAGCACCTGCCACAGGCCTCCCAAACACCGCGCAAAGGAGGGACGTCTGCCCTCTCGCCGCTGGTTCAGTCTAAGGTGGGTCACTCAGGGCTGATAAACAACCAGCTCCTGCTCCAGCTCCTGTTTTCCTCAGCGGCTTCCAGCTGAGCATCAAACCACCGGGTACATCCCATCCGAGGCTGTTGACTGATCAGGCATTTCAGTAAAGATGAACTCAAAACAAGTTCTCCCAGACCCCCCGAAAAATGTATATTTAATCTTTTAAGTACCTCACAGTCACCCTTCATTCTTGGGGCTATTTTGTCCAGTGTCCAGCTCACACATGCCTTTTTTATTCATAAGCCTTAAACACCCTTGGACCCAGACTAATTTTTTTCAGTGTTACAGGTTAGAAACACCGACTTACTTCAATGGCATAGTCTTCTTCTGTCATTACAGGAAAACGATACAAATAGTTGAAAAATTGATGATTAATAACTCCTAACACAGTGCTTTTCACCTCCTCCTGCAAGTATTAATTAGCGTACTTGGAGATGCCAGCGAAATTTGGGATTCCTAAGACTACTTATTCACCATTTACCAAAGCTGTAGGCTTTAAGAGAGGGCACAGCAAACCTTCACGTTCTCCATTTCACAAACTGCACCGCAGCCCTGTCATCAGATGCCACTGCCTGCCCTTCCTGTTTACTGTAAGGCTCCTTCAATTCCTACGGACATCTGTAATTCTGTTCTCCATTAGTTCAACCCACTGCCATACCTTCCAGTGTAATCAGCGTCACTCCTGCCTCCGCCTTCTATCTCACTTTCTCACTCATGTTAATCTGAAAACAGATGAGAAAGAGAGTTAATACTGACACTGGGAGCATCATATTAAAGGTGTCTTTGAACTCGCTTATTGAAACAAGTGGCAGCTTGCTTAGACCTTACTGGTCATCTTCTCAGATCACATACTAATGATTCAGCTGCCAAATCCATTTTACTTGACAATTTTATTTGCCCCAAGATGCTGATCAGTCAGCCGGCCAACCGGACCAGCAATATTACTCCTGCTGTGAGGTGGGAGTGCAGGCGTAAGTCATTTTGTAGAAGCCTGTGCGAATGTGGCAGTAGTGGTCCAGCCCCAATACTTGGCTCTGTTCCCTGTGTGGAAGAAATTGTCCATTTCTGATAAAAGAATAAAACATATAGACATAAAGAATTTGCCTTGAATTTGACCCCTTTTGGATAAAATCGACACTTTGGGCTCTGGTCCCAACAGTGTGTACACTGGCCCTCTGAACTGAGAACTGAGTGGGCTCCGTAAGAAACAGGTTGTTCCCTGTTCTCCTTCTAAGCCATTAGCTATTCCTTTGATTAGTTTGCCTTCATCCCGCAGGGTCTCACATTTCTTTTCCCTACATAATATGCCATACATTGTATTACTCTTAGCTCAGTTTTAGAGCACTGTAGAACACATTTTTCTTTCTGGGCTTGTCCAACATGAGCTCATATACTTCAGATCTCTTTTTCTTCCCCTGATCATTGAAAATAAAATATCACAAGTAACCTCATATTTTTGGATCCCTCCAAATCCTTAAAAGCTGTGGTAAATCCTAACATCATGGAGATGGGTGAGAATTAGACCTCAAGTACCCACAGAAATCAAATGTATGATTACATCCTTTGCAGTTCTGGCCTCCAAATTAGTCTGTCAGGTTTGCATGTGCTACTTTGCTGACTTCAGTGGGAATTGCACATATGAAACTAACAGAATAATCAGGCCCTGAAAATTTGAGCTTGTGTCCCCAAGCATAGCTACTGCATTTTTAACTGATTCAGTGTGAGATGCATCTGTGACCCTAGAGCAACAGCAACAGCTGGGAGTATGTGCTGGCACCCAGAAAGCTAGTGCTGTCTTTCCACATGGGATATACAGCAATCTCCAACCTGCCCTGCTTGTATTTAAAACACAAACTTAGATATAATATAAAGGAAGTGTTTCTGTTACCATGACACTGAAGAAGAAAATAAACATTACACTCCCTAGAAAATGAAATACAAGGTAACAGTGTTTTAGCAAGTCTAATGGCAGAAGTCGGGGCCATCATAGCACATCATAGGAGACAAATGGAAACGTTGGTTTTGATAGCTTGAAATAAAGAGAGGAAAATATTGAAATATTTTACATACAGAAAAAGACATGGTCTAGATACCCTTTGTTCCAACCAAACGTTAAAAAAGCACTATTTTTATTTTCATTTTCATCTTCTGTTTTTGAAAAGCTGCTTGGTTTTTTGTCTGAATTCCCCAACTAAGGGATAGGACTAGATGTAAAACTCACTAGGTACTTCCTGGAAATCTCCCAAGCAGAAACTAGATTTTTTTTTTCAAAAAAACCCACCCAAAACCAGAAACAAATAATTCAAATCTAAATCATGGGGAATTTTAGCTATTATCAATAAGATGTTGCATTATTCCTGAAACAAATATGTATTTAAGTATTTCATACCTGATATTGTCGGTTCAGCATCCCAGTTCTTCAAATTCAGGCTGACTAGCCACTTGCTTAGGAAAGCAAAAAGTTATGTAGATTATCAAATCTAAACCTGAAGGCTATGTAAAGCAGTTAGTATTACACGACCACACAGAAGTTGATGCAAAGAAAATACAACTGATCATCAAAAGAAAAATAAAATAAAAACAGCATTTCAAACACATAATTTAAATGAAGCTTCCAGCATATATATAATATAGTCTTTTTTGTTAAAGTAGATAAAGTTGTTGATTTAATATTCAAATTTCAGTCTTTATTTCTGTACTTAAAGTCTTCTTTGTAACAGATGGTAGAGAATTTCCAATGATAATTCAGTAGAAATCAGTTCATTCATACAGGAGTTACACCGAGTGCTGGGCTCAAAAATGTTGCAACATTTATGTGCATCTCTCTTCAGGCCAGCAATGAAATCCTGATTCAGTATGTGTAACTTTAAGGATCTGCCCTTGCACTGGTATATTATTCAAATACATCATGCACGTAAGTCCCACTTTATACTGATTTAATTTTGATCTGAGATATGATGCCTTCCTAAAAAAAACGTGAAAAGGTTTCAGTTTCTTTCTTTCAGTTTGGAGTACATCTGTAGCACTCATATGCCCGCCTGCTTGTTAGCACAGACGTGGGGGCTTTGCCCTCCTTTCACAAAATAGCAAGCCTTCCTGGTACAGGCAGGAGTCAGGCATGTTATTTTCAGCAAGTCCATTACCCATTTACTTTGTCCAATTCTATGAAGTAAAATCATGACCACCCAACTTAACGTTAATTATTTATTTTGTGAAGTTGTCCATTTTAGAGCTGAATTAGTGAAATACAATTGAACTGAGCCAAAGGCTCGGACTGGGCTGCCATTTTGACATTCTCATCAGGGAAATGATGCTGTAAACACCCATACTTGATTCACATGCATGGTCTCTTGGTTGCCTACAGTAATGCCCATCTGTTCAGATGGCATCATGCCCACTCAAGTTGCTCAAGGGAATACATGCTGGGCAGTGATTGGCTTAGGTAAGTATTTTTCAAACTGGGTCGGTGTCGACCTCCTTTTGGGAAGGCCCAAGAGGAAAAGGAAACAAAAAGAATTTTCATTTTTTATTTTAATGGATTGTTTTCATTTAACATTCAGCAAAACCACCACCATCTATGAAACATTCAGTAGATGGTTTTGCTGATTCCTTGGTACCTGTGACCCCAGCAAGGAAAAATAAATTCAACTATATTCTCGTTTTTTAAATAAATGAGTTTAACCTGTTATAAAGTCACAGTCCACGTAACACTAAGACCATCTCATCTGCAGAAAAGAAACCTGTCTCAGCAGGCATTGCCACGTTCTGACAGTTGAACTAATTTCTTTTGTTGATGAATACTGGTCAACACTCAAATATCTGAATTCATTGGTATTCTTACCAAAAGCCTTTGCTTGAATTTTGTGGGCCAAGAGGTAAGCAACACTATGTCCCAAATTATTAGTCAGATCAAATGAATGTTATTGTACAAAAATGCAATTCTAAAATATACAACAAACACAAACATGCACAAAGATAAATGACTGATGCGCAGTATCATGAAAGGATTAACCCTTTTTGGTTCCTAAGTTGGAATAATTTCCAAATACAGCCTTTTTCTTCTCCAAAGCCAAAGAACTTTGCTTTAGTGAAGTGCATTGTACAGTGAAGCCATTGTCTGTCACATTGCTTTATCAAACAAGAACTGGAGGGAGGGGGGAACATGTCACCCTTTCTTCCTGCAAATAAACTGTGGGGTTTTTTATTTAAGAGAAAGCTACCATTATTACAAAAAAAAAAAAAAAAAAGAAAAAAAAAAGGAAAAAAAGATGAAAATAATCCAGATCCTTTTCATTTGGGAGACAAAAGCCTTTCAGTGCTGCGTCCATGCGCTCTGACTACTGTTTTGACACTGTGTCAAGATGCTCCTGCTCTGCTCCAGGTCTCAGATCACAGTTGGAGTGTCTTGATACAGTGTTGAATCAGTAGTGTCAGCAAGTCTCAGAGCAGAGTCAAAGAGCCTCAATGTAGCCTCAGAGCAGGTAGAGTCAGAGAGACCTTTCCCCTAAACTGAAGTAGGCAGAGGGTGCTCCATTTTTTTTATTTTTAATTGTTTGTTTTAACACATTTCGACCCAGCTGCACCAGGCTCATGCTTCTAATTACTAGTCTTTCTTGCACTAAGGTATCAGAGCTAGCTCTCTCCCAACCCTGAAGAGCTGTTAAAAAGCAGCATGGAATAATGTTAATATTTTCTTGAAAGAGCAAGCCTAGGCACAGGAACTGAGGACCTGCGCTTTCTCAGAGCAGCTGGCACTGCAGCAAAGGTTTGTTAACAGGGCCAGACCCTGCTTTGGCAGCGCCCAGTTCTGCTGTGTGATAGCACTGCCGTGCTACCGCGGGGAAAAGTGCAGACAGCCTGTGCCCTGGGACCTGCTTCAGCTGCTGATGCCCTGTCCTCTGCTGTTGGAGACCCAAATGGAAGCTAGCCACTGCCTATATCTGCAGTCCAAAGCCCTGGCTTCCCTGACATTGATAGGAGCCTTCTCAGCAAGTTCACTGGGAGCACCATTTTTCTTACTCAAAGCAGCGCAGATTGACACAACTGCTCTCTTCAGCAAGAACGCGCCACGCGCAATCCGCACAACAAAACTGGCGCGGCACAACTGCACCTAGCAGTCTGCACAAGCTGCTGCACGCCCATCGGGGTGAGGACAGTGACACACGCAGACAGGGCGCTGTCCTAAGAAACAGGGGCAGCAGTCTTGATGCTGAGAAGGCCACTGGCTCCATAAAGAGGCCGGGGTAGCTGCAGAGATCAGTGTTCTACAGGGAGGGGGATAGGGTTTGAAAGCTTTGTTAATGACTCTGAAAAAAAACCACAGGAGATAGGTTTAATGCCTGAAAGTTTGTCCTTTTTTGATTTTTTTTATTATTACTTCACTTAGAGAAGTAATGTTTAATGCCTGAAAGTTTGTACTTTTAAAATTTGTTAATTATTACCTCAGAGGAACAATGTTGGTTCTTCCTTGTAAACTCTGCCTCGTATCTTTAGATCATCATCACCAATGCAACAGCATGACTTGAAAAGCTAAACGCCACACTAAGGCACCCATCAGATGATATCAAATGAAGCGATATTCTAAACAAGGGTGGGTAGAGGCCAAATTAAATATCTTATAAGCATGGGTAGAAACAGGGATTGGCAAGAGGAAAACTGTAACACTGGTAAAGACCATGGTGCTAGTTTCTAGCACTGTTTTGTAAAAAAAAAATTATTAAAATAAAATAAAAATGGTTTAAAGACTGAATATGCAAACTGTTCCTGGGCTTCTTCCCAGAAAAGATAGCAAAGGTGCACAGATTCCATGATTTCAAGCATTGCTGCCAGTATAGGCACATCTGGGAGGACCAAGCCACATCTAAGGCAACAGTCCCTAAAGCATTGAATGCCAAGCACGGTACCAAGCACCACATTTTGAGACGAGATGGGTGTCAGTCCCTAAGAAGGCATTTAAGAAGGAATGAAAAAAGATCAGGGTTTAGAAAGAAAATAACTAGACTTGAGAGGCTGGATTAGAAAATGTAAATAGGTCAAAGCCAATTTTGCTGTAGCTTTACATCTGAATATGTAATCCAGTCAATTTTGTATGCTAACACCAGGGGGGCGCACAGATCAACATATATAATTTAGGTTAAATGACCACTGCAGAGTGAGATGCATGCATTCTTCTCACCGTTGAGCCAAATTTATCCCCAATACAAATACAGTGATTTCACTGGACTTTTAGCAGGAATACATTTGCTCATTTATATGGTCAACACCTTCTCAGTAACTTTTCGCTTATGCAGATGCAATGGGTACCCACCCACACACAAAGGTGTTTTTAATTTCTCCTTAGTTTCTTCCTCCTTGTGATTATTGTGCTGTTATTTACATAAAATATTATTAAAGTACAGTTAAAAATAGTTATACAACAAAGCAATAAATGCTCAAGATCATAGCTAATAAGAAAGTTTTAAAACCATGTGTTTCAAATGCTGTTTTTGAAAGCTGTGTAACAAAATGGCAGCAGAGACTTCAAGTTAGCAGGAAATACAGCAAAATGAGAAGTGGGAACAGGGACTTACCTCCCCACAGAAAGCTGAGGTTCAGCCAGTGTTTGCTACGTACTTTGAGATCCTTGGAGTAAGATATTATTTAAGGTGTGAAGT
This sequence comes from Strix uralensis, assembly GCF_047716275.1. NCBI lineage: Eukaryota > Metazoa > Chordata > Aves > Strigiformes > Strigidae > Strix > Strix uralensis. Next base: position 9,301,920 of record NC_133983.1, on the reverse strand, counting down.
ATTTCTATTTAAAACAAACAAAACTCACTGACTGTTGTGGTGACTTTCTTGCAGGCGCTTTCACAGCAAGCAGAAGATGGGGGTTTCCTTCTCCTCTGCCCGGGCTGGCTCTGCAGGGCCATCGCACCCTTGCCAGCTGCAGAGGAGCTCTCTGAGCGGTCGTGACCATTTGCTTTCACCCACCACAACGAGCAGGTCTGCCCCAGTGCTCTCCCACCCGTCTCTGGAGGTAAAAGAGAAATTAAAGATTGTATCATCTAGGCATAAATTAAAATCTTTACTGGTAGAAACCTGGTAGAAAGTCTCAGAAGAGAATGAATTATGTATTTGAACACTTAAGATTTCCTTGCCTTTATTACAGCATGGGGTCTGAACTCTGCTTTCTTCCCTGCACTTTATTACATGGTTAGAAGTCCCACAGTAGGAAACTTGCAGTTTGAATTTTGAAGCACCTATAGTGTCATACTTTTTATTTTAATATTTGTCACCAACAGTGCCGACAGATAAAAAGTGCTGGCTCCCCACAGCATGATATGCGGGATTTTCAATAGAGCTACACAATTGCTTTTGCTAAGTGCTTGCGGGGCTCACAGTGCCAAATCCCGCAAATTGCTGCATTCAGGCCACTTTGCAGTGCTGTACCAAGGCAAGTGGTATTAAAAAAGTTAGTTGCTTGCAGGAGGGACATATGCCTAAATGGCTGATTTCTTTTTAAAGTCCTAAGCAATTGTCTGAGGACATTTCTGCAACTCAATTCAATAATTGTAGCACTTAAGAGATGGTCAAAACTTTTTGTGTCACTTACAATTTATTCTGTGTGTCACATACAGTTTTAGAAAAGAAAATCTTTTTCCAGCTCCAAAGTTTGCTGGCCAAGGAAGTCCCAGAAGCAATGTCACCAATTGTGGTGACATTCTATTTATGGATTACTACTTCCTCTTCTTCTCCTTCATTGTCTTTGTTTTTATCCTTAATTTATAGGAATATTGTTGTTCATATCCCAGCCTCAGATCAGTATTATGGTGTAAATTATTTCATGTGCACAGCAATACTAAGTGTGTAATAGTTACACCTGAGGTATCAGGGGAGATTTCCGTATCTCCTGTCTTATTCACAGGTCAATTAAAAGGCTGATTAAACCCAAAAAGTCTATGATGATAATTGTTGGAAATAGACTGGGATGATAATTGGTTTAATGACTGCTAAAGGAGTCGTTGGGATGTGTGTCTCTCAAGGAGCCTGAATGGCACTTTAAGAGCTAGATTCATCCTGGGTGTTGGTTGTTGACTTAATGGTATTACTCGAAAATCTGATTTGGATCAACTTACAAAATATTGCAGACAAGACGAATCATTTTTAAAGGATGTCTCTGCTATGCTTTGGTGTCTCTCTTGAACTACCCTCTTCAATGTCAACTCCTCCAGTACAAATTCTGCCTGTACAGCTTGAAGTAGCTCTATAAGGTGGGAATTCACTGAAGGTTTTATATTTTTATACATTTTTTTCTAGCTTAGCAGGAAACAAATTCTATATAATAACTAGAAAATGTAGGCCGAGACCATCCTCTGCACAGGAAATTTCACTCAGAGGGTTGGACACCCAGCGAGGCCCTATTCACAGACGTCTCTTTGTATTTTTCTGCCTGGAACCAAAGAAGGGGATTCATGCCAAAACCCTGCAGGATATGGAAATCTATCGCCTGTTCTGTGCTTCTGCATGTCTTTCAAAGTGGCTTCTGATTTGGGGAGCCCTAAATTAAGATCCATGGGCTTGGGGTTTTTAGTTGGTGGTTTTTGCTTTTTTTTTTAATAAGGACTCAAAACCTGCAGCTTCGATTCAAATAGGAGTCAGAAACATTCAGTACCTTTGAAAAACCCCTGACATTTCATTCTTCATACTGAGGACCCAGAACAGCAAAAATTTAGACCAAAATGATTTCTCCAGGCTAGTCAGTATTAGAGAATAGTGCAGAAGTCAGAAAACCCTTGCTGATGGTTCTCAGTCCACATGCCCTGCCTAGGCTTGGAAAGGCTATAAGGTTATAAATCTTTCAGTGAAAACAATTCCTGCTTCATGCCATCAACATTGCCTAAAGACATCTGCGTAGGGCATCTCTAGAGGAGGCTCCCATTACTAGACCTATGCAGAAGAATAATGAGAAACTTGCATCCGGTTTGAAAGACATTAATGAGTCTCTCTTGGATACAAAATATTTGTTCAACACCCTTATGGGCAAAGTAAGGTACAGCTGAGCTGGGGAGCTCTGGCTGAATAGGATGCACCGATAGGTCTCGGAAAAGAAACAACATACAGATCTGCAAAGAAAAGAGTCAGTTTTCCAGGCCCAATTTACAGTTCTGGTGCTTACATGTATTGCTTTGAATATATATTTTCCAGCACCTACTTCTTCTCTGTTTGGTCCAGTGGGGTTTCACATGCCATGGGGGTATTCTGGATTCCTCACAGGTTCTTCTCTCATTTTGTATTTCTATCCTTAATAACATTTTTGACCAAAAAAAACCCCAAAACTTTCTTCAGCATCTAAAATGAACTGTAGTCATATTGACTGTGTTTTCCTCTCCCCTCCCTCCAGATTTCTCTCTCACACACATATATATTTCAGGGTTTGGGGGTTGGTTTGTTGTTGGTTTTTTTTTCCTCTCCTTGAGCATGGTGCATCATTGAGCTGATGGTGCACAGTCAAGTTATCCCGTATCATTAGATTACCTAAGGCTTTGATCATAGTGTGCCTTACATATGTGAACATTTATCTCCTTGAAGTCAAGGGAAATGGTTGTGTACACATTTGCAGTGCAACATGAAAGAAGACAGACTTTTCTGGCAGTTCCCAAAAAGCAAAGAAGGTTGGGATATTATTTGATGTAATGTATCAATAACTAGAATTACTCTGCGAAATGAAAAATGGAGGGCATTGATGACTCTGGACTTAATTTGCATTTTATGCTCTATTAGGGTATTAAACCCCTCAGTAAGAGAAGGGGAGTTAGCACTCCTGTTTGCTAGTACAAACGCATCTTATCTACCAGCAAAGGTTGCCACTTCTCCCAAGTGAGGTGCCAGGTATCTTCTTTTCTTATGTCTTTTCATCAAATAATCAATTTGCAGCCTTAAAAAAATTTACAATTGCAGAACTTTGCATTTCTCTTGTGCCTCTGCCCACTGTCAGACAACCATTCTCAAGCCACACCAAAACCAGCAGATTCCTCTGCGTCAGACTTACTCTTCCCACACAGTCGCTGCACCAGCACGGGCAAGCTGTACATCTGGTGGCCCATGCAGGTGCCACTGCTGGGGGTGTGGGGAAGGGTTGAGAGAGAGCAATGTAGAAAAAGCAGAAAGAGAGATCTGGAATTTGAAAAAGGTAATTCCAGCTAGCCAGGGAGCAGATGAGAAGTACATGTGGCAGAGGGCTATCACCAAAACTCCAGGTTTAGCTAGTAATAGGAACAGCCCATACAAACCTACAGCAGCCAGGAACTCATGCCCATGGCTTCACTCAGCGGAGAGCCCCCCTGGCACTGCTTTGCACTGGCCCTGTGCTTTCACCCCCACACCCTCTCGGTTCAGTGATGAAACCAGAGTGAAAGACAGGATTTCATTTAAACACAGTTGCTTTTGTCACCATCAGACATTATCAAGCGAGTTAGGGAGAGAGAGGCAAAACTAATTAAGCTTATGCACTGCATCCACTGGCCCTGCCACAGCTGTATGCCGGCCATCTTGTCCTTTCAGTCTATCCACTTCTTTTTCCACTGTCTGTACACCAGACCTCATTCTGCTTTCCGTCAAGGCCTCATCTTCCAGATCTGAATGTTTAAGCATTGAGAATATACACTGTAATATAACCTATTGCATATTTATTAGGAATTATGCAACACTTGATCAAGTCTTAAGCCACAAGAGCCCTCATGAAGAAAAATGTTTCTGGGTCCTACTTTGGGTGAAACTGTGTCGCTCCCCATTAGCAACCCAAATTGTTTCTGCTACATGAGGCTAATGGAAGCTCTAGACCATTTCTTTAACACCATTACAAAAGCATTAGCTGAGCTCATTTGCACACTTTCTTAACCCTCCCTCTATGGCAGGCTTACACTGAGATACTTTGTGAATAAACCAGAAAATGTACAGTAGAAGCTGTATCTTTTGCAAATGGCATGTATATTTTATAGCTTTCATGCATAGAAGCCAATTTCTTGAGGAACAGTGCCTATAAATTGCAACGGGAAGAAGAAGATGCACTTATTTATTGCACTGCTTTCAACCAGGAAAAAGAGATGTTCTTTCTCTCTCCCTCCCCTTTAAATTAAAGGCTGGGTAAAGAAGAGCCCAGCACCTCAGGGATACAGCTTCAGCACACGCAGCTTGGAGGGCTTGTTTGCTTGCTCGTTTATTGTGAAGGAAGGATCACGCTGGGGGCCAGGTCCCTCTTCCAGTCATGTAAAACTGAAGACATAGATAAATATTTTTTTTTTAAGCTCAAAGCAAGATTTTAGTTAGTACTAAAAGATTTCAGGGCTAAAGATTTTTTCAAAAGGTGAAATTTCTCACACATGGAGGAGTCCCGCAATGCACTAGTGCTCTAGTCCCTGCTTCCCGAGGATACTGTCTGTGCTGTACAGGGCTTTAAACACCAACACGCATTTGGGAACATCAGGGGCAGCAAAACCCAGAAAACCTAGTCTGTATGTTCTCCCAGAATTCAGTAAATACTCTGCATTGTCTCTCCAACCTGCTGGAGCAGGTTGACACTCCTGTGCTATAAATAGAAAGTAGTAAAAACCAGGTATGGGTAAAATAGTAAAAATACTTTCATGACATTTCTTTACCTGGGGGCTTTGATGTCCCTACAGTGCTCAGAACCAGGCTTGAAGCGCGACGTTTCTCACAGGGCAGCTTGTGACATCCACGCAGAAACCCCAACAGGCCAGGCTGCCGCAGGGCGCAGCGGTGGCCGAGCCCCCCGCCTGGCTCCGGCCTCTGCCCTGGCTGCTGCCCACCCTGCAGGTCAGCTCAGCTCTCTCATCCAGCAGAAAACTAACCTGCTTCAGAAAACAAACAAAAAAGTTTTGCTTTAAAAAAATAGCCCGAAAGAGACTCAGCAGCACATCGGCGTCCCCACTGTGGGAGGAGGCCGAGGCAGATGGCACCGCAGGGAGGGTGGGGGTGGCCCGGCAGCCGGCGGGGCGGCCGAGGAGCCCCCGCCACGGCTCAGCCTGGGGGATGGCGGGCGCCCAACCGCCCTGCGCGGTGCGGGAAGAGCGGCTCAGCGGGGCTCAGCCATGTCTGCTCGCGGCCACAGCCGAGCGTCGCCCCTGCCCTCCCCGGCCCGGCCGAGGCCTAGGCCCTCTCTCTCCCCCGAGGCGCCGGGCAGGCCCTATCGCTGGCTGCGGCCATCGCGGCAGCGTCCCGAGGCGCGGAGCCCCGCTCGCAGGCCCCGCGTCCCCCCGCCGTCCCCCCCGCCTGCAGGAGGCTGCGGGGGCGCGGGCCAGGTCAGCGGCGCTGCGTGGCGGAGCGGCCGCCTGCCGCGGGGACACAGATGGCCGGGGATGGCAGAAGGAAGGGGACAGCCGCAGAGAGCAGCGGGGCAGCGCGCCACCGGCTCGGGGAGCAGCAGCCAGCAGGACAGGCAGAGCTGACGGAGGTGCCGGGCTGTTCCCTGCCGGCACCCCAGCCCAAACGAGGGGCCAGGCCCCCATGCGAGGTGCTGCGCCAGTGTAAGGCTGGCCCTGGCTCTGCTCCTCCCTGGCACCCCCCAGATTTGGGGAAACGCTCGCTTTTTTCCTCAGAAAAGGACAATCTCACATGGTTAAATTGCAGCTCATCATTAGGGCAGTGAAGACCATACTTTGTTAGCCATCTTGTAGGTGATGCAGTAATTAACTTGCCTTTCTTTTGGGGTGCTTGATGTTTCTCCTTTGGACACCTCCTGTTTCCTTCTGTCACCTAATCTGATAAACCTCAGATTCACAGATAAATAGATCAAAAGGCAAGCCCTGGCTGCCATTTGCAGGAGAGGGATCTTAAAGTTGTGAGGATGACAGCAGTTTTATGAAGACAGTAAAACTAAGAACAAACACACAAAATGTAAAAATGGGGAGAAAAGTAAAAAGACAAAGCAATGAAGTCATGCTCCCATCAGTTCCAAAGCCCAGTGGGCACTGCAGCTCCTGCCACCTGGGTTTCTGTGGCCATACGTGTGTTGAGCTCACACACTTTCATTCATGACACCGCTTGAATGGCATTGGCGTTGTTCCTGTCCTGGCTAACTACTGACAGCGTACTGCAGGGGTACGGCATCCCCAGACCTCTGCACCTCTGTCAAACGTAGCTAAAGCTGGTCAGCTGTTCTGAGGTGGTGGGGAAGGGATTGCAGAAACCTCACTGCTTTAGGGCATGGGCCAAAATGTAGAGACCGCTTACACAGGCCAGGGTAAAAGCCTTCACTGCCCATACCAGAGAGTGATTTACACATGTTAAAAGCCAGACAAACACACCAAAACCCAATCTGCTCTTAGACATTGGTAGGAGAAAGAAGCACTGAATAAAATGTGTGAAACTGACTACATAGACAGTAAATCACAGGTACTGGTTGCTACTTCTTGACTAAATATTTCAATGCTTTTTGGATGTGTGGGTATGTATTGAAGCAAAATGCAAAGATCATTCAATACGTAAGGGCTAACAGACTGGACTGCTACAAATACAAGTCCTTTGTTAGTCCACTCTTAATATGAATTTATATTTCAATATTTGCCTAAACCTGAAGATACTAAATTTAGTATACATTTCTTTACACATTTAAAACTTTTTTCATGGTTTCCAACACTGTACTGGCCCTAATGCCACTCAGATCATAAAGTGACTTTTTGCCTAAAGCCCATCCTCAGGAAGAATTTTGGCAATTCTGGTTTGCACTTACCTGTGAGTCATCCGTGTCGCCCACACCTTGAGCAGCCTGTGCCGGCCCGTGTCTGCAACCCCACCGCACAGGAGCTGCGAGTTACACAGGTAGGCTGGAAAACATTACAGGGATTACAGAAAGGTTCTGCATCCCCTTTTCAACGTGTTGTAGCTGTTGAAATATAGGTGCTTTTGGAGCCAACATTTCTGACTGTTTTCCGAATGCCTTCTGTAGCACTTCTTGGCCACTAAGAGAAAGGGGGTGAAACCTCAAACACGCACTAGAAGCTGTGATATTATCTTTCTCCACCTGCAGTTAGGCTCTGTTTTCCCTAGGAGCTTTTAACAAATACAGGAACTATATACTACACTGGCGAAGCACTCCCTGGTGTGATTGCAGCTATGCCAGCAAAGCTGTGTTTTGTACCAGTGCAGGGCTGCTCTGCCCCCACTCCCATGTGGGACAAGCAGCACAGAAAAAAGTCGCACGGGAACCACCAGACAAAGGCCCCACGTCGCACTGCAGAGCTCTGCTACCGGCCCCTGCCTGGGGAGGCTCAGGCTTTGGAAAAAAGGGTCAGACAACAGTGCTGCACCCTGGTGTAGGCTAAGGAGTGACTCCAGGAGCTGCAGGTGTCCAGCACGTCACAGATGCAGCTCCGGGGCAGGAGCAGAAAAGCAGACAGCTCTCCCTCTGCTTTCTTGTGGTAGCTTTCACCCCCACACCCAAACTGGATTTCTTTGGCCCCTAAGAAGGCACGTATCGAGACAGCACCATCCCTTGCCACGGTGTGTGCTGTGGTTATAACAGACTGTTCAAAAATACCACAAAGCAACTCAGCAGATTCATGGCAAGTGTTCCTGCACTTTTGTACATATTGTCTTAGAAAACAAAATTTTAAAAAGCAGCATTTGTCTATTAGTGTTCAAATATTGCCCAAGTACTGTAAGATACCAGAGCACCTGCAGAAGGGGATCACAGCTCTGTTTTTTTCCAGCCCTGGGGTCACAGTCCAGCCCCTCTCTCCAGCTTGACTTGTGCTGCTCATGAATGGAGCTCATATACCAGAAGAGATGAAGAAGATGGAACAGGACCACAGCACTCGCTCTCGTGCTTTGGGGTCCCCTACTTTTCAAAGGAAGGGTGGAAAACCAAACTCTTCCTTTCCTCCACCCCTGCCCATGGTCTGGTCAGGGTTCAAGGCAGATGCAACACGCAGCTTAGACACCAGCCTGCTTGGCACTGCCAGGCTGAGCGTGGCCCCAGCACCCTGGCCCCATGCCTATGTTTCCAGTACAGGTGGGGAAAGTTATGCAGCTCAGAATAGGATCCCCACATGGGAAGTTCCCCATCTCAGCACAGTGAATATACACCTAGTTTTAACTAGTCATCAGGGAGACACAAAGACAAAGGCATGTGCTTCAGTACAGCACTACTAAAGCAGCTCTCAGAGTTGCGTGGAAACATCAGTTCACTCTTGGGATTCCCAACACAGAACCTTTTCCTGAAGATAGACACCTACATCCTCCTTTTCATTTTTGAAGGCCTGCCCAGAAGTGATCACGCATCATTCCACACCCAGTGTCAGGCACAGAGCCTCCCTTCTCAGTATCTCCATTGTCAGAACCTGCTGCCTTGCATTTAGCACAGAGATGGCAGCACAGGAGCCATTACCAGAGCAGCTGATGTACGTTCCCAGCTAGCTTTTCTTGCAAGGGCATGTCTACAAGCCTATACAGCAAGACACCTTTCCATTTCCCATCTTAAAATGTTGCCTGTGAGTTAGGAGTATGCATACATTATGAATGAGAATAATGAATTGGTGATTTCATTAGCTAATTTTTCAGCCCGTAAACATCTGTGCCATGGCTTATGGAGAAATAATCAGGTAGAAAGCTAACACTTTTTCTAGAAATGGATCATTTTAGTACAATGATTTTGTTGCATAATGAGATCTAAGAAAACTGTCCTCTTCAGAATTAAGTCATTCCTAGTTTTGTTATATTAGGGTTCATAAACTTATCACAAATCAAAATTTTGAGTCTAAACTCTTTCTTACTGTCCATGCAATGCTATTTCAGCAAAATAACTAGCAGAATAAAAACCATATCTATCATTTGCCTCATACTTCCATTTTTTTTGAGAAAGGTGAAACTTTTCTCAAGCTAGAACTTCCACCTGGCTCTGGTGCTTCCTGCTGTAGGGATGACTTGACTTCAGTTATGCCCAGCAGCCTTCCCTTACATGCAGTATGACTACATGTGTGCAACATGACTATCAACATCAGCAGGAATCTAAATGTTGAAAACATTGAATGCAGTGTCAACAAGCTGTGCCCGTGCACTTGTTAATAAACTTGCTATATAAACTAATTTGGGCATTGACTACACGTCCTTGAAAACATTTTTCCTACAAAATATCATTTACATGCTCCAAGCCCAGACACAGTACAATGACAACCAGTTGTGCTCTAGTTCAGTGCAGCAATTTTGAAAGGCTCTAACTGTGCATGTTCCTATGCCAGAGTCTTGCAAAGCCTTGCACATCGTGGGAATGGGTAACCACATCATCATTTCAGCTGTCACAACTGCTAAACATCTTTCTTGATGATTATGATTCATTCAAGCAGGAGATACCATGAGAACTACACCTCACTAACTTTCCAAAGGTGTCCATGGTCCTTAAAAGGACTGTTTCTCTGACTGGAGATATAACTTACCTCATTACCATATGATATGTTTAAAAAGAAAGGGAAAAAAAAAAAAAAGCCTGCTAATTAGCTCTGTTGGTCTGTATGATGGCAGTTTCAAGTGTCAGAAGTACAGCACTTACACAGAGCTGCAATACCTGTGGGCCTAGAAGTCCACATGCTTGAAACACAGAGTCTCCTACCAAGGTCCCCAAGGCCTGATCCAGTATCTGTGCACTCGTATACAATCCAGAAAGCTTTCTTTTTTTTTTTGTACTGAAACAAAGAAGCACAGAGATAGGGTCAAGGCAGCTATAGGCCATCGGGTCCTTTGCATTCTTGCTGACCTGAGTAAAAGTTAAGAATATTATAAGCTAGCAACGCTTTGTCGTGCCCAGGTTCATAGCAGGTGTTCTTACCTCACCTCAACCTACCATGGGAGCCTGGGAGGTGCATCCGGAAGTGAACACAGCGCCAGACACAGGAACGTGGCTTTCGCTTTCTCCCAATCTTCCTTCCTCCTGGGGCGCAGAACGCTCTCTGCCGTGGGGTGAGCCATCACTTTGTGATCTACACACATCAGCCAGCAGTGATGATGCTGCGTGCACTGACAGACAGACAACCTCTGACGCTAAGCTCTTGTATTCCCTTTATTGAACTGTACTAGTTATTGCAATCAGATTAAGTCACATTTATAAAGCAGACCATCCAGTTGCACTGAAACCGATTATATTCATTACATAGTTTTAATCACTGTCCGGTGAACTGGCAAATCCAATCAAAGCATTAGTCTTTAATTAAAAAATTAAAAAGAAATATTCAGACAATAGCCAAGCAATCACATCACAATGCACAGTTACCTAAAATTGCAATTAAAAAGCAGTTAACAAAAAAGAAAAAAATCACACCTAATCTTTAACTATCAATATAATACAAGAAGCAACAAAGGGCAACAGCATCAAAGCAGATTTATCTAACACTATAAATTCAGTCAGAAGCAGAAGCTCTAAAGTACACTAGCTGAAGCAGGACAATAAAAAATACTGAGCATGGAATACTTTTAATCTCTTCCATTAATATTCATTTCCAGCTGCTTATAATAGCAGCGCCTCATGGCCAAATCATTAGAGTTTTACATCTGGGTTGCAAATGACACTTTGATTGGATGTAATGTTCAAATGGTCCTCCCCACTGTGCCACCGTCAAGTCTTCTGCAGAGAGGTGTCCTGTAGTGCCAGTGGCTCACTGTGCGTGCTGGCTCAATGTGTGGTTCTGGAAAGACGAAAAAAGGAGACATGCATGAGGGGCAGAATAATAGAAAGCATGCCCATACCCTCCCACTCAGTACCATTTATGCAGAGCTTGACATAAAAGCTTCTCAATTATTACAAAACAAAATGCAATAAAGAAAAAGTACTCATAAGTAACAGCTGCCAATATGACACATTTGCTTTGTTCTGACAGATCTGTTAATGCTGGCATGAACTTAGAAAAAAAATGCTACAAGCCAAGTACAGCCATGAGGGTTTCTTTTTTTTTTTTTCCTTTCAATACATATAAAGAAAGTGGTAACACTTCACGAGCGAAAACTGCCTTTAGGGATTCCCTTAACTGTAACAATTAAAAAAAAAAAAAACCAACAAAAAACCCCCTGAATTGCAGGGGGAACCCTTGCCATATTTTACTCTTTTATTCTCACTAGTACCGGGTGCAAGTACTGGCAGCAAGAGACACCAGATTGTGACACACACTTCTCAGTCCAAGAAATACTTCGGCAATAACAGCTGAACTGCCAGTTCAGGCACCAGGGTAATATACCCAGCAGAAAAAAGGCTGGACATGTAACCCAGAAGTTAAATCTCTTTAAAGAATAGACTTTGCTCTACACATTTCTTTCAGCAGTTTAGACTCTTTTTTTGTTCCTTTTTTCCTTTTGGTAGATTTGTAATAGCCTCATGTCATCACAGTATCTCGCATCAGAGGATGCTGACCTGTCTTGCCATTTTGTGCAGGAGCCAATAAATCGTGAAGCCAACCTTGGAAGCGTATTTTTAGAGCAGTACCAATTCACCTACATTTTGTGTGCTGACTGAAATCATAGTCCTACAAGTAAGCTCAGCTCTATACGTATGATTATTCAACTATTTGAGCAACTAGAGATGTGCTTCATGACGAACTTTTCTTGAGCTGGGTCCCCAGTATCCCCAAAATTCATTTGCATTATTTCAAGCCTAGGCAATTTTACTAGTCTCCATCTGCCTAATAACAGAGCTGGGCAAGTCCACCAGCTTGAAGAATAAGTTTTTAAACACAAAATGAATTTTGAATCTAATTATTTATTTACAGTGATGAAGCTTTAAATTAAAGTAAGATATTTTAACTTTTCATAAATCATCTGGTTCTTCTACACTATCCACAGTTACATCTTGATCACGAAAAAGAATGATCCTCTGCGTTATCCAGAGTTGACATCTCCCTGATGGAAACCCTCTGTGGAAAGAGCTAATGGGCAGCCCGCGATGCACGGGGCCAGGCAGGCAGGTGTCGGTGACCCCATTTGCAGGCAGGAGCATCTCTGGACTGTGCACTCCCAAAAAGTGACCACCAGGTGTCAGAAGTGCTGCTGAGTTCCTAAATCATGGCAAAAGTTATCTGTGATATTGCGGGCTGCGAGGAAACTCCGCACAATAAGAGTCAGGCTTTAGCGTGCCTGAAGGTTACAGAGGCGGCAGAAGCACCATAGCTGCCGTGCACACAGAAGGAGCCCTTGTGTAATGAAATACAATCAACTGCTGAAATTGCAAAATAACTGTACCTTGTTTAGCATAACACTAGCCCTCTGAGCACAGCCCGGTCTGTGACGTTAAATATTTCGGAATTAAAAAACCTAAGTACTGTGCAAAGACGTGGAATGCTTATCAGGGGATAAAGCATTATATTCGAATAACGTCAAGTGAATTGACAGTTGAAACTACTTTGCTTTTAGAAATTTAACATCACCAAACATAAAATCTGATGGCTTTTTACGTTGCTGTACATGGAGATTTTCCTGACCTTAAGGAGGAATGACCTCTGCAGTGCTAGATGTTATTCTCAAATCAAATAATGACTTTATGGAAGAGGATGGATGGAGCCCTACAAACACAACAGCAGCACTGACAAGTAGCTTGTCCACTAAACCTGAGAGAGCATGAAAATGTGAAAGAATACACAGGTCGCTCTGTGCTCAGACACGCTCCTCAGCATTTTAACAACGTCTGTTTCTCATGCACTTCATTACAGTTCTATTTTTAGGTCATCCTGAATATCAATAAAAAAAGTGAAAGGTTTACCATCATCAAATCAAAAGAAGGGCTATTCGTGGTAGACGAATCCATACTTATTTAGGCAGTGTCATTTAAAAGATAATGCACAATCAGCACTAGATGCATGACGCACAGTCTACAGTCAGGGAACATGATTTCAAACTTGTGTGGCTGCTGCATTGATTACACCAGGCAGGTCAATAAAGGAATGGTATGTGGCTCTAAATCTGATAATGAAGCTTTCATTGTGAGCCCTCCCTCCTCAAACATAGGTTAATAATATGTTCTGAATACTCCTAATACAACAAATATACTGGGTTTGTGAGCAGAGTTTACACAAAGAAACAGATTATACTCAAATCCTGCAGACACTCAGAGCTGGGTCAGGTAGGAGCTGAGAAACTAGCTCTGCCATAGGGCTATCAGTTAAAAAAATATGGGGTTTTTTCATATGCAGATCTTGATTTTGTCTTAATATCTTGGGAGTGTACCACTTACTCCCTTTTCATACATTACTGGCAGTCAATATACTGACTAGTCCCTGGACCAAGCAGCTAATAAATAGAGCCACATTTTATACAGGACCTCACAAACGTATCTGTAATGCCTGCGGACACAAGAGCCTGTGTGCACCAAATCCTCCCTCTGCCTTTCAGAGAGCAGATCCTGCACAAGCCATGTGCACAAATGGTACGTCCTGCACACCCAAGTGCTGGTGAACACCAGACCACCAGGTTCCAGCATGTGCAAATACTGCATGACCACCACTGGTGTGTATTCAGAAGATGCACGAAAGCTTATTCATAGCCTCTGCAACCAGTGTAGGTTTCTCACCTATTAAAATGTATTTTAAGACCACACAAACATGCTTTCCAAAAAAAGTCTGGCAACCTGACTCCTATTACTAGCAACTGTCATGTCTTACCTTCTTGCTTCTACTCCCTCTGCCCCATGCATGTGCAGCTTATTGGAGTTGTGCTTTGCAGATGTCAGAAAGGGTCCAAGATGTTCAGTGCTTATGTCTCTTCTCTCACACCTGTGTTTTGCATATCTGACCTGTGCTTTATCAAATAACTTTATTAGGCACCTCTGTGTGTGCCCATAGACAAAGAAAATTCCCCTGGCTGACCAGACTTTCAGAGCAATTGAGAAATAAGTAAATTCTGGCACTGAGAATGCCCTGTGCCTCAGCAGAAACAGCTTTCACCCTGATGCTCCACTAGGCTGTTCCAGGTGGCAGAATGAAACCATAAAGGCCAGGAGGGAGCGAGGTTTTTGAAATGCGCGATAGTACGGGAATGCTTCTACCCAAGTAGCCTAATGAAACTTCACCCACCTTTCCAGCAGGAGGGTGGGCTGGCAGGAAACAGCTCGGGTGTGATTTTTCAACTCTAGAAGTTATAGTTAAAAAAAAAAATCTTAATGGTGATTTCCAAAGGAAAATAGAGCAGCCACAAAAATGAAGTGACTGCAGGCATGCCTGTGTGTCTTTGCACATGCCTACCCGCTCACAAGGCCATCCATACACGTATGCATTTGGGGGCTGGCAGGAGGCAGGACATAATTTGGAAGCTGAACAGTAAAAATGGTTCTTCACAGCTCCTGTTAGGCCCCTGGTTTACACATGGCTCACAGCTGATACCCCCTGAATACATCATTCTGAGACATTATTGCAGCTGGAAAACTCTACAGCAGCACTAAGTCACCTGTCAAGATCAAGTAAGTCACAGCTTATTTATAGGACAAGGTTGGAAAATTTCTTCTTTTCTTTTCTTCATAATCATGCAAAATGGATAGCAATTCCGTTAGCCACGTCAGTGGGAAAAATGCAACTACCCCAAGCCTCGGGGCTGTCGCAGTGTTTAAGTGGAATTTTCTACTGGCTGCACAATCCCCAAATGAACCATTTGTGGAAGTGTCTGTGACCAAGGAACTGGGCGACAGCTTTTGCAGGAAATAAAAAGATTTCAAAGAATGGTTGATTATTGTCCATGTAGATACTGATTGCTCTCGCAGATCTTCCCTGGGGACACCCCCTGCCTGCCCTCTGGATGCGGATCAAGCCATTTGTGCAGGTCATCTACAATGAATATTTCTCTGTTTTTCTACATGCATTATAATGAAAACACAGGCATGACAGTCTCCATTTTCAGAGCACTGTGTCAAGAAGGAAGGCATCAGGTTTGAAAGATGATCACTTATGGCAGTTCAAAGAACTCTTACAAGCTATATAAAGATCGAGAGAAAAAACACACTCAAAAAAGCAGCACATGATGGAGCAAAGCTCCAAGCCAGGCAGTCAAGCTGGGAGTCTCCCACACTGCAACGATGTTCACTGCCAACAAGTCACAGGTGTACTACACAGGAGCAGGTGAAAAAAATAAAACGCAACTGCGAGGGGTGTGATAATGGTTTGGGGCCATAATACATCCAGTCTATAGTGCCATTGTGCATCTGTTATGTATTTAGATATTTTGTACCAGCCGTTTAGAGGTATACTATCTATGTGCGTAGAAGACCGTATGTTATACAGAGGTTAAGGAATGGCACAAGGCTGGTGATGCCCACCACCCTCAAGTGAAATTCATAAGCCTTCTGCAGTGGTGTTACAGAGATTGGGACTCTGATGAAAGGTTATAAACCTCACTCTGCCCTTCAAAATCCCATGAAAATGAACAGAAACCATTCTTCAAATCGTTTCAGTAGGAATTACGGAGGTAATAGATTCATGCGACAAACAGCCACCATGAAACTTAACTGGTGATTAGCCACTGGGTGACCTGTGCGCATGAGCACGCCGCGCGTTTGGGAGAGGAAGCACGCCGTACGTGCTGCCCGCACACTGCTCCTCCAGAGCCGGCTGCTCGGCCCATGCCTCCCTGGCTGCCCCCACAGCTCGGTGCCTGGGGACACCGGGGATGCTGTGGCACTGCAAAACCACCTGGACTGAAAACACCAACCCTAGACTGGAAACACCAACCCCGGGGGTGATGCACGAACACAGCTGCCTGATCTTGTGACACGGTGGGTAATTCCTATTATTCCCTATATTTCTCCCAACGTGCAGGGGGTCCTCCAGACCCAGGTACCACTTTTACTACCTTGCCCAGGTAGTTTCTCTCCCTGCCTCCTTCCCCCCACCTCCCTGTCCAGGTTTCTGCCACCCCTTCAGGCACCATCCGGCTCCAAGCCCAGGGGTCAGGGGTCTTGGCTGGGGACTCCTTGGGTGTGTGCTGCCCCAACCCCCCCCCTTTTGCCCCTTACAGGGTGGGGCTGGGGGGAACAAGAGAAGCGATCCCTCCACTGACTGTCAACACACACAGCTTGCCAGACAAAAACTAAACTTCAGATTTAGGCATTGACTTGAAGCAAAGGTTCCAGTCTCACGTTTGAACATATATATAAAAAAAAGAGGAAACAAAATCTCCAAACTGCTACAAACAGAAGTTAGAGTGTCTAAATATTTACGAAATACCATCTGCAGCATTCTTTTTTCAAATGATGTTTTGCATCTTTTGAATTCAAACGGGTCCAAAAATCTCTGAGTCATTATTCCTCATATATCCATAAACACACACACACATGTGTGCACAGGTACTATTTCTCTCTAACAGCAATCCATAAAGACGAAAATCTTTATGCCTTGACTTTATAAAGGGATTACTTTAGGCAGAGGACACAACATGACCCTTGCTTTAGCCACTGGAGATTATGCTCTCTACAGAAAGCTGTGAGCCTTAAATTGGTGCTGCTCTAATCCTAAACTGGAGAGGCATTCAAGGGATGCCATGACCCAGAAGAGCAAGAGGAAAAAACCTAAATTAAAAAAAAAAAAACAAACCACAAAACCAAACACTGAAGGGGAGGGAGGGAAAAAAAAAGGAGAGAAAGGGATAAAAGGAGAGCAAGCTTGCTTTACAGGATAAACATATTTATTTTTATTTTTAATTTCTGGTTGCTACTTTCCCTTTGCTATCAGACACTAAAGAAAAATCACCTTTGCACCCCCTTGCAGTTTGTATGTGCTTATTTTTAGAACTGTTTGACAATTATCCAAGGGTCTAAGACTAACAGATGGCCTGTCTTAAAGCCTCATATGTTCACTAGTTTGCACTTCTGACAAACAGTAAATGTACTCAAGAGTGTGCCATAAACAGGGCTGAATGAATACTCAGAACACAATTTAGTTAATACACTTCATTAAAACTGATAGTGGTAACCAATGTTTCCCATAAAACCAGGTGTTAATTGCCCTTCCAGTTGCTTCAGGTAACTCTTAACCAGTGACATTTATATGTTTAGATCATAGTTTTTCAGGAAATACAGTATTACTTCTTTTCTTTCCCCTGGTACTTCACCCACTACATAAAATGCTTGTAACAAGTGAACTCCAAGTTATCATGGTACTCAATAAAAAAAAAAATTGTCAGGCAAGACAGGTTCACATGTCCCTTCTTTATTTGAAGAATCCCTTGAAATGGAGGTAGAGGCAAACGAAAGGTGGCACATCCTTTGTGAAAGGAAACGGCTGCCTGTGTTACTGCTTCCTTCATCTCTGAGCATCTGATAACTTGCCATGCGTCAGTCAGTCCCCGTGTCAGCACACTTTGAGATGTCACTTCAACAGATGCAGTTAGGAAGCTGTCCTTTACAAGTTATTGAATGAAGAAAAAAAAATAAAAACCACTTCGAGTGTCTAAGAAAATACGCCTGGAGGTTTGATGTCAGCTGAAAAGCAAAGTTGCCTGTTTCCAATGAAAATAGCTGCATCTGAGTTACTCTGACGCTTGCACATACTTAATTACTCTGGGGCCAAATACACCTTTCATTGGTACTGGGACACAGAAATACTCATCTGTGCCAGGACAGAACTGGCCCTGGCACCTCTGGGGTTTCTGTACCCGCTGGGGAGGCTGAGCAGCCCCCCTTGGTGCCTGCTCACCGGGGGGACACCCCTGAGCCACCCCAGAAACCTGCCTGGCTCCTCCGGTGACTAGGACCTGGCACTTTGTCTGGAGTCAATGGGAAGATTCAGAACTCGTAAAATATTTACAGGGGGAAAAAAGCTGCTCCACATGTGACCGACTAAATGCTGTCTGCCTTTTTTTTTATATATAAATCTTTTTCTGTGGCTGGCATGATTCTAGATTGAAATGCAACCGACCGGGCGTCGGTCTGTAAAACCCAGACAGACCCAGCAGCACCCCCCGCCCCGCTGCCTGCCTTTGTTCTGCACGCCGGGGGCCATGTGCTCTGCTGCCATGCTGCATCGTCCCAACAATGTACTTGCTCAGTTTTATCTCTATACTTCCACCACTTTCGTTAATTTTAATGTATTCTTGAATTTTCATAGGCATTCCTGTGTTATTTCGGGTTTGAAAAATTACCTTTTTATACAAATACCTTTCTTTAAAGAGTTATTTTTCCCAGCGCCAGCCTTTTCTCACACCAGCTAAGGATTTTTTTTAGATGATTTATGAATTTAATTTCTCTTCTAATTCAGGTTGTTTAGTCCTAATCAGACTTTGACAGCTCACCTAACACGCTTTCCCCCCACTTGAGACTAATAATTCTGTATCATCAGTCTTGTAGACCTGCCATCTCTTTCTATTCTCTAAAAACTCAGAATAAACCAAGGTGAGCCTATTACAAGTGAACTCCAAATGCGAGCCTAAGCCTGGCATAGCCTCTCATATTCGATTAAATGCCTCACCGAAAAGTCTATACGCTTCTTCCAAAAACACTGGGTAAAATGCTGAAGCACAAAAGCAAACTGAAGCCTTTGGGAAAATCTTACCACGGCACTTTGGAAATAAAAACCACAGGAGAATACATTATTAAGAGATAACTGGAGTCTTCTGTTAAGAGAAACTAGCCGTAAACACACCATGATTCACTGAGGCACCCAATGAAACCAGGGAGCTAATAATACATGTCCTGAGGGGCTGCACACTCCTGAGAATTTCACTCAGAAATTCAAATTTATCAGGGTCCTTGTGACTTGTAGTCTACAGTATGCCACACGCAAGATCAAAATAATCTGAGGGAAGAACCTTACGCTTCCTAAATGTAAAGGGAGAGGACCAAATTTAATTACTGTTGGCAGAAATGCATAAAACCATAATATCTTTAGAATTCCTGCACTCCCCCCTCAGCCCCACCGTTTCTCCCTGCCTGGATCCCAGAGCCGCCGCTGATGCCAAGAGCCAAAAGCGCTTGCAGGATCCCAGCACACCGCTCTGCCAGCAACGCTTGGTGCTTTAACCTTGGCTTGGTCAGCCCATGTTTTTCTGGGGAGCTGGTCCCACAGGCACCCCAGTGCTTGGGGCCACAGCCACCCCTGTGCTTCCAGAGACGTGGTCACCCACCCGGCGTACAGCAGCACACATGCCCTTGCCCAGCTTCAAATTAATGCTCCAAATCTGTCCTAATGCATGCAAACACCTCACTTCCAGTCCGTTTTCAAATCTAAGCCACACACTAATCAGAGAAAGCGTCTGCTACCCACAGGTACGCTCCTTCGTCTGTGCTACACCAAAAACTTCAATACATGACCCAGTGCTGACCTGTTTTTATTTACTTATGAGTCCTACTCAGGGAAGTAATGATGTTTCAAAATCATTTGCAAAAGGAAAACCATTTTCCAGGAATCCTTCTTAGGTATTCCTCTCAAAAACGTGATTTGTTGATTTATTTGAAGACTCTCATTAATCCCTCCTTGATCTAAGGTAAATCCCACTGCAGAAGCCAGTTAATTGTTCATTTCTGTGAGGGCTGGCATCATCATTATGGGACCCTTTGTGACTCTTCTATAAACACTAAAATGATTTCCTGATTGGGTCTTTATTATAGGACCAAGACGGCATCCTCTCACACTCTTTTTCTCAAGAAGTACTCAGAGCAAAAAGGAAACACTTTACATAGTACCTTTAGCAGTCACCAGTCAATGTGCATAGAAAGCTTCATTCAGTGATCATTTCCATGGGAATATAGCCCAACAAAAGCCAGGAAATTCAAAGTTGAACCTAAAACTGGCTCCTGAACTTGCTCTGCTGTTCTTCAGTATGGCAAGGGTCACTGAACACCATCTGATTTTTTTGTAGGTTTTTTTCCCTGCAGTTAGATATTCCTGGTGTTAAGGACCAGGTATAAATCAGTTTCAGCCTTAACTATGAATTTTAATGCAGACATTAACAGGGCACCTCTTGCACTCTTCAGTTAGGCAACATTCTCCACTGAACAATGGGAGTTGCAGCTGAACCAAGTTCCCTGGACCACATAAGCAAGTGCAGACAGCCGGACTTCACACGAGCCGTGCCTACCTGCAGCGAGGCTACAGCACATGACAGTCCTTCTATTGGTAATTCTTTTTAAATGTGGCAACTAAAGTAAAATCCCCTGTAATGGGATACTGATCTGACAAATTGTATTGCCTTGTGTTATGGACATATTTTTCTTAGAGGCAGATAAATATTCTGTCACGTGATGCCCACATACTGCTCGGGCTGACAAAATGGCTGGTCAGTGACCTGTTGCCTTGGATGTAATGGCTATTATTGCTGGTTTCTAATTTCAAAAGAGGCATAAAAATCCTCCAAAGCAAGTCTCTTTGCTATAAAATAGCAAGGCCACAGTTTATAGAAGTACTTTACATGCCGCCCCGTTAAGTGTACATGCCACCTGCAGAGCAGAAATCTGCAGACAGGATTGTGATCAGCCCACTGCCCGCTGCCTTGAGGAATTAACCCCAGAGGAGCTAGTAGTGTGAAAGATCCAAGAAGGATTTGTTCCCATAAGTAAGAGAGGGGCCAAAATATCACCAACATGAGTAGTCTCCTCCAGGATATCACAAGACAAAATAACAAGGCAACATTGCTGTGGTAGGTGTGTGAAACAACTGTAACTGTTAAAAAAATGGGTTTTTCCAGTCAGTGCTACTCCATTACAACAGTGTCACTGGTCTCAGGAAAATCTGCCTTCTAAACAGCAAGATACTACATTTTAAACAATCGTGATTTCATGCAAAGACTAAGAGCATGTGTCAGCCCCAAAGGAGAACGAATTTTTCAGAAGTAAATATGTTCTAAACCTCCTCTCCACTCCTTTTGGAGACACAGTAATGTAATGCACCAATGACAGATATGCTATATGCAGTCAAACCTCAATGCCTGTGGCGATTTATTCAGGTTTAACTGTGCAACAAAAACAAATGAGGAGGCTCAGTGGTCAGGCAGGAGCTCTCCCCCAGGGCTGGCGTGGCGTGGGCAGTGCCTTGGCTGTTTCTGCACGGTGCAAAGCCAAGGCAGTTTGGTTCTGCGGATGTGATCTGCGCGGGGGCGACCTCGGGGTGTCCACACCGCCTGCCCAGGACATGGCACAGAAGACACATGAGACGCTCTGCAGCAAACCAGCTCAAGCACAGATGAGTTGATAAACTCAGGACTGCTGCTGCCAAATCTGGGCTGGCTCATGCAGAGTTGGGGTGACGGAGCCTCTCTGAACCCAAGCTGACCTTACACAGAGCCATAAGCTGTCTCTACACTGATCCCATCAGCACATGCGGTCATACCTCTATCAACTAGATTTTTCCAACAGAGACCCATTGCTTCATTAAGGATACACTGTTTAGTATCTTGTAAGTTATTCTATTAACATGAAACATGAAGAAAGAAGACAGCATTAGCAATCCATCCATTAGCAGTTACTGCACAAGTTGGGTCACTGCACATGCGCAACCAGCCCATGCATCAAACATTCCCATCCCATTTTCATTTAACATAAGCAGAAACCGCAGATCAGGCACAATCTGGAAACAAGCCGTATTCTAAATTATTTTATCTTTCTTCCTTTCCCCTCTGGTCAAAAGGAGATATAAAACTACTCTCAAAATACAATATTAAAGTAGAGTATTAATTACACAAACATTAGTATATGATTGAATATACTTCTCTGAAAGCAACTTCAGAAAGAACGAGCAGCAAGGCTGTTCCAGGGCTGTTTTCAGGTCCCTGGAAGTAGGCTGGGTAGAAAATACCGACAACCTTCCTGCAGGAGCATGGAGGTGCAGGCAATGACAGCCTTATACACAAGCCCAGGTGCAGAAAAGCAAGTTACCAACTGACTTTCTAACTACACCTTCTCCTTCTGTTCTTATCAGGCCCCATTTTTTCCTGACTACTACGTCATGCTTACTCCATGTATCTGACCTCACAGTGCAATGAGAACAGGTAAGGCAGTGAAGAATTAGCAGGAGTCTCTCTTGTGCTCTTTAAAATCACCCTGGGAAAACTGGCCCTCTGGATCAGGCCACAGGGCAGGACTCCTGTCCTCAGCTTGCTCTGGCAGCCAGTGCTGGAACTGCTGCTCCCACTGCCTTTCACTGGCCAAGGAGATAAACCCTAGGATTACACCCTAAATCGCTTACTCAGCAAATCAGAGGTACACACAAGGCCTTTTAAATTTCTTCATGGAACTATTTTTCAAATTCCTTCTAACAGTAAAAGTGATGGGGGCTCTGCCAGCACCGCAGCAGTAGGCAACAGCAGTACAGTATCACTCCAGGATTTCCTGTCTGGAATTTAGGCTTCACGTCTGAAATACAACACACACACAACATTTGTATGACTGAGGAAACACAAGACGCTTGCCACACATTTATTATCTTCCTGGGGAAATGATATAGAGGACAAAAGAGACTATATTTACTCCCTCCCCAGCTGCTTTTACAATCTAATAATTTATTTCTCCTGGACATAAATTTCAGATTTAAACGAAATCCCCAAAACCTAAAGATGCCACATGGTAGAGGCTAGGGCAGTATTTCTTTCTATTTTGGAGATGGAGTGCTTAATGCATTGCTCTGTTAACCAGTAGCCTTAAATTTCAGGGGAAAAAAGAGACAAGCAATTAGACTGTGGCAGACCCTAGATGCAAATACAGGCGACTGTGATTACTACCTTCATACACAGAGTTAAAAATATCTGGTTATTGAAAATTATTTTCTCAGTCCATGGGGGTTTATCTAGGTTTAGGCTGAGATGTTTATTTTTTCTGCAACAGCCGTACTGGGGGATTCTTTTACAACATTTTCCTTACACAGTAGTTATATATCATTCACATTTCTGAAAACTGAGGTGCTTTCTATGATGTAAGAAATCTCCGCAATTAGAAATAACCATATCCTCTTTCAGAAAAATAAAACAAAACACATCTCCAAACCCTTCTAGTCAGCAGCTAAGATAGCAGTGCTCTTAAAGGCAAATGT
Organism: Strix uralensis; assembly: GCF_047716275.1. Taxonomy (NCBI): domain Eukaryota; kingdom Metazoa; phylum Chordata; class Aves; order Strigiformes; family Strigidae; genus Strix; species Strix uralensis. The sequence goes on along the minus strand of NC_133983.1, from coordinate 9,278,740 downwards.
AAAAATCCAGGGTATAAATTCATGTTAACTGTTACAAATATATCCATCTGTTCACAGACTAACTAGTGACTCAAACTGATGAATCCACTGAAATGCAATTTTCGAGCCCACTAGCGTCTGTTCTCTTCTAGTAATAAAGTAAATGCTTTTCAATAACTGTGCTGCTTTTGAATGCCAATTTCCATTTAAGTAGGTTTGGGTTCCCTCTAAAAAAAATAAAATTAAAATAGCAAATGCCTTTTCTTTCCAAAGGTCAAACTAAGCTTTTAAAGAACAAGCGATGTTTCAGCAAGGCAGAGAGGACAAAACTCCAATCAGATAAATGGGCTGTGTAATGACTGAGAACCATGGCTGCCTCAGGTTTCCTGAATGGGCTGTAGGATAGAATTTGGCACAAACAGTCTGATGTTGAAGCTTATATCTCTTTTACTGCAGACAAGAAATTCACTAAAATATATAAATAATGAATGCGGCTGGGGATCTCTGCTGGTACTACTGCTGGTTCTGCAAGATGCAGGAGCAGAAACATACACTGCTCCATGTTTTTGTTATTAGTGAATCCTTGTTCTCCAACAATAAACACAGAATATTTTATCTGAAATGGCTTCTGCAGCACATACAATATAAGTTTCAGCTCTCTAAAAGTGCCAGCAAATTGCAGAAAGATAAGTTACAAAGACGTACCTAATTTGCTGTGATGAATTGTGTGCATGCTTCAGTGATCAAAACTGCAGCTGAGACCTATTATATTTAATGATCTAGACATTTCTTGTGAAAACACTCAGGCATATACTGTTATGTCTGGACAAGCATCCCCGGTTTTGCTCTAGCAGCAAGCAAATGAAGAGACTGAACTTTAAAAAGGATGCTGTACACCACCTTTGACGAGCGCTTTAAAACAGAGGCTGATCAAGCTCCACTATTTTCTTTAAACAATGCTTATGCTCTGCCCTTTCTAGTGCAGCATCCCTCTTCCTTTGAAAAATGAAGCCAGTTCCTTTGGATGCTAGCGACACTTACAGGAGGAAACGGAGCTAATCTGTGCTCAGACCCCAAAGTATGTTCCACAGCAGCTACTACAGCAGAAGAAAATCAAAGGGGCTCTATTAGAGATCTCTTCCTACCAGCAAAGAAAAATGTGACAAGACTTTTTGAAGAGAAAACAAAATGAAAAATGTCGTATTTGCCTACATTTTACACAGATGTTCTGTTTCTATTTTAAGGACTATGTCCTGCTTAGAAAGGCATGTGTTACCAAGCCTGGTAGGCAGTGGTACCCAGATCTGCTGTCCCTGAGGACGCCATCCCCACACAGCCAGCTGTGCTGATGGCCACGCTCACAGACCGACAGCTTATGGCCCCTTTGCCCTGTGGCTTTACGCAGAACAGCAGGAAATGGGGCTTCTTACCACCCTCCTGTGGGGACAGGGATTTCACCTTGTGAACATACGAAGGACTTCCATTAAGAGGTCTGAAGCTTCCAGGGCTTTATGTCTGGCTCCTCCAAAATTTTCCTGCATGGATCTGCGTATATTGTTCAACCTCTGCCTTTCCAAATTTGTAAAACAGGAAAGAAACACCTCAGAAAACATGCTAGTAAACTTAATTCATTCACAGTTATAAAAACCACAGAGACCTACAGAGAGAAGCCACACAGAATATCCTTGCTACGACACATTCAAGACCTCATTTTTCTTCCTCCCTGGTCGGTTTGAACCTCTTTCTATCATCCATTGTTCAACAAAACAGAGCAAAATACAAATGTGTGCATTTGACTCCAGAAATAAGGATTTCAAAGTACTATTTCATTCACTTGAGGAGCTGCTAAATACTATCACAGTGATAATTTGTGACAGTGTGGTAAAGAATGAAGAAAAGGTATTTGTTAATTGTTGACATAACAAAATTAATTTTCCATCCCTAAACTTTTTCTCATCTCTCCTGTGAGCTCTGATGCAACGTTACTGACTGGCACTGCTGAAATGCCAACTTGCATTTCTCATCCTTAATTTCTCTCTAAATGTCATTAGTAATTGTTATTGCCAGACCAGAGAGTGCAATCTGGTCTTTCTGAAAGAAAATCCATTTCTCATTTCTTCTCCTGTACTTCCTCCTTTTGGTCAAGGATGGATGTTTAACACAGCCCATGTGCTCTGCTTCCGAGAAGATGGGAATGCATTAAAGTATCTGGAAGTAAAACATTCCTGCTTTATTTATTTACATATAGTATGCCTGGATCTTTATGAATACCAAATTGTATATTCAGGAGGGTCTTTAAAACCCGTCTTTCAAGAACACTAACAAGTCTTAATTGAATAAAGCTAACAAGTAGGGGAAGGAAACACCCTTTAATCTGTGCATACTGACTCCTCTCTGGATGCTTCCATAAATTACTGGTTTTGCTGGGCAACAATATTGCCAAATATAAAAGCATATTAGATTATTTTTCTCTTTCTGTCACTTCTTCAGCAAGATGTGTAAACTGATCTAGCTTTGGTCTGGATTAATGTATCACCCTCATTTACCTATGCAAGCAAAAATGGTTTTCATCACTAAGAGGGTAGGTGAGCTTAGATGTCTGTGTGCAAAGGAAAACCTGCAAGTGTAAAAGGTTGACTCTTTGCATATCATTATATATTGCACCAGCAATTTGTATAGTTATCTGCGGCTCCTACAAAATTTGGTCTCCAATACTTAGAGGCAAGCACTACCCTGGCACTTCAATTCAATTTTAGGAGGGACTCTGTGTCATGACAAACCTTTAACTGGGCTCCCCCTAATCAGCACATCTTACATTTATGTGTCTGCATTATGTGTTGCAATGTATATAAAGCAATCAGTTCAAAGCTAGGCTGCATTTCCATATCCATTAACTAAAGGCATCTTATCTCAGAATAAATAGACATTTGGACATTTCCAGCCAGGAATTGTGCTTTCAGTAAACACAATTGATGCATATACATTGTCTCTTGGCGGCTTACACTCCTGCCCATCTGTTGGGATGGCATGGTGCCTACGCAAAAGTTGGTTGGACCCTTGCCCTAGGGCATAGATGACAGGCAACGACGGGTTTAGCTGGGCAGCCTGAGCACCGGATCCAAGTGCCATCTCTGCTGTAGGAAGCCCCTTCTGTGTGCCAGCGCTGCCACATTGGAACGACATGCCTCCTTACACTTGATCACACATGTTGACACTTGGGTGCGCTTAAGTGCATTAATGACTGAAACGATGCCTTTCACCTGGCTCCCTTCTTTTTTTCCTCTACTCTGCATCACTGCTGGGTTTTCTGCACACGTTAATGCAAAGTTGCATACACTTTGTTAGCCGGGGCCAGCCACAGAACAGCGTTAATGGTGTAAGAAACGAAGGAGGGTTTTTTGTTAGGGTACACGCTACTCCAGTGCCAGACATTTCCAAGCTTCATCTCAAGTGAGTCTTTGCAGATTTGAGAGATCTTTCTATATCTGACTGAAGAGACTTCAGAGATGATAAAGATGCAGCAATATATTGATCAGAATCATCTCTGCAAATGAAAAAATGCTACACCTTGTCACTACGTCAAACACAGGGCAATTCAAGATTTCTGCATCATCCTCTGTTTCAGCAGAAGTGGCCACACAAAGAGGCCATGCGGTCTGGATTACGTGGCTGTTCCCAGGGCATCCCCAGCCCCAGACGCAGGAAATACCACTTCATTTTGTGCTAGGGAAGAAGGTGCCAACAAATCACACAGAGGTGTATGAGTATGAACAGCCTTTGCTCTTACATATAGCGTTAACCTCTGTGGATGTCAGGCCCAGGAAACCTCCAGCATCACCTGCACAGAACCTCAACTGCAGCTGCTGCAGAGCCCAGCAACAGCCCCACACAGTCTATAATGGCATTTCTTAGCTTTGGTCCTTATGAAAGCCTGCTCCTGATCCCAAATTTTTACAGCCACATATTCCTCCTCCCCTGAATTTAAACATACATATTGAAAACCAGAGACCTAATAGGTAAAACTCTTCCCTACTGTGACAACAGATCAGAGATAAAACTTGTGGTTTTGCAGTCCATAAAGAATGTTCAGGCAGACAGACTCAACATGATGGGTATGTGCCTACAGCACTTTTAATTTTTAATTATTGTTAGTTATAATTATCTGACTGCGTCTGAATGAAACCCAGCAATATGGCTGGAATAGATTTTGGTATTCTTGTAATTTATTAGCTTTGTAACTACTAATAATTAAAATTTAACAATACTCCAAGCACCACAGCAACATTTTTTAAGAAACGCTAGCCAAATCTGCTAGGATAACTGACTAGGTCATTTTCAGGATTTTAAAGGAGAGCTAACATTAAAAAAAAAAAAAAAAAAAGGAAAGACATATAACAGACTCTTAAGAGCATATTGACAACCAAAATGCAAAGATATAAATTCTGTTTAAAAGAAAAAAATGGATTGTACTTGCAGAAAATTAATTCTACTCATGATTTTGTGGGTGCTTCATATGAAACTTAGAAAGACCTTGTGGTTTGTTTCCAGCAAGAAGCTCCTGGTGTTTAACACCTAAGTCACACATAAGTTCTGAAACACAGCAGAAGTTACATTAAGTGAAAGTTCTGCCTTGAGATAGAGCCACATTTCAGGTCCCATTTGTCCTGTCATCCACACACTCCCTCAGGGAAAAATATTTTCTGCAACTTCATCAAAATACCATAGATTTGCTTTTCTCTCACTGACTGTATGGACACTGGAGCCCAGAAGCACTGAGATATTTCATAGTGTTTCAAGCACATAGAGCTGTTTGTAAGAAAAATTTTACTTCTATTTAAGTAAGCTTTCGTGTACCCTCAGGAAGTAGTTAAAGCCCATTATTCAGGTAGGAGCTGGAGACATTAACCTTTAAAAGATTTTGAACAGCTGGGTACAGACCCAAAATTGCTTAAGTCTTTCTTCGGTGCTCCGACCGTTGGTCGTAAACTGAGCCCTTAGATGTAGCCCTGTAGACTCGCCTGGGTGCAGGTGGGTCACATTCGAGCCAAGAGGCTCTCATTCTCCCCACATGCTTCAGGGGACACTGTTGTACCCAAATGGCCCAAGGACCACTGGCATGAACAGTTGGAGATGTTGCTCCTCATTGCCCCACTGCCAAGGAAGCCACCACGGGTACAGAGCAGCATCTTAACATGCCCCATCGGGCCACATCAGACTATGTGGGGGCTTGCTGCGGTGCCCCCCTTGCCTGGGCAGGATGCAGCCCTCTACAGGAGACACATCTAACATCGAGCTGACATTAAAAGCAGACTTAAAAAAAGAAAACCTGCTTAGGGCTTGATCTGCTCTAATCAGCAGAAAGAATCCCAAGGACTTTGATGTGGACCAAATCAAGCCCCTGGAGGACGTTCATGGTAAATCATTATTAATATAATGAGTGCAATTTCTGTGCAGTAGCTCATGCTTGTTTATGGATATATGAAAATTGCCAGCTTTTCACATAAAATAAAATGAGGAGGGAGACAGACCACAGTGTTAGCCAATGAGCCATAGTAGCCACTCTCCTTTCGGTATGTGTATGTTTAAAGAAAGTGGGCACTTAAAATGACAGCAAATTCCTCCAGTGAAGCTCCCTTAATTTAGTGGTTTGACATATCTCCAAATCTGAACAGAAAAGAAAGCCCTTTATTCATAGCAGGCAATAAAACACCTGAACACCTGTGCTAGGAAAGACCTGGCAGGTACCTTGCTCCCTTGGTACCTGGATTATTTGCGCATTGTTTATTATATCCCTTGCCTTAGTTTTCATCAATTGTAATCATTTAGGAGGAAACGGTATGATTAACAGTACACAAGCAAACAGCAGGAATTAATCCTTTAAATACAAATACTTCATTGGTTATGTGATGGCTCCTTGGAAAAAGCAGTGTGGCAAAAGAGTACATATGAAAATCCTCCTTAAGTCTCCTCTGAAAATCACTGCTCAGTCACAATTTGCTTAATGTAATTCTTGATGCAAGCAATTGAGGAGGTATCTTTCCCTGCTGTGAATCACACCACGAATATAACTCTCAGCACCCATTATGTGTCATAATTTCTGACCCATCTTCAGTGTTGGCAGGGCTCCCTGCCATGTTTTAAATAGTAAAGACCAAAATTTCAGTTGTCAAAGAGCTAGCTCATCTCCCACGTCCGAATGCCCTGCGTGCTGCTGTGGCCTCAGCTGCCTGTGAGAAGCAGCATGCCGCCGGCGGCCGGCAGCTCCTCACACAGGTCCTAGAGATGGGGCTCTGTTTGAAAGGGCTCCTCCCGCCCTACGCGCGAGGAACCCCCCAAATCTCCACCTCTACACTTGTTTCAGTAAGCATGTTTCAGTAGGGGGCATGAAATGCCATAGCCTTGGTGTTCTATACATTAGCTATAGATTTACTTTATTTCAGGAGATTTTCATCATATTCATAGCTGTCAATCTCACAAACTGAGGATGTGAAAAACGCGGAGCTACCAGCCTTTCCTCTTCTGCCCTAAGGGTACGTGGGGTTATCACACATACTGTTTCCTTTGTGTTTCATACTTAACCTTACCATGTTTTCTTTCCTTATTTCCAAGGAGATAATGTAAGCAGTTAAATAACACTCTGTTTTCTTTTCTTCTGGCAATATCATCAAGGTAACCTCACTGACTCATCGCTCCAGATTCACACCAGAATTTCCACCGTTTATAGAATGAGCTCTGTTCCTCAGAGCTTTCTTAAGCCTTGGTTTTACGGCTCCATCAAATGGTGTAAACTTCAAAGAATAAACCTATATTAAAATACGACCACTAGTTTGGAAGTGCAAAGAGGGTTTGATTGCTTCCAGAGCGTTACGCTGCCAAAGCAGTATTTGCACCAACCGCTAAAAGTACATTTACAGTGGCAACATTTCTCATCACATGGCACACACGTGCCCTTCTGGGCTTACTCAGTGTTTACCCTAACTGTTTAAAGAAATATTCACAAATCAGCGGGGCTAATTCATGCCGCTCCATAACATCTCTAAAAGTTACCTTTCCTTGTGCCACCTGTCATCTTCCCCACCCTCCTTATTTTTCTTGCTTTTCTGTAAGCACCCTACTCTAAATTTCTTCTTGAAATAGTTGAATATTCAACTTTTTAAAAAGTATTTTCAGTGGTTTCACTTAAAAATACAAAGAAGTAAAACAAAGCATAGGTTCAGATTTTGACACTAGTTGTTTTATGCCAGTGGGAAAGCAAGATCAGAACCAAAAAGTCAAATTCACCAAGTGGAACCCCTTGATAGATGGTGATTTGCCCACATAAGAACAACTGAAAAGACTGAAAGGCTTATGCAGACTTAACCCTAACTAGCAGCTGAACAACTGGTTCACTAAAATAATACTAAATCTTCATTACTCAACAAAAATATAATCAACAGGTGAGGAATCTAAAGCAGGCAGCTTATACATTTGAAACTGATGAAATAATTGTGCCAAGGCAGACTGGTTCAAAAGTCTTGAGAATTTCTAACTGATTTATACAAATTTTGTGTCCTCCTCGGCTCAGGTATCTCAATTAGTAAAATCCCTGGCATCAAGTAAGCACACATTTCTGAGTCACCGCTGAAATAAAGATGAAAACTGTGCAGCTAGGTATTGAATTTTCATTCAGCCAACACCATTCAAAACTACTCATGTAATTATTATGAGCACAGAAATTTTAAGTGCACACAAATCCTGCATAAAAACTGGAAAATTACAATCATAATTTATCTGATTAAAGCTGCTATTTGCAGATATTTTGCAATGCACAACATTTCACAATTGAATCACTATGTAATTAGAACTGTTAACTGTAAAAAACGGGCCACTTTTAAGACTATAATTTAACAAGGTTCTCTTTATTTGACCATCTGATTTTAAAGGTTAATGCAGTGACCTAGGAAGCCAGTGTGCCCATTCTAATTGTGCTGGCATTTTGACCAAACCCTACTTTAAAGGAAAAATTGGAGGAAAAATCAGAGCTGGCTTTGCAAGCCACTGTTGCCTTCATAAAACGTTCATAGTGAGAACACACAAACCCAAAATCTGCTGACTTTATTAAAATATTAACAAGGTATAGTTAAAACTTTTGTACACTTATGCAAATCAGGTTGCTAGAACAAGGAAAAGAAGAGATTCCCCTGGGAGAAAAAAAAAAAAATAAAATCAACAAAGTGAAAAGATCAACCATCCTTCCACAGCATGACAGCACGACACAAGAGGCAGCAGCTTGGGAATTCAGCAAGATAAATAAAAACCCTCCAAAGTTTAAGTAAATCATGGTTTATAAAGCTAATAGATTTAAATGAGGCACACGGTACCATTCTATAAAAAGACTGCATTTGCCAGGGCACGGTAGCAGTATTTTGGTAGCCGTGCCACACAGGTAAGATATGCCTGAGGAGGATGGCCAGAGCGGGCACCTCCCGGCAAGCTCTTTAGAAGGGCAAGCTCCAGCGGTCTGTTCCCTGTGAGGTATCGGGCACACACACCGTGAAGGCTGCAGCATCTGCGTGGGTTTAGCACCAAAGGTATGAGTGTGATTTAAACCCCAGCCCCACCAGCACGGCTCCAAGGTGGCCCCTGGGGCCAAGGCCCCGAGGGTGGCTGCAGCAGCATGCTGCAGGGTCCAGCCCCTCTGCAAGGCTTGCTGCACCGGGGAATGGGTGCGGGCCCAGCACTGGCTTTATGGAGGCTAAAACTGCTGAGGCCCCCAGTGCTGCCAGGGAAACTGGTATGTAATGCCTGGTTTGCACAACTTGCAGCTTCATTAATATGCTAGTGTCTTGGTAAGCATTGTGTTGAGCTGCACCCATGCTTTGCTCTCATACCTCGGTAGGGAAAATTCCTTTACTTCTGACTTAATAGTGAAGAAGGGGAGGAGACAGCTACCATTTGCTTAGTCTTTGTATGTTAATCAGTCCCTAAATTATTAATAGAGAAAAAGAAATTATTTACAAGGTGTTTGACGTAAACATGTCAGGATGTAGCAACACTACTGTCAAGAGAAATACTCATAAAGAATCATGGTATCTGTCTTGTCTTATTTATTTATTCCAGTCATGCTCAGAGACCCCTTTCTCCTGATAGCACCCGGGGAGGCAGGAGGAGACTGAGAGACTGTTTAAGGGCAGAAGAGACCATACTGAGGGTATGCACCTTTTCTAAATGCTACACAAGGGTGACAGTTACACAGAGAAATGAACAGCTTTAGCTTTGTTTTTACTCCTGTTATAAACATACCTGAAGCTCTGTTTGAAAGAAGAACTTCTGTGGGCACTGGGAACAGTCATAAATTTTATCTTCCTGCCCATGGACTGCAAAGATGTGCTGCTGCAGTTTGTTTGCCTGTACAAAAACTGAAACAACATAGTACAATTAGTTAAGATTGCTTCATATAAGGCATCTCGTCTTGAACTACACTTTTACAATGGCAAAGACTCTGAAAAGTCCGAGGATATCTGCCAGAGAAGTGCTGATACACTTGGTTCAGCAGAATTTCCTTACAAGTAGTCAATTTAGAGTCTCCAGGCTGACAGTCAGCTTACTTCTAACAGACTCTAAATCCTGTATGGATTTTTGATATTTCACATAAAGCTAACGCTGTCCACGGGTAACTGGAAGAACTCAATCATCAGACCAAAGAGAGGACGTCACTGCTCCTGTGGGGAGCCCTGGGCCCACGGCAGGTGCATCAGATGCATTTTTAATGCAGGACAACTGGGCCAGGAGAAGCCTTGATGGCTGGTCTGGAAGACACATAGCTCAGAGTAGCATTTCTGGCAAACATGTGAATCTGAAAGGGTAGGTTTGTCACAATTTTTAGACCTTGTAAATGGGTTGTCCATTCAGTGTAAAAAAAAATATTATGATTTAACATCACAAATATCACAGCATTTGCATTATGATTTTGGATCGTTATGATTATTCTGACTTGATAAAGTGAAATTCAGAAGTGAAACATACTGAACCACAGGCTTTAGCTGATTAAAAATATATCTCATTTAATTTTTGTCTCATTTTATATGACTGATCATCAGTATGTGAAAATAGCTTCTTCAGCGGAATTAAACACATGCACTCAAAGAGTTATTTTACAGCATGTTTCAGGGAAGGAAAAATTAACTCCAAGCTCACATAAAAAGCAGGTTCTCAAATTGAGGGCCAAACCCTAAGAAGCGTGGGTTCGCCTTACTCCCACTGAAGTTAAAGGAATCCAAGGTGCTGCCATGACCCTTTACTGACAATGGGTCCACTGTCACACCTATGTGATCCTCATCTCTCAAGCAGTTTGGAAATGCAGATGTTAACTACCGTTTTGAAGAGAGTATAAAAGGCAGCCTTTAATGTGCATCCTGCAGATCCTTTAAAACCACGATCACCCAAGATCATTTGCACTGATGAGACAACTTAAAATGAACTACAGGGAAGGAATACCTAGCAAGCCCCAAGACAAGAGTTAGAAATGTGCCACTACAAGAAGACTTGGCTTAAAGAAACCTCTGAGAAAGCGGCTGGCAAAACGATATAGTTGTACAGTTTGGTCTTATCAAACCTTTACGCACATGAGTCTCACCACTGTGAGTGGACTACAAGCTACCTAGTCTTTAAAGGGCCCTTGCTCAGGTGAATAAGGGCTTGCAAGAACAGGTCCCTACCTTGCAAGTCCTGCACTTGGAAATGCATCACACCTTCAGGCCACAAGGTAGAATTTAAAAGGCTTCGAATTGTGGGGGGCGATGGCAGAGCCCACCACATGCAGCAGTGCTGCTCAGTGTCAAACACCACAGTGCTGCTCTTCGGAGCGAGCCCCAGTTTCAGACAGACAATATTTTGAACATTTCCAAGCACAGTATTTCTTTTTTCCCAAAGAAAGGAATACAGTATTTTACAAATCCCCCGAGTGTCATTTCTGGATCAAGCCATGCACACTGAGGCTTGTCTTGGCCTCCCTGTCTTACCTGTGAAACAAACAGGGCATTTGAATGTGCCTCCCATCCCCTCAAAGCTGTGCTCAATCAGGTGACACAGGAGCTTTGCCGGAGAGTCAAACATCTGGTTACACAGCTTGCACTCATGATTGATGCCTTCCTCTGCAAGGTTCAAATGATACAACTTGTTAGTGACACAGCAGATTAGCGTCGGGGATGCAGCAGCAGTCGTCGAGAAACGCCCGTGCCGGCGCGCACGACTTCAAGGACCTGCAGCATTGCCGCGGCTCTGGCCTCATCAGAAAAGCGGGCCAAGCCGCTGGCGTGGGCCGTTCAGGTGTACAGCCCCCAGTCACATTTAGGGGCGTTGATTTTCAGCTGCAATGAAAGCAGCGCTGCCATCAACCCGCCGGGAGCCCACACGCCTGCTCCCAGGCTCGTGACAACACTGCACTGCTCCACCTCGCATCCTGCCACAAAGGGAGAGCATCCCTGCTCTGGGTATAGATTATTAAATAGTCAAACAGCATTTCAAATGAATTTAACAGTGCGAATTCAACCAACAACACTGAAAGCGGGCTGAATTGCTGTCTTCACCTCAGACTACGCTATGAACACACAGGAGGGGAAGAAACTATCGGAGAATAGAAGGAGCCCAGAGCAGTGTCAGCCTTAATTTTTTTATCTCTTGACTTTTACCAAGGTGAAGAGCGACCATTGAAGGTATTTAAATGTCATTTGAAAGTGTAATTTCCACGTCATACATCTTCAGCATTGAATACAGAGGGCCCATTTTAAATGCCCCTATATTCTATCCGAACTCATAGGGAAATAACAATAATTATTACTATTGTTTCAAGCCTACCACTTTTGTAAGATTATGTGTTGTTTCTCTCTACTGAAGTTTGTGGTGCTGGGTGGAGGTGAGCCTTTTTTGGGGGTACTGGAGCCATATTAAAGCAATTTTCACACATAAAATTAAACAATCCTTTGGTTTTCTTGAAGGGAGGGAGGGAGTTGTAGAAATTAGGCAACATAATGTACAGTTTCTATAGATCAGAAAGCACCTAAAGTTTAAAAACTTTGTGGATGGTTTCTGTAAATACTTCCTGAAAATGTGTCTTTTCTTCAGTGTGGCAGCACATAAACTTTTCATGAAAACGTATTTTAAAAACTAAAGAAATTCTGTCTTTTGATGTATACTCAGCTATATTTTTGTATCTTCAAATATCACTGACTTCAATTTTTACTTTCAAGATAGCTAAGAAATGACTACATTATACCACGAACAAATCTCTTGCCAAATGCATTTAGATCTTGTAAATAATGTGAGTCTTCAGAAGCATGGTCTTTACTTACAATTGCTTTAAATTAGTTTTTTATATCTTTAAAGGGGCTAAACAGAGGGAAACTATTGTTTTCTATAAGGCCTTTGGTACTCTCTGGATCCCAAAGCCCTTTTACAAGGCGGGGAATTAGGTGCCAGGGCAGGCAAATGGCGTGGCTCTGCATGCAGGATGCTGGGCACAGCCCGTGCCCGTGCTCTTGTGTATTTGCACCTTGGCATGTTTGCAACCAGAGGCAACTCCCAGAGCATGCAGGCCTTGGAGAGTCCTCCATGTAGTGTGAAAAATAACAATAATTTAAGAAAAAAATTCCACCCAGTGACTTGTGCAGCAGCACATGTGTGTGGTGAGCTGCCCGCGCCATCTCAAGGCCGAGTGGGCTCTGGAAACCTGTGTGGTAGTGGGTGCTCTGCCCTGCACAGCTGTGGTGGCACACAGGGCGAGAGCAGGGCGCCGATGGCGAGCGCTGGCACCGGAGCTGCGGCGGGGGAGTGGGAGGCGAGATGGGGAGAAGTAAGCATGTGGGTTGGGAAGAAGGTAAAAGAGAAAAGGAAAGGGAGGAAAGAGTCAGGAACAGAAAGATGAAATGGCTGGTGGCTCCACAGCAGCAGCTCCACGAATTCCCTGGGCAGCCATAACCAGAGATTAGGATAATTTCTAGGATGCAATGAGGTTTGCAATTCTCTGTTTGGGCAGCCTCCACAGATGGGCACATTGCCCTCTCTGACGGATGGGTTTCAAAACCTGACCCTCTTCCCTCGCTGTGTAGCGTAAGGCTGGCTTCTCCCATCAGACCCTTGCCTGAAAAGTTTTGGCTTTGCGAAGACTGCACAATCTGCTCTGGAGGGGAGGAGGGATGGGGAAGGGATAAGTGCCTTGTGCCGAGCATCCTGAGCATGCCCAGCCACACAGCTGTGTACAGCAACCGAACACGGCAATAAACCTGGAGAGGACAAAGCAGGTACTGGGGGGAATGGAACGAATTCCTTCTACGAGTAAATCAGAGAAATCATGTTTGACATTAATTTTCTACCCTCCACATACTGGGCATTTGAAAACAGTGATTCATGTACAGCCTATGGTCCTGTGTGAGCACGTGTGTTCATAAATACGAACAGACACATACTGCTGATTAGACGACTGCTCCTTTTGCAGCCTAAATACCTATAATTTCAGTAAAATTTTAAAAAAACAACAATGTTCAGCATTTAAATTGAAGTATATTCTTACAAGCTTGGTATGTTTAATTAGGTAACAGAGATTGTGTATTTTCTTCGCTGATCCCTGCAGTATTTTAAATAGTTAAACCCATAACAAACAAACTAAAACTCGAATGAAAAATAATAAAACATAATGGGTTCCTGCAGATCTGGAAATTTATCCCACTCGAGGCAAGACCTTTTGATTTGCAAATCCACTTCTGAATTATAAGGCCTTCTCCTCACCGGTGGGGGTTTTTATTCCACTCCCACAGGAGTCCATTATGTATTTCTTGTGTCTATAAAACCATCCAGAAAGAAAAAAAGGGGGAAAAAGTACCATGGTTAGCATGACAAACGTTTCTCTTTTCATGCATGTGTATTCAAAATATGAAAATGCCCAAAGATATAGATAGAATTGCTGCTATAATCACTCTCTCCTCTATGGCATTTTACAGCATATTATTTTACACAGAAGCACGGCGCATGTATAGGGATACTCAGTCACCTTTGGAGAATAACTTCCTTGAAATATATAAGATCATATAGGTACATGCAAGGCAGCTTTTTGACAATGCGGCGTGACAGCCAACGCTCCAGTCAAACATGTGGCGTTGGGCGTTAGCAACAGAAAACATATAATCATTTCCCTCATTTTTATTCCCCCCCTGTTTTTTTTTTAAACATGACAAGCATATACGAGAGACCTACATAACTCAAGTGAATTATGCAGCCCCTCTCATTTGTAAAATAAAATGCAGATTTTTACAGCTTGCTGTGCTAGATCGTCTCCCATTTCTCCATAAGTGTATCTGTGCGGGGATCAATTGATTACAGGACTAAACGAGCAATGCACAGCAAATTAGAATCTTGGGTGTCTTGCCTTTTTTTTTTCCTAGGCTCAAAATAATAAGCATTAATTTTACACTTCATTTCTCAAAAAAAATAATAGGATGTGCTCTTGTTTAAAACAAGCAGGCCTGCTGGATTCTGTCAGGCTGAAACTATGTCAGGCCAAAAGAGGAACAGAGCGCTTTGTGTAAAAGTATCATGGGGAGATGATAGTATCCTGTAATGTTTTCAGTACCTACTTTTGTCTCCAAAAGCATTTGATCCCTGGCAGACACATACTTATTTCCATACTGGTCTTGAGGGAAGCCGGTAGGAATGAGAGCTGATTATCTGAATCCTGAAGGTGAAACCTGGGTGGTGCCCACTGATGTCAAAGGCAGGCATTTGTATAAATTTGGAGGTACATAATTTACTGCCTGTTAGCAAGGATTAGCGGGTTGCGCAGACCCAGCTGAACTGCGGTGGCAAAGCATGTCGCTCATTGTTCCCAAGTTCGGATGCGGTTGCAGGGTAGTTTTAAATATGTTGATAGGGTGCTTAGTAGCACTTACACTGTCGTTCTGCCCATTTTAGAGTGGGAATATGCTTCTTCATAAAGCTATTTCTGCTGCAGCAATGTGCATTTAATACATATTACAGTGAGTCTCTAAGCCTCTAAGAGAACCGACACTAGCAGCCTCCTGGCGAGGATGCAGTATAATTAATAATGCTGTATTAAACCCATGTACTCTATCAGCTGCATTGCTAATTATAACTATATTAATGGCAATATAAAAGTACGCATTAACACTGTCGTGGACCGACATGTTATCACACCAATAACAAATAGGAGATTTGAATAAAAATCAAGATGGCATTGTCTTTACTGTTAGTTAAAACTTCTCTCTTCAACTTTGATTTAATAAAGCAAAATTTTCCCTTATGGAATAACCGCAATAGTCCAAATTTGAGAGATCGTGTAAGACAATCTGATGCTCATTCCAGACAACACCATGTACATATCGTACTATAGCTTCCCAGTATATTTCTACTCCACTGCAGCAAATTAAGGCAATAAAGGGGAATCTCTTTCCTGTACTCAGATGTACACATCCATGAGTTAACTGCACTTTTAATGAACTTTGAAATACTATTATTCAGTATAACAAAGCATTAATACACTGTGTTCACAGAGAATCTTCTCCTGTCCATTATATCATAAATTTGTTAGAATTAAATGGGCCATGTGCTCTAATTATAATAGAAATAAACAGAAATTGGAATGAACACAGGGAAATAAAATGAAAACTGCATGGAACTATTCTGTTTATGCAATTCATTTCCAGTAAATGAGTAAGCAAAGGGAAAAATTTATAACGTAAGAAAAGCAGCAGCTTCTCCAGTAATTTTTTCCGAGTGTTTGTGAAGGAGCAAGAGGCTGGGACCAGGGTAGGATGACAGTGATGGACACCCCCCTCCAAAACAAAGCCTTCAGAGAACCACTTCGACCCCTTGCCTGCCTGGCACCACTTCACCACTGGTTTTCATTAGCAACAATCCAACAATGGAGGTAAAACCAAGGTATGAGAAAACGATACGACTGCTACGAGGGGTTGGCAAATCTGCAGATGCTCACATCGGATGAAGACAACGTCTGCCATACAGACGACATTTCTTCATCGCCATTGCTGTCTAAAGCCCCTGACCTGCTATACAAACCATTTGGACCACATTGCTCTATTACATTTTTGCAATTAATCCCAGAGGACGTAGCCGAGCCCCTCCCTCGCTGGTGGGGCAGCTGCAGGGCGAGGGAACCCCGCGCTCCTGCCCCGGTGTGGGCCAGCAGCATGGAGCCGCTCTGCAGCACGGCGCCCCAGCGATTAGGCAGCCCAGGCGGTGAAAGGCAGCGGATTGATGGTGTGGCAGTAGAAATGTCACCTGGGGAGCTGGGTGCCGTCCTCCCAGGGATGCTGGAGGTCAGTTACTATGGCAACGCCGAATGAGCTCAACCTTGTAACTGACCCTTATCTTTTTTTGATCTGTGGCCCACTTGGGACCTTGGCTGGAAATCAACTGGAAAATAATCTGGTCACATATCAGAAAGAAAACTATTTATACTTATTTATCCAGGTAGAGCTCATATCTCCCTTTGACGACTCAGAGACTAAAGACACCCATCATGTTCCTGTAGCGTTTCACACGGCTGTGCAGAAACGCCCGGCTCTGCGCTGCAAGAAACCTTGCCAAACCCCCACCCCCACCACTGCAAAACACACACACTAACTGCCACAGATATCTGTGCTCATGGGTCTACTGATATATTGCCAAAATCTTGCCTTGCTCACAGCCCCTGACTTGCCTGTGTGGATAAACATACACCTACACCCCTTCTTGGATGGTTTAATATTTTATGTTGGTATCTGCTACTCATATTCTTTTGTGTTTTATCTCTCTGCTGAAATATGATTCCACTTTGAAATATATTTATATGATCTAGAATGGCACAACACTGATGTCTTTTATGAGCCAAAGATTGTTTAATAAAATCTTGCATTCCTGCTTCATCCTTATGACAATTTTACTATTATAAGTTTTCAAGGGATATGAGAGCTGTCCACCGTGGTTAGAAACATCACTTTAATGAAAAATGATAACACAGGGACTTGGATTTTTCTAGAAACTATGTGAGGAAAACCAACAAAAATAAAGAGAGTTCCCAACTTGTATTTTTGTTGGTTTTCCTTATGTTTGCTTTTGGATGAGACTCATTAAAATCAGTTCTGTTCTTCATGGTTTTCCAAGGGATGGGCAGCCTGGACAAGGGTCTGGCAGCACGAAGGGGCTGTCACTGTTCTCCAGCTGGGGAAACTCTCCAGGGGAATGGGATTTGGGAAATCAGGGAAGATGTTAGGAGACAGAAGCCGCAGGACCTGCTGGCAAACATAGGTGCTAGAGGAAGTGCCTATGGATTCCTGGTAACAAACTCCAAGGCTTCTGGTGATGTACTACTTATACACATCTGTGCCCTCAAAAAGGTATTCTTTTTCAGGCTAAATTAGCCTAACCACACAACGGGCTTTAAACTCTTTTCATCATCTCAGGGGGCCTCAAGCTCAAAATATGCAGAATTAGATGCCAAATTATTTATAGGGTAGCTTGTAAGTTCACTGCCTCCAGTACATGTCAGTACACTGCAATATTAAAATGACCATTAAAAAGAAGCACGGTCCCAGAGGGACTGGGAATGAGATTGCAGGGAGTTTCCTACTGACTGCAACGGCAGTTTCTGTGCTGCTCCAGAGCCCCTGCCTCCCTCCCAGCCGCAGGCTGAGTGCTCCCCCACTGCATCACTTTCCTAAGGGGAAGGCTGAACCTCAGACACACAAGATGGGTCTGCCCAGCCTGTCTTCATCAGCTTAATTTTCGGTTTACAAGAAAAATAAAATCTGAAAGTTCAAAGGAGTTCATGGAGTTGTGCATCATCTATCTGCTGACTGCAGAGCCCCAGAGGGACCCCGCCTGCAGTGCTTTATTTTAGATTTAGATATTAATCTAGGAAAATGCATAAAGATAATTTATAGAAATGCACTACACTTTAGCACAGTAACTTCACACTCTATCAGCCTTTCTCTGAAGATGCCTTTTTTTAATAGCCTATATTAAAATTTCTTGTGGACTGAAGTCTGATAGGTCTGGCTGCTCCTTCACAATAGTTTGTTAAGGAATAACTCCAGTGGCTTCCACGGAAATACAAAACCTGTACAGGAAAAGAAACACATGCTGCCTTTGAGCGTGCAAGCCCATACACACAGAATGAGTCTGGATAAAGTTAATGAACCCCTAAGAATGGCTAGAGGTCAATAAAAACACTGCATTCCAACACAACTCAACCCTAGTTGTGTATTTGAATGTTTTGATATGTTCATTGCTGTATTATTTCAAGTTTAATGTCGATACGTGGTGGAACTGAAGTAACACAGCCCTGAATCCACGCCCATGGCCACACAGTCCATTCCCTCCACTAGCTTCCCTTGTGTCATCATGTTACTTAAACCTAAGTACCCCTTACTACTCCTGGACTCTTCTCCACTCTCTTCTCTTCCCTGGAAGCAGCTCCCTGCATTGCTACACAGTGGGAATACGTCCGTCCTCTGATCCTATTGACAATAGCACATCGAAGAGCTCAATACAGACAAACAGCAATAACTAGTATCTACTTGGCATCTATTCTTCTTGTGAAATTAAAAATTAAAATTAAAACATCATTATACCCTTATTAAACATCCCAGTGGAATATGCCAAGTGCTTTTAAAACATGGAAAGCTTTAAACCAAGTTTAAATGGGTGTAAAGCCCTTTTTGCTCTTTCTACAGGCCTGGCACGTTCCCCAGCCTCAGCACCAGGGCCACCAGAGCTGCAAGGTGCCCCCTTCCCACCACAGCCCACCCAGACCTCCTGTAGTCTCAGTGTATATTGATTGTGGTCACACAGGGGCCCCCAGAGCTGCCAGGCTCAAGCAAGAGCTGCCAAAAGCAAAGCCCTCCCTCTTACTGGCAGCCCCCTCCCCTGCCTGGGCACCTGCACACACGGTGGCAGCTGCATCCTGCAGCTACTGCTTCAAAGCCAAATGTGGGGTGCATTTTCGTCTGCCCAAAGGCAGGTTCCCAGGGTGGGGATCCAAGTCAGGGTGGCGTTCAGCCCTGGCTGTCAGCCCCCTGCACTAGCTGGGCACACTCAGGGTAGCTCATGGTATTTTTTTAAACACATGAACTCCCACTGATGTGTGTCACTGATCTTCAGATTATAGTTTCCCAAGTACACATTGACATGATAGACTATAAATCTATCATGTAAATAATCATCAGATTAATGGTCTCTAATAGTATATAATTAACATGACAGACAGGCTACAAGCCAGTTGTTGTCAACTATACTCAGCAATGCACAGAGTAGGAGAAAGCCATAAACCACTTCCATGACATCAGAGAAGCAGAAAAACTGATAAAAGGAGAGATAAAAGCAGAATGCATAACAAAATGAAAACACTTCTAAATGTACAATTTAACTGAGAAACACTGAAGGTTCTTTCACGCATCAAAGTATAATAAATGTCAAACTTGGGAGGCGGCAGGGGGGGACGGGACATGAGTAGAGTTTTAGTTGCATCAGCAAAGAAAAACTCAGTTATCCCTGTATTGGTGCAATGCCTCTTGAGGGAGTATAGGTGAACTGGTGCAAGGGGCCTTATTCTGATATTGAAAATTCTGCACAAACATTGGAGTATATATCCAGTAATGTAGACTTTACAGCAGTATCAGCTATGGTCAAATTAAAGTTTATATTAGTAGAGATACTTAGAAAATGACGCAGTGGGCATGAAGTTATAAGTGCAAGTGAAAACCAACCATAAGCATTATTTCTGTTGCAGATCACCAAACGGCTTGGAGATTGGCCAGATGCTGCACTCCTGTAACGCTGGGGCAGTCCGCACCCACTTATTCAGATTAAACAAATGCATTTCTTTTAAATATGAATTCACCTTCTTTTCTTATTAAGAAACAGTACTGTTAGGGAAAAGCCTGTGGTTGAAAAGCAATCTCTTACGGTGTTACCATCAGCTGATGGACCAGAATTCTAGAATTCTTCCTTAAAATACATGCAGACAAGCAAAAAAATGGAAACATCTCAGTTTTTTCTTGGAAAAAAAAATTATAGTTACCCAGCTATCTTGACATGATCATTTAGCACAACTGCACTGGAGCTTATTTGTTCATACAAGGGCTGAACAAACATCACAGCCCAGCCCTGGAGAGGCTCCGGTCCCCAACCCCTACCCTCACTCCCTCTCCCCACAGACTAGGGCGGGAGCTCAGGGACACAAACCACTTATCGGAGCTGATGAAATGAGATACCATTGCCAACAGAGGGAACCAACGGTGACTAAATAAGGTCTGGCTGGCTAAGATAGGTGACTGATTTTGCATGGCATGAATATCTCTCAAAGCTCGTTAAGTGCAAATATGCCCAAAAGAATGAAAAACCCCTATCAGACCTATTTTAAGTCAAGAAACCTAAGGTGTGGTAAAGCATAATATTCCTTAAGGCAGTCAGAAAGAAGAATCTGCATGAAAACAAAAAAATATCTCAAGCATCTCTGCATTATGCAGACATATACTCTTGTACTGTGGGAATATGCACAAGTGAATGTACAGAGCATCTCCCATTGATGCTGATGGGATTTACTCGATTAACACTCCACTGTCCAGGTGGAAATCATACCCTGTAGCAGCTTCATCTTGAATAAGAAGAAAAGCTGTAACCCAGCAACCTTTTGGAAGCGATCTCACTGCCAAGCAATGACTCTGCATAGCACAGACTGTAAAGTTACTCAGTAGCACTTATCTAACATACAAAAATTTATTACAATACATAACACCTAATATCAAACTAAATCACCTTTCCATTAGTTTTTTGTTCTGCACATGAGCCACACAGATTGCACCCTTCACATATGATCTAGAGCTGTATTTGTCCAGCACAAGGAGCTGGACCAGCACCAACGACACAGTTGCTCCGAGCTCGCCGCAGAGGACCAGTGCACGCATCCTGCAGAGCCATACAGGGCGTCAGTGGGTTGGCAACATGGGAAGAAACCTTCTTCCAGGCCCCTAGACTCAAAGTACTCTGGCTTTTGCCTTTGTAAACAAATCCCTTTATTTTATTATGTGAGTAGCTCAGTCAGGCATATGGCTGTTGGCAGATATGCTCTCAGTGCACAAGATGGCCAGCTTGGTTTTATTTATATTTTACAAACACATTTTATTCATTTTATATGTCACTAGCTTTTTAATCCATTAAGGAAAGCCATGTGTAAACTCTTATGTTGTAGACAGACTCTGAAGAATATTTGTGGGCAGTGACAGAAAACTTAGCGTAAGATACAAGGAAAGTTGGTATTTTTGCTCAAATAAAGGGATCTGGAAACGCTGATCTTGCGATGGGGCTGAAGAGGTCCTCTTCCAGCAGTAGGAAAGCATGAGCATGCCACCATATCAAAACACAGTGACAGTCAGGAGGATCTGATGGCTCATTAACAACAGGACTCCTACACAGCTATTTTTGCTTAAACTCGTCCTGATCTCAGGCTCATGGCATTGTATGGGTTTCCTGGCCTCTCTGCGACTTCATTCATTCCCAGAAGTTACTTTTTTTAAAACCAAAAAACCAAGCCTCAAGCCTCTGCCCACAAAGAAGTGCTAAGAAGTTCCCAGGCACAGAGGATAAGCAGGGCCAAGCAGGACAGTACCTGCAGGGGTGGGCACAGTAACAGACTGGAGCCCTGCAGAAGTGGCCAAGATGATTTGGAAAGGTCCAAAGGTGTAGTAGGATTGCTGTAGAGAAAGACCTGATGTGCATTCATTGAACTTGAAATAGATTTAGGGGTATCTACCTAATAAGCCCAGATGAGAAGAAGCATATTCCACAGCCCTGCAAAAGTTACTGAGGAAGAGTGAAAAATGAGAGGAAAAAAATCAAGCTGCTTTTCAGCTGCTCCCTCAAATAAAATAAGATCCTAAATCAAGCTGTCATGGAGTTTGAACCAAAAAGGAGGAAACAATAAAGGTCTGTCAGAAACCTGCTACCCACCATTTTATACTTCATTTTTCTTGTGAGCTCTTATTTTAAGCTTGGATTCAACAATCGGCATTAAGAAGTCAGCATTTGCTCCTGTCACCCCAGAGGGGTAAGGAAGATACAATCGTATATATGCAAAATAGGTATGAACTCTGATAACAATACTTTGCCTGTAGGCAAAAATTGACTTTTTAAATGGCAGCCACTCTAATAATGTTAGCCTAAGACCCACCCTTGCAGGATTTTCTTCTGCTTAGTAAAAACAAGTTACACAGTGACAGGAAAGGCAAGGAATTTGGGCACTGACAATAACATGGGGAATGTTTTAGTGGGAACGGGGGAAAACAAAATAATAAAAAAATAAGAGATCAGTCTGATTAAACTACAAATATACCTACTATACCTACATGGAGGGGGTGAAATGGCACTTCTGTAGCCATAGAGGCAGCAAGGAGCTCAACCAAGATCTGTTCCCCAAAGCTCCCCAGTCCCAACCAGCAGCACTCCAAGTGCCCTGGCCTCAGGACGCCTTTCCCATCCTTTGGGAAAACTGCCTACAGGGGACAGGTCTAAGGGATGTGTGGCAGACCGTGTCTATCCTTTAGATTTCTATTCCTTATGATCACCAACAGAAAATGCGTTAGTGCACAAGAGAAAGTGCAAGAACGAGGCTCCCTTTCTAATCACACCTGAGGCTCATGAGGCCACAAAGTCCAGGCCCTCAGGGGAGCGCTCAGGGAGACCTAGGATGTTCCCGGTCCACCCGTGCACCCAAACTACCTTGACGGGCTGTGGGGAGCCACACCAAGGCCATCCAGCCCCAGTGTGACCAGCCCCTCCTCCCATCACACAACAGCACCGCCGAGTCGCGGGGCACATCCTGGGAAGCCGCACGCAGGCAGCATGGCATGAACAACAGTTGAATCTTTGCAGCTAGATGAGCATCAATTATGCATTGTATCAAAAAACAAAATGCTAGAGCATGGAGCAGGCAATTCAAAGAAGCAGCATGACCAAAGCAAATGCCAAAGAAATGAAAAATATGTCCAAAACTGTGACAGAGCGCTTGCCTACTTTTCATGTGACACTGTCAATCATCTCTCATTCAAAGATCTCAAATACTTGGGAAGAGATTATAGAAATATTCAAAGATACAATATTTGTATTTTGAATGTTAATTTGACACAAAGGAGTGTGCATAAGGGAATGTTTATAATCAGCACTCCAATAAACTCACAAATGACTCTAGTATTTTATAAGCTTGTTAGAAACAAATCACTCCCTTAGCTTATATTTACTTACTGATGAATCATAAAAGGCCTCAATACACAAAGAGTAAATTCAAAAATATTTTCCTCTTGTTTTATCTTCTATGACAATACTGAAACCTTCTCGTTCAGGCTGTGATTCTCAACTATGCCCCTCCTGGTTTTATGCCTACGTATCAGTTTCTCCATGGGACCAGAGGCAGTTTTGAACCTTGGTTCCTGCCCCCAAACCCCCTGTAAAATAGTTGCCCTGATCTGGAGCTGAACTGCAGTAGCCAGAGTTGCCTCCTGACCTCGTACTGCCTGGAGGGGCAGCAAGTGGAACATGTCCAGTTGTGTGAATTTACTCAGCAGTGAAGATGCAGTCCGAGTGCTCAGTCTTGAGAGGAAAAGAAGACATGCACACCTCCTGGAGCAATGCACAAGACAGCAGAGCAAGAGTGTACAAAAAGAGATTCTGCAATGTATTTATAAACATGCCACGGTCCCAAACAGCTGTATGAACTGTAAAACACATCAACTGCTTCAGTTGGTCTGCAACGGTGTGGCCGAGGTGTCACTACAATACAGGCCCTTATTACCATGCAAACACCCTGCACACTGTCGATGCAACAGCTCGATAATTGACCACAGCTGAAAGCCCCTTTTAGCCTGTTTAAAAACATGGTGATGCTTTAATGCAATACAAGTCATGCTTCATCAGACAATGTAACACCTACACCTTCCAAATGCTTATTAGTTATATGCCAGCTCAAACCATATAACGCTGTAGCTGCAAGCACAGGAGACTGGTGCTAGCATCGACTCCTGGCAGTAGCCATGTCGTGGTACCTATGTGTGCCGTGATAGCTGGATTTCCAAAGTAATTGTTTCATAGGTCAGCATGCTGGATTCATAAGCAGTAAGTAACACAAATGGAGGGAAACAAAAGTTGGCAGAACAATGCCTCATTTTTCTAATGTAACTAAGTGCTGTGTGCAGTAATGGGAGTGGTGGGGATACTTGCCTTTATGCTCCTATTTACCCAATAGAAAGAACACAGGGATATTCTAACACAGGTTTTTACTTAACATACAGTTAAGCATTACACAAACATTTTATTGTGGTCTGTAAAGATGATCTATTTACAGAAGTTGAAAAAAATCACACACCACATTCAAGCATAAGTGCTTGTGGTACACACACAAATGCAGAGTGACTTTGCAGAAGTAAATGTAAAGTAGGCTTTTATTGTAGATGGCTCTGTTGCTTCATGCACAGGCATCGAATGCATCTTCACCATCTTTCAAGACAAACCAAATGCTGCCATGGACCAAGCTGGCTGGGCACACATCAGCTTTGTAACTGTGTTAAGAGGTTGAAGCAAATCAACACAGCCAGGTCTACCCACAGCCCGATCATCTGCTGGCACTGCCGGAAGGTGAGGCTGTGAACTCAGGAGCAATGGTGCGAGCTTGTGGCTGCTCACCTGGCTCCCGTAGTGGGAGCCACAGCAGCTTCTTGTAAGATTTTGAGGCGGTTTCTGTAACCTGCCTAGTGCCGAGGCTGGCCTGGTGGTCTCTGCAGGATACCGTAAATCACTGCAGTATTGCCGAATACATCAACAAAGGTTGCCTGAATTAGTATGATGCAGGTATGTATCGAACTGAGCCGATTAATCATTACAAACATACATACCTTACAGATTAGGATTCACATTTCCAGATACATAAGATGCTTCTATTTCTAGGAATTTTAATGGCAGCCATGAGAATAATATTTTAAAGTAATGCACAAGCCGTAAATCATTGTACAGGAATTTACTAAGAAGTGCAAAGTTGACAAGTGATACGCTTTCAAAATCTGCTAATCCTGAAAAATAAAACTTGGGGCTCCAAAGCCACTGCCATATGGTGCTCCCACAGCACCTTCTGTGATCCTCCGAAGGGGCAGAGCCCCCCAGTCATGGAGCTCAGATCCCTCACCCACCACTCTGGCTAGCAGCTGGAGCAAAGGGAAGGCCCGTGGATGGAGCGTCCTGGAGATGCTGCTCTGCTGCGCAGGGGAGAGGTCTGATGGAGAAAGCCTGGGCAAAGGGAGGTGGAGGGAGGCTCTCCCAGCACAACACCATCCACTGCCATTCCCTGCACTTCCATACCACTCCTAGGCAAAGTTGCCTTTGCCACGGACTTCCCATTGCTGACTATAATACAATGTCTCCAGCACCACAGCTGCAAGGTTCAGCTCTCTCGGGCATGTCTGTGTTTTAGAACTGATGCTGGTGTCTGAAACTTCAACTACATAAAGCAGTAGCAAGGTTTATAGCCTGTACCCATGTGTCTCCAGGGCTGAGCTTAAAGATCTGCAACCCCTGTGCCACCA
Organism: Strix uralensis; assembly: GCF_047716275.1. Lineage (NCBI taxonomy): Eukaryota > Metazoa > Chordata > Aves > Strigiformes > Strigidae > Strix > Strix uralensis. The sequence goes on along the minus strand of NC_133983.1, from coordinate 9,253,148 downwards.
GGCAAGGGGGGGCTGCTTAGCCCCCTGCTCTTCATCCCCAGGTGATGTGAAGGGGTAGGGAGGCACAGCGTCCGTGGGGGAGGATTCCCTATACATGGTTCAAACATCAGCACTTCAGCCCAGAGAGAGAACAGTAGACTAATCCTCAACCACTCAGTAAACTTTGTGTCTAAAAGGGTGGCAGGAAAAAACATAGGAATTCTCAGAGAGGAAGAAAATTACTGTGGACATGCAAAACACTAATGATGCAGGAAACAAACAACTGAAGGAAAACCCATACAGGACATGTCAGGGTTTCGCAAGGAAAATGCAGACAAGATGCCATGGTGTGTGTCAGACACCTCAGTGCTGTTCAGCCTGAAGATACTGGGATTTTCCCTATAGTCACAGGGTTGCAATTTTAACACTGTAGCTCCATCTTTGACGCTACTGAAACAGAAGCATGAATTTTAAAAGGGAAGAAGTCACATCTTGAAGAAAATAGAAGAATACACTTCCAGGTGGGGAAGGGTCACAGCAGTCTAAGTGACTAAGTACAAAAAGTGCATTGCTCTTCATTTTTGCAGAAGTGTCCCAAATACAGTGCCCTCCAGAATTCTCCTTTGAATTACCCATTTATTTTTGAAAGCTTTTCTGGAGAAAATGAGCTTCTTAACAAATTAATTGTGAAGCAGAAGCATTTCTGAGATTCTTTTCTCAGTAAACACATGACATTTCTGAGACCAGTTTGGAAATTCAGTAAGAGCGATAAGTAATAAGTACAGGTGAGTAAGTTATGATCATGTGCTAATGAAACACAAGTGCCTTTCTTGTGTGTGTTTTGTGATGTTTTGTGATCGGGTGAGAAGCAGTTGCTAGTAGACAAATCACGAAAGAGAAAAAACGTCTACTGCATCAAGATTTTATACCAAATACTTCTGCCAAGAGCGTCTCTACCAGAAATTGCTGCCTCAAAGGATAATTTCGTTTCATGCATTCAATTACTTTCTGTGCTGCATCTGATGTAGATGGAAGGGATTCACCTGTGCTTGGCAGCCATCAAGATCACATGGCAGCTGAGGCATCTCATCAGTTTTGTTTAACAGTGAAATCACATGGATAATTAATACACAGACAACTGAGCACCTGAAATTCCATTCCTGTTTCGGAAACATAACTTGTGCACAAACAGCATAAAACTTTTCTCTTGGCCTCCCACATCTCTTCCTCCTGCCTTTGGCTAGACCCAGTACCCTGGGCAGTAGTATACTTGCTTCACACAATGTACCCAAGATACAGGTACACTTGCACTTTGTGAAAGGCACCTTGTACTGGAAGGGGGAGCAGCCGGGAGAGCTGTGGGTGGGGGCTGCAGCTCTCCCAGGTAATCAGGTCTGCTGGCGGTAGCCTGGAGCTGGCCCCTGCCTGCTGCCCTGGCCTGGGGCAAACACGTCCCCTTGCCTGCCTGCACCGTCCTTCTGCAGCAACAGGGAGAAGTGCATAAACTGATACAGTCTGTGCCTGAGCCCCGCCAGTGGGCCCACTGTCCCCAGCCAGCCTATCCTGAGCACTCCTTATTTCCAGAAATAAAAGTAAACCAAAACAATCCTCAAACAGCTGGCAGGACATGCAGGGCACAGCTCAGGCTCACTCTGGGGCTGCCTCCTGCCTATGTGCCCAGCAGGTCTCCCAGAGGAGGGGAGCGCATCAGCTGCTTTTGGCCATGACCAAAGCCAGGCACCTTGGGCACGAGTGGTGATGATCCCCCGGCTTCCTGGTAGGGACTTTGCTGGGCCCAGCATTGTTGGCAGCACTGTGCCACCCTGCACAGCGAGTACGGGCAAACCCCAGCCCAGGCATTGGGACCTAGATCACAAAGCAACATGGAAAAACAATTTCAAAAGGATCACAAAACCTGCAATATCATTTATGCTGTTATTTGGCAGATGCTAAAACCCGCCAGTATCACCCTATTCCTGCTACATGCAAGTGAAGTCAGAGGAAGACCTTCTCCTGGCAGTCCTCGTGTCAGAAGTTCGTTTACTCTGCTGGTGCACTGCCGTTCAGCATGCTCGCCCATCCCCTGGCCCTGCGGCAGCGTGCCGCGGCAGTGGGGAGCTTCAGCGGCTGCAGCGCGGGCAGGCACGGTGCGAGCAGGCTGCGCGCCCGCAAGTCTGACATCTGAAACAATACTCCAGCCCAGGTGCTGCATCTTTAATTATTACAGGGTCTTCACTCACATGCCCAGAGTTTAAACAATCATTGAGGATTTTAAGTGTTTTCATCACGCCATTTGGTTTCCTTTTGCTTTTCAAAGCAAAGGATGTATTAATCAATAAAGATTTTTAAAAGAATTAATTATCAGCATCATCAAGTCAAGCTCCCCAGTGCCTCACTGTCCAGTGCTTGCCCAAGTCCTCTTCCCTTCCAGTGAAGGATCTGCCATCTCTGCAACATCCTCGTGCTTTTGAGCCTTAAAGCAGTATTAAAATCAATTCACTTGGTGTCAAAAGCCCTCATTCTTCTTGCACCCACCAGTACAGCTGTAGTATTCATCAGATTTTTACCACCAGGATTAATGTTATAAAATGTCACTTGCTACAGTAAAATTTATCAACATTATTATATACCATAGAAACTGCCACCACAGACAAATGCACTACATTAAAATTTTGTCTAGAGCTCCCTAGAGGAAACATTTGCTGCAATTTGTATAACAGTTTATATATTTATGCTATTTAATGGTACAAAGCAATAATTATGACTTCATTCACTGATAAGCAACAGCATTATATAAATCAGATGCGGATTTAGAACATGCCAGCTTTGTCACTGGCCTACTACTTGTAAATTATGTTGCTGTTAAAAAAAAAAAATCTAAGCAAATATGAGTTAGCAGCAGGAAGCTAATAATGTGCCTCCAGCTGTTCCAGTTAACCTGCAAATGTGGCCATCTGCACCTCAGGAGAAAAAGAAAAGGAGAGATAGAGGGAGGGAGGAAAAGGAGAGAGGAGAGAAGCTCCCGCCAACACCAGCACAAAGCCTAGGCCCTGAGCAGTAGGAATGACCTTGCTCCTTATGACCAGACAAGCACATATTTAAAATCAGAAAAGTTACTAAAGAATAAAGGACCTTTTCTCCCCTAGACCCACAGAAAAAAAAAAAAAAGGGGAAAAAAAAAAAGTCTTTTCCACTGCCTTTTTTCTAGAACAGGCTGTCTTTCACCTCTGGGGTTATTATTTACTGCATTGCAGGTTTGTCCAATGAACAGGTTTTCCTTACAACTTCTGCCTTTCATTTTTACTTTTTAACACCTCTTCACAGACCCATCTTGTATTATTAAAAAAAAATAAATGGTGGTCATTGTAATAGATTTATTCCTGCTTCAGACAATTTAAAATGGATCTGCAGGGCACAAAGGCTGAACTATCAAACAAGACCAAAATTCTCAGATAGAAAGTCACAGATCTCACAGTGCACAGCGGCTTCACTCCTACCTTTGGGTTCATGGGGATGAGGTGTCCTTAGGATGTGCGAGTAGTGTTCGCTCAAAGATTATTTTATAAGAGACTTCTGTAGAATCTGGGTCACAAGGAACTGTCACAAAATATTCCCTTTGACATTCATCCACACACTGAAGAGACAGTGGCTGAAAGTGCACATCCTGCACGTCGTTACACTTTGGTAATTTGACAGCAGTTTAATACTAACAATTCTCCAAGATCCTTGTTACTGAGGGCTCCCCAATACCCCTCCTAGATAAGGATGGGGAGGGTCTCAAAGGATTTTTTAATTTTTTTTAAAGGCCCGACTGTGTAAAACAACGAACTTAATTCCTGTGAAGGGTACCAGGTCAGGGAGGTCAGCACACCTTGCCAGAGCCACACCACTCCGCCTTGCCTGCACTGCTATGCAACGCCTTTGTACTGCCAATCCTCCCCATCACCCCAAAAAAGTCTGGTTCTGACATAGGTTAACAAAGCAGCAGTTGGCCTTGTGATGCTTAAACAGACTCAGATTTATCATCACTCTTAAATTTAAAAAAAAAAAAAAAATCTCATCTTGCTTCTTCCAAAATTAAGCACTCCAGTTCTTTTGTTTCCTTGTTTTAGGTGCACATTTGCTTGTACCAGTTCAAGTGTCATAATTTTAATAAAACCCTTAAAATACTGAAAGCGCCCAATACTGAGCCTTGTAGACCCTGATCTCACAGACAGGCAGTGTGAGCTCCTCAGAGCACATCACAGTCACAGAACAGGGGATCTACACCTGAGCAGTGTTGTATGGACATGACAGCTATTATTAGATTTTCACCAAGGAAACATGATTTATCTTCATTCCAATTTTTGTAACTATAATTCATTCCAATGCTAACCCCATTTACAGGGATTTATAACTCACTTGAAAGATTAACTTAGGCATACATAATTTCAAAGGAACAAACCCAATTTTTTTCTTGGAAATACTGAATTTACTTTAAACTGATCAGCTGTGATAGCGTTAGGGCTTGTGTGTGATTTTAAAGCCTCCTTTAATGATTTTTTCTACTTAAGAGTTTTGTGACCCACTGTTGTTGACTAGACCTTGGTATTTTCAAGTGAGATACCTCACCCTGATGGTACATGCAAACAGTAACTGCACATCTTTTCCAAATATTTACACTACACTTTGGGGATGTTGGTGGATATGATAAAAACTGTGACTTGCAGTAGGTTAAAGAACCAGTAGTTGCATGTTGAATCCGTAAGTTACCAGTATTTCCCTATCAAATCATGTTAACCAATGCAAAGTGCCAGCAGGTTGATCAAGGAAAAGGCAACAGTCACCTCTCCAGAGGAAAATAAGCTTTTCAGGTAAACCTGTAACTTCATCTGGCCTTTCCAAAAATAATTTCATCTAGAAATTGCCACATCTTTGAAAGCAGATTCCCAATACCAGATTGTCTGTAACAGCAAACAACATACGCGAATGCTACAAGTGCTGTTGAATATCCCAATTTAGTGGGAAATTTTCTGCACCATATCAGTTTTGATGTTTGATAAAGTCCCACTTAATAATACCAAACCTCAGTTTAGCCCACTGGCATCTTCAGAGGCAGACAACAAGTAAAGCTGGTAAGCATCTACATCAAAATAATACATGTTCACATGTCCCTCAGTCATTGTCGAGATTGGTGACTAATAAGTCATGTTGCACAAACTGTGCATATCCGTGCGTGTGAAGTTCCTCAGATGCTTTAGCACATCAAGTTTTGAATGCTCCTCTCTGATGGGAATCCATGCATCTACTTTCTGTCCCTATCCGTTCACTGCTAAAAATAGCACCAAAAAAGAGATCCTTGATATATGCAAATGACCCATAATCTTCATTTATAAAGAAATCCTTTCACATTGCATCGATGAACTAGGAGGGTAACGTCAGATGGACTCTCATGTGAGCATTAATAACAGAAGAGAGAAGCAGATGGAAAGGAGGATGAACAGCTATTTCTAAAACCATTAATAAAAATCTGGTTAAAACACCTTGCTCTAAAAATCTAAGCCTACATATTTAATTGATTTGTTTAATTTTGTCAGAACACTTCTGCTCCCCTCCTGGTGCTAACGTGGGTGGCAGCAGCAGAGAACCATGTGCACCCTGTGCAAATGAGCAGCCCACGTTCCCCGGAGGTGTCCGCCAGCATGCAATGTCCTCCCGGCCTCTCCTCAGCCATGGGAAATCTCTCTTATTTCTCAGCTCCCACTGCCGAGAAACCTGCTTTACAGGGTTTTGCATTGCACACTGAGAAACCAATGAACAACTCAAGTAAGCTCTCAAACTTAGCACGAAAAAAGTTTGACTGGAAAAATTTAACTCCCAAAGAGACAGTATGAGAAAGGTCAAAAGACAGTCAAATGGAAGGCCTTCCAGTACCTCAGTGGTGCTATGAACATTCAGACAACACATTTACATCATACAGGTGAATAAATCAAACCATCTATCACACTCATGCTAAGGACTGTGCATGTCCACATAACGTTTTTAGGGCAATACAGTTAAAGGAAAAATGCCTACATGCTCACACAGATAATGCTGTGACATTTTCATTCTCTCCTTACTGACCTGAACAACTTGATCCACAATTATTATGCAAGCAGCAGAAATGCAGAATGAATTTTTAATAGCACTGTGTGCGAAAGAGAACAAAAGTTCATAAAATATGTTAAAGTGACTTCCATAATGCTGGTTTATGTAGCTCTCCACAAAAATAGTCACTCTCAACTACAATAGTTAATCCTGACAATTTACAACACATCATAACTCATTCCTGCTGCACGGAGGAATCCATCTCTCAAACGCAAGTGATCTTGCAATCACAGATGAACTCCAGTACTTAAGTACAATAGGATACATTTCACAGTGTCAGCCCTAATTTTCAGCCTTGACTTTGATTTCCCCTGCCTTGGTGGGTTCCAGTCAGACCCTCAGTGTTACTCTAATGTAGCTTTTTTGTGGTTTTAATATGAATATTGTGTCAAGGATCTGAGATATTAAGAATGACAATACATTATTATTGCAGCAGGGAAATCTCCAGAGTCCTAGAAGTAGGATTTCAAAAACCACAGTCAAAAATCAATAGTAATCCACAAGAATTCATAAAGGAAACATGTCAGTCAGCACCTTTGAATACAAATCTTACATTTTATCTTAAGCAGACTGGACAAATACAAGTCATTTAAAAGACAGAGAAGGAGGTGAATGCGCTCCAGCTTTTCAGGCTGCAGGAGGGAACCTGTCTTGCTTGGCTGCCCCAGGAGTGCCTGAGATACCCCTGCCCTTCTCTGCCGGAGCCCTGGGGCCAGCCCCAGCCTGCCCGAGCCAGTGCATCCCTGGGGGTTGCATGGGCAAGGAAGATGCTGTGTCCTCAACACCACCTGTGCCCAGACTCCTCCCTCATAAGCAACCATCCAACAGGATGTAGGGGAAAACCAGCTCATCTGCACTCCCTGATAAATGTGATAATGAGAAGAAATGCTAAGAATCATGTACGCAATCCTTTGATGAATTCACAGCCAGACATCTGCTTGCAAGGTAGCTGGCCTGCTAGCTACCTCCAGCAACAGGACTTATCATTGCTTGGGTTCGATTTACATAACCAAAAATACACACAAAATTAATTAATTAAACACTTCATATGTATATGGCTAACTACGTATTAATACAGTGTTATCAAAGCATCCTAATCCCCCTCTCAGGAAGAAGCCTGCTTAACTAGCATGGATAATAGAAGGTATCACATACAGAAACATCCATAAGGCCTTTGCCATCTGAAGCGTTGCCCAGGGACCAGGTACATCAGTACGGGGCTTACAGCTTATTCTCATCATTCAGATCACTTGCCTTCGCTCCGACTTTGAAAGAAGTTTTTGAAAGAAAAATACCTGCAAGGTGCTCGAGATGAATGATCTTGCTCTCTTAAGTAAGAGTTCGTAGCAGTGCTCAGAGGGAGAAAGAAATCTTTCTCTGGACCTCACTCTCCTGGACAATTTGCACAACAGAAAGACTGGGTTTGATTCACAAAAGAAGGTGAAGTTATAAGCAAAGGAATCACACAATGATTTGAGTCCAAATCCAGTAAAGACGTTAAGAGTTGGTCAAATGCTTCCTACAATCTCTACAGCCTGCATGCTTTCTCACTGCTACTCAAAAACACCTTAAAAAACATCTGTTACAATTTTGGAGGGGAAAGGCCAGAAGATGTAGCTCTGATGGTGCTGAGGGTTTTCAGTGCCTACTCAGGAGACTTCACAACTGTTTTTAAATGGAAGTACATAGCATTCCCTGGCTGAGTGATGCAGGGGCATCGCTTAATGGCCAAGGAGGATCTGCTGGCAATGGCACTGAGGACTTCCGCAGCACCCAAAGTCCTCTGACTTCAGCAGCATTTCTTGTCAAGGCCATGAGGAATGCTGCTAGAAACCACGGCAGCCTTTCAGGGCAACCACAAGACGCAGTTTACTGTACATGTGCTATTTATTATGCATATTATTTATTAATTTATGTAGATTAGTAGACTGCATGACCAAAAACATGCCATCAGCAACGATGGGCATCCAAGCCTGCAGTAAAGGCTTGATCCAAAACTGGTTTCAATCATCAAAAGATTTTTTTACTGATTCCAGTGAATCTTGGTTCAGGCCCTGAAGGCACTGAGAGGAGCTGCTTTTACTGCAGTAGTCACAGCAGAGATAGCTGAAATCTCCATTCCAATGGCTCTGTCACAGGTACTGCAGGAAGACAAATTCATTTAGGGAGCCCTATTGATACTTGATTTGTTAGATCTCAATTGCAGAGCTCTCCAAAGGGCGATGTTACCGTACTACAAAATCGTTTAAGCTTATAGTCACTGTTCTCCTGTATGTATCAGCCCAAATGCAAAGGATCAAATCTCCATATCCAGGGTGGAAACCTTTACTATGCGTAACTGGTACCGATGTACAAGACAAAATCCTATAAAAGCTTTTTACGTATATTTTGTTTTCAAGCTAAAAATAAAATAACACCATCAACCCACTGACAGCTAAAAATTAACCTTCTGGCACATACTGCTGCTCGTCTGTGCTTCCCCCACACCCTGTACCTATTTATTCCCAAAACAGAAGCACCCACTTCAAGAAAGACTTTTTCCTCCTTTCATCAGAGCAAATTAGGAATAACCTCACTAAAGCCAATACTGCTACACTGATGAAAAAATTAATCAGCAATGAACTCACACCCTGGGATTTTCTCAAAAATTTGACAGATCTGTTAGTACTGAATTCTCAATCTGCCCTAGTTACCAGATGCAAGTTGGAAGGGCACTGAAAGGACAATACATGTGCTGGTATTTCCTAACTAAAGTTATAACATATTCTGACAAAAGTAACATTTCCAGGATATCTCAAAGCAAAAAATTCTCTTGAAACTGAGTTTGAATACATTTTTTGCCGAATTGCCTGTTTTTCTCTCTTCTTTAGCTCCCACAGCTGAACTCCCAAACCTAAGATGTTCATTGTCAATAAACACTGCAAATACACGTAAATATAGGGGATCTGCAAAACAAGCTGCTTGCAGTTACTGCCTTATCCACGAGAGAGCACAGTAACCTGAGCACATCCCCAGCCTTTTGTAAATGCCTAGTGTACGTACAGAGCACTGTATAACTCAAAAATTATAATTAAAATGTCTTAGCTCCTGTATTTATAGTAACATTTAAACTACTGTGCTTTCTTGAAGTCAGAGTCATTTACTTGAGAACAGCACACTTTATGGTGAACAGATCTTTGAAACTATACCACGGGGATATGGCACAGCCACATGTAACTCAATATATGTCAACAGCTGTAAAAATATTGGTAGGAGAAGGGAAGAAAAAGCCATGAGCACAGATCAAGTGCCCTGTCTCTCACATCTGACTGTTTTCAGATTCTCCCTCACTCCTCTCCTCCCCGCCCCCCCCAAATAATTGGGCAATTTTGGTGCAAGCTGTCATAAAAGCCAAGGCTTCTTTGAGGTTGAATGATCAAAAAGGTTATAAATGAAAATGATTTCAATGTTGGAGGCCTAGTGAGTGACCAAGGCACTTTCTGTAGCAGAAGGGTTTGTTCTAATCTTACCAACTGCACGCTTTCGTCAGAGCATATTCCTAGGGAGTTCACAGCTCCCCAGGGTGAAGCTACAGTAAATTCTGACTAATCCCCTCTGCATACAAATGAGCCCCTGGTAAGAGAAACTGCAGGGTCAGGCAGCTTATGCACAGCACTGATTCTCCAGGTCTGCGCCTTCAGCAAAGCAAACAAAATGGCACTATATTTTGATTTTTTTTTTTTTTTTTCAATGGGACAAGGTTCCTGAAAAATAAAGGTTTAAATCCTAAAATGCAGGACAGGCTGAGGAAAGAGGAAAAGAGCTCAAAGAGCACCTCTCCTCTCACGTGCCCAGGCAGCGGGGTAAACAGACACTACTGGCCCTTTAAAAAATTAATCAATTTAAACTTTTGCTTGACTAAGGGATTGGTGGGCTTGGACTAGGATTTAATGTAAAAGGAACATGGCACAAAATAAAATATTTACTAGCCTATTATAAAATAGCAGGATCATATCCTGCACCTTCATTGGCTGGCATCTCCATATCAAGACACTATAGAGCACCAAGTCATTTATATTCATTCCCTGGCATTTCAAGGGATCTTTAAATGTTAAATTTTGCACCCATTGTTGCTTTAAAAGTCTTAAGCATTGCTTAATGCAAGATGTGATTAATTTTTCCAGCTGCTCGTTATTTAATCACAAAGCATATATTTGTTATAATTATTAACTCTTGATAATATGGGATACTCCTGTTTCACAAAAATTCCTTTGAAGCGACTGGGTGTACTGCAGTGAGAATGACTGGAGCTGTTGGCACTAACGGGTAACCCCGCAGCACTGAGGAACAGAAGAGGAAGGGGCTATGGAGTCATCCCCTCTAGAGGTGGGAGCACCCTGCTCTCCCAGGGACATTGTGAGTGCTTTGGGCACTCAGCACCCGCTGGGATTCAACAGAGAGCTCTCAGTGAGAATCGCTCAGAGCTTTTCTCTCCGTAAACCTTCAGAAAATCGCCTACATTTTGGATATATACGGAGCTTGGGATGTTTACACTCTGCAGCCAACTCAACAAAGATACCATCCTGTGACCCTGCATACAGTTTTATAATATGCAATTTTCACATATTCACATTTAATAAAGATATAGGGTCGAGATGTAGACCAGTTCAGTTTTATAGTCTCAAATCTGGTGTTTCTTGGAGACAATTCTGCAAGTGCTCTACAATTCAACCTTAAAAGTTCTGGTTTAGATTCCTCCTTAACATTAAGCTTCACAAGTTAATAGTTTTCTAATGCTTTTTTATGCTTAAAATTGACTCATTTGAACCTTGCAAGCTCACACTAAAATTTATTAGCTAAAGTAAATGCTCTTATACAGTGTTGTGGTATTAAGAAATAATCTTACCAACCAAACCCAAAATGTTGGCTGAGGAAACACTGCTGAATAGCCGATCCAACAGAGCCATAACACGCCACGGGAATGGATCTGCACCAAGCCTCCGCTCGGCTTCACAGCCAACACAGTCCTCAGAGAGCGTGTGAGCAGCGGGCACTGCAAACCTGGCACCTCTTTCCAGCTGCACTCCTGTGTGCCCCAGAGGAGAGGAAGGGAGACCTTGCAGACAAACCCCTTCAGAGCTCTAGGCTGGACTCCTGCTATGTCCCATGCGCCCCACACAACCTCTCACTACCTTTTTGGTGGTAGGAGGCTGCCAGCCAGAAGTCCTGCTGCAGTTAAAAAAAAACCCCAAAACATTTTAAAGTGGCAGCATTCCCAGCTACTTGCCATGAGACAATATTAAATATTTTGCACTGTGCTTCAGCCATAAGGAATTGTAATCTATAAAAGGCACCGCTGCACTGAAGGGGGGACTATGTACCACTCCATGGAAAAAAAGTCTCCCATTGCAATCAGGAAAGTGTGTTATAGGGATGACCTTCTGACACAAAGCACAAATCTATCAGTTTGCCACTTTTTACATGCTTCTGGTATTTATCTCTTCTGCACTCCCAACTCGTCTTTTAATTAGAAAAACTCTCATGAAAGTCAACAAGAGTTTTGATGACTGAGAGCTGGGTTGAAGCATAATTGGATCACAATTCCAGGGGTAACAAAGAATAAAATGCAGTTCTAGATAGGCACCAAAACCACACAGATTCTTTGGAGTTTTAAAATTAAGCATTCTGGGGGGTGGGGGGGGGAGCTGCAGAAGAAGCTTTGCCATGTCCCCCAGGAGGAAATTCTCAGCTCTTCCATCTGCAGACCCAAAGGCACCACTAGCAGTAACGCACTGCAGCTATCGACATGTGCCAGCGCCCAGCCATGGAAGCCGGAAAACAATGAACAAGAATAATAGTTAATCAATGACATAACTTGATGACACATCATTAGTGAATCTGTTGGTAATTTTGACATACCACTAAAATGCCCACACAAATAAGTAGATATCAGTTTCATAACAAACCTACAATACACGTTCAAGAATAATGTTTAAAGGAGAAGCTAATGCTAACATATAGAGCATGAAGGAGGCTTTCTTTTGTTTCTTTCTGTTTCTTAAGTAGACTAAGGACCAAATAATTAAACAGACTAGAACACAATGTCAAAGCATGGCAGCTTTAGTCAAGAGTGTTCCACCACGAGGCTAAGAAACAAAGTGGCTGTGGAATAGTAAAGTACATCAGAAAATACTATGCAGTATGCTTTACACCTATGTTTTACAAAAATATACATGTTTAAAATTCTGACAGAATAAGTAAGGCTCCTAAGTGACCCGTAAGGTGAATTTTCCTTTAAAAAGGCAGGAGCTGCTGAAAGCCAAGTTCTTGCTGCCGAATTCCTGGACACAGTTTCCAACTATTCCAATCAAGCAGCTCTGTGGTTGGGCTGGGATTTCAAACTTGCCACAGTATGAAGTCCAGTTTGGGCTACATTCCCTTCCCTCTCTCAGCTTGATGAAGGCTTCCCCGCAAAATCAAAAGGCTTACTGTCAAGTTTTCGATTGGTCTGGGCTTCATGCTATCATATGTGTGGTGATGGCAAGGAATATGAATGCGGCTCTGGCTCCACCATGGGGCCTTGAGGTTTCGTCCAATTCATCCAGGGACCTTATGAAAGTAGAGCGGGTCTCTTTTCATGTATATTCCGACTGCTGAAATTCCCTAGATGCACTGCAGTGTGCAAACGCGGTGTAAAAAAGAACAATAGCTTGAGAAAAACTGAGGCAAGTCTACTGAGTATGCTTAAGATAAACCAGCCGAGCTAATGCAAAAAAAACCTGACAGACACTCTTCTGCATTCATAGCTTAATGAAAATAAAACCTTTCAGAAGTGGAGAGAGCTTCTGCATACTAGCAAATACAAAACTGCCATGTTAACTTATAAAAATTGATGCAGGTCTCCAAAATGTAAATATATAATATTCAGCCCCTCCTGTTCAGATGAAATTAGATAGCTAGAAATACCCCAAACATTTAAAAAAACCCCAAACACAAAAACCCAACACCCCAACAACACCACCACCCACCAAAAACCCCCAAAAAACCTCCCCCCCAAAACCCAAACACATTAATTCTGTATGCACACCGATTCATTCTCCTGTCTATGTTAGGAATTGTTCTATGGCAGGAACAAGTTAACAGAAAACTAAAGCCTCATAGTGACGCAGATTACAGTATATCCTTCCTAAACTGAGTGAGAAAAAAATCCTTAAGAACTCAAGCTATTACTTCAAGTAACAGCTGCTAAAAATAAAATTTTGTTAGGCTTTTTGCTGTGGTTGTTATTATTGCTGATAATACAGTACAATGCTCCTTTCTGGAAGGAAGCAACAGAATGGTAGCAAGCTTCATTTCTACTAACTGTGATCTATTCTGTGGTTCGGGCCTATAATGCATTTTAACTGCACTATATATAGTTTAATTTTCCTACCAAGTAACTTTGTAATGTATGCATTTGTTGCAACTACATTTACTAAGAACATTCATCACACTGGTTTCAAAATCACAGGTAGAAAATAATGCTCAATATTTAGCACTTAACAAATTTAGATATTTAGCTCTTCACAAGTGCTTTTATACATTTTTATGCTAACACTGGACTAACTTACTAACCTTGTTCTACAAACAGCAGGAAGTCTTCCTAGTCCAGGAGTTTTTCAAGGGCTGGTAAAGGTGACTTATTTGACTCTACTAGAGCCAAATGCAGATATGTGCACTGCATTCACCAAGCGACAGAATCCTGAGCTATCACTTATTCCACATAGAATAGGAAGTTCAACATATACATTTCTTATTTGCCACTGTTTGGTGATTCACAGCAATAGCCAAGAGGAGTGCTTTCTCTTTGAGTTACTTCCTCTATACTTAAGGGATGATTACTGAATTTGCGTTAGCTCTATTCTGCCACACAAGTAAAAAGCATCTTTCACTACTGTCAATATGAATAAATAATATTAAATAACAGGATCTATGCGAACATGTACACACATGCACAGTCCCATACTCCTCTGAGTATCACCTCTGAAATGTATATATTAAGAACCAAAATGAGTTCATGTGTCAAACTTTAGATCTAAGGTCCCAAAGAAAATTACTATTTCTGCTTTGAGTTCTGGGAAGATCACCGATTTGGTCCACCTACACTGTTGGAACACCAGTTTACTGTACACACTACAAACAGATCTCACTAGCTTTACTATGCCTTTCAACTCATTATACACAGTTCAGTTATATCCAAAGTTATCCCCAATTTCTTTACAAAAAATAGATTTCTGTATGCTAACATTAATGTTGGATGATGCTGAAAAACATTGGATAGTTTGGGATAAGCAAGGAAACTAGAACCATGCACCTATGACATTAACCTAATTAATTACTGATGTTATTCTTTAGCTGAAGAACACAAGTTCTTTATTTTATAGGGTCCTTTCCCAAATGAGACTGTTAGTTCAGTAACCCAGAAATTACCCAGAGTTGTCATATTGTTTTCAACAGTATCACGATAAATCCTCATGATATACTCTGCTTCCCACTCTGATCCTTTCCTTTCTGCCAATCTGGAAATTCATTATGCACTATACATGAGAAAGCAAGCGAGAGGGCATATATTCAAATTCGTATCATACGTTTCTGATAAGAACTGAAACACTGTATCTGAACTCCAACAAATTATTCATACCACACACTATACACAGACAAAAGTCAGTATTTTAAACAAATGTTTTTGAAAATAAACCAGAGATAGATCTGGTTTGGGCACTTGCAGGTGATACTGCAAGAAAAACAATCAGTTTAACAAGTGAGGAGCAGGGCCAGATCTGTTGCAACTGTACAGGCAAATTAAAAGAAAAATAGATACAAAAGTCCTCGGAAGTCAAAGTATGTCAATGTGACAATATAATTAATTCATATTCTTTGCTCGGTTTTTCATGAATGACCCTCTGCACTAAAAATTGAGAAGCCTCTTGGAAGCTGGTGTGCACCAAGGACAAAAAGCTACTCTTGGTCATGGAAGTGAAGAGGCAACCAAAAGGCGCATTGGTTCATTTATGTTACTGGGATGAGACACAGTCAAACAAATGTGCTCCTGAAGAGAAGTAACAGAATTCGGCATAGGGGCAAGCGTCAGCACAGTGTCGAATGGCTATCCACAGGGTAGAGGGGTGGGCAGGTGAGGGATCAGCTGTGCTCACAAGATTTCCTGAACTTGCCATGCTAATGAGGACCACCTCTCCCATGGTAAGGGCTTACCAGGAAATAGAGGACAGGCCATAAAGATTTCTGTTCTTATAAATACCTCTCTGCTAACTGCAGATTTATACAAGCACACTCCCTAGGGAATTGTCTATGCTTTAAGGTCAATATCAGCAAAAAGCAATTGTGTGAACTGATCAGCTTCTCTCCCTCTGACGTGCAACAGTTCAAGAATACTTGCATTCTGCTTATTTTTCAGGGAGAGGGACAAGTACAGAAAAAAAGGATTATTTTTACAGTGCCACTGAGTAACAGCCTTTGACTGGACATGCCCCTTCTTGATCCTTGAAAATTACCTCCCTACCTTCCCAAGTGTCAGGCTGTTGAGGCTGAAAGCCATTGCACTACTGAACTCCTGTCTATATTCGATTAATAACTAGATGCCTTATTTTAAAATATAACTTTTCTTTAAGTTACATCCTTTTCTTCAGTTTTCAGTTGGAAACTTGGCCTAAATGACAGCTGTGTAGGCCTCACCCCAGCTCGGCTCAGCAGGAGCTCTAATGTACTTCATTCTGGGGCTGGGAGCTGCTTTTAATCTATCAGCACGACTCCGCAGCTGCTGTAAGCTAGCTGAAAATTGTCTGCATACACAGGGTTTAAAATTTTGTAACCCTTTTGGTGCAACTTGCATTTAGGCAGGAACTCGGAAATGCAGCCACCAAGGTCTCTGGAGAGTTAAAGGAAAGCTCGAGACAACAGTCTGTGAGGCTTGGAGGGCACGCCAGAGACCTCTGAGCAGATTAGGAGTTTTCCTGAGTTCACAAGTTCAAATACCAATTTCCAGTAACTGTTTGAATGGATTTAGCCTTGCTGTACGTCTGACAATCAGACTACAAACCAGGCAAATAAATATTTCTGCTTTACGCTAGATGCCTTTAGCAATTAAAAACATTTCTGTGTATTTTTAATAGTGATTGGCCTGTAGTTCGCTCTGCCTCTCTTTTATAGCTTTTAAGAAACAGAACAAACCTTCTATCCTCTTCCAAGAAAGCATGCTACAGAGCAATTACTTCACATATGCAAGACAAACTTCAAATACTCATAAAGTAAAATGCAACTGTGCAGAAGTGTTAAATCTGCTACTGCCATCAACAGAAACTACACACAGTACAGTAACCCAGCATCATCTGTTCCAGCGGAACTCAGAGAGGACGGATATGAAACTATTGCCAAATATTTACACTTACAATTCTTACAAAATATCCTGAGTCCCTGAGGGATTAAGCATAATCTCACACATCAACAACCGCCACCAACAAAAACTTTAAATATGGCTGCAACACGCTTTCACAAAACTTTACTGCGGTCACTGTTAAAAAGTCTCTCGCTTCTTCTCTTTTTTACTAAAAAGGCAGCAAAGAACCTCCTCTCCTTGAAAAGCACGGCACCGCTGCTGATCTGCCAGTGCCGGCTGCGAGTCGCTGCCAGGCATGTTCCTCCACGCCTGCCCAGAAGCTCAGGCTCAGCACTAGCCCCTCTGCTGCGGGGAGGCTGCTTGCTGGCCCCGCAGCCGCAATCCCCTGCGCTTCGAGCAGGGCAGGCCCTGCTGTTAAGCACTGAAGGCTCACTTAACATTTTAATCAACTTGGGGCCAGAAGACAGGGCAGCAGCAAACAACCAGAAATTAAAACGCGCGACGTGGAGCTCTGCAGAAAGCGATCCCAGAGAGCTCCATCAGCCCCACTGGAGGGGAACAGTCTCTTTCCCTCCTGCCCACAAGCACGTTTCCTTTGAATATGCAAGGCCTGAAACTGCTCCTCCTTTTCTGATACACTGCAAGGGGCTCAGGGTGGAAGGGTTTAAGTATTCGTACAAAGCACAGGCAATTTCATAAGGCTGCCGTTCAGCATGGCCTTCTTGCCAGACCCTACCCAGTGGAGGTTTGTGGGGATGTGGTACCAACCTTCCCGCAGAGCAAACTGCATATACATGCAGAACAGTTTTCAAAGGCCTTAAGTAATTTAAGTTGCAAATAACTTTGTGGAGATTTTCACAAGCACATCTCCTAACTAAAGAGTATTCCCATGCTAATTTTCCACCTTCAAGCACTGGAGACATACAATAAAACCAAAATAGTAAAAATCAGAAGACCTATTCCACCATCATATAATTACTGCTTCTCCTAAGAAAAAGCCTGTTGCTAGGTATAATAGTTAAGACAGAGCCACTGCAGGCTGGAAAGTAGAAACCAGGAGTCTGGGGCATTACCTGCTGTGGGATGCCTGTAAGGAGCTCTCCTCCTGGAGAGGAGGTGCCACAGCCCTGGGCTGGCAGCTGCGTGGTCCTCATGGACGCTCCATGTATTTTGGCAGCATCATCCTCCATGGATTCTAGGGGCCCCATTCTTTGAACTGACTTTGCTTTTTTTTGTATTTGCTAACTTCTTTTCTTCCTCACCTCCTGTGTCAATTACCCTTCTCTGCTGAGGTCACTTGGGTTCGCCTTTGTGCCAAATCCTTTTGTTCCAGTTGGTGGTCTATTTGGCTTGGTTGAACCTTCATACTTGACTTTAATTTATTGTGTGATTTCATTGTGCAGTGATTTCAGACTGGCCAACTAGCCCATTATGATGAAGGTATTAAATTCTATACAGTTATGTGCATGTGTACACAAACACACACCTCTTTCCTGCAGTTTACTTCCTTCCACAGCCATCTGTAATGGAACAGGGTCCTGCACTGTGGAAGCTTTGCCTTAGCTCCTCTGTTTTAATGACTATAACCCACAAGGAGCAGTAAAAACAGCCAGCGCAATGCCCAGTCCCTCAGCTGCCAAACGTACGCTACATTACAGGAAAAGAAGCTAACATTACCTGAAACTCACCTCTGTTCCGCGTACTCAAAAAATTACCTTTTAAGTGCCCACTAGCTTTTGAAAAGGGCCAGAAAAAAACCCACCCTGAAATCAAAGGCCAATTCCAAAATCTCAGATTCCTAGAAGAATTGATACAACAGCAGCTGTATCTCTTTCATTTGAGTAATTATCATATAATTAAGTGCATGAATTACAAGAGAGCCAAGGCATTAAATTAAAATATTTAATGCTTGTAAATCTGAAAATGATTACTGTGCTGATGTGCAGCTACCGAACAGCGAAGCTAATGGCAACACAACAGTACCACCAGCCTCCCATTATTCTGCTGTAGCTTAGAGAAGGCATCAGAATTTTGGAAATCTTTTGCTGAGCAGGAAAATTACCTTTGATTCTTTAAACCTAGCAACTGATCCTTAGAAATTGCACACCTAAGTACTGAAAGCAAAAGAGAAAGGAGAAAGAAATCTCTGAGCTAAGATGTAATGTTTTACCTCACAGATGCACGGGGAGAATTAAAAATGGAAACATCTTGTGGAGAATCTTACAGAGCTGAACAGAAGAGCCATTCCTAGCATTTTTTTTACAGTGGGTCATCTTTCATTACCCAAATTTAGCTTCACCCAAGCTCAGTCAGCAGTTTGCAGAATGAGACTTTCAGCAATCCAAATAAACCAGATAACCAGGGATCTCTACTCAAGGCATTTTCATAACTAGACACCTGACAGAAGAAATCCTTGACACTACAAAGTCCAGCTCTTGAGATTTGGAGGCAAACTGTTTGCACTTCCCTGAAAAAAAAAGGGTGTTATGTTAAAATTCTTTTCTAAAGTGCAGAAAAGCCCATTCATGTTTCTCCAGCATGTCATTTCTTTTTGCATAAATAAGCCAGGAGTGGACATTGCCTTAACCCAAGAGATATCCATAGGCAGTACAGGAGCTGGGCTTGTGCCAAATCCCTGCAGGTCTCCAGGTGCCGAGACAATTTCAGGGACATTTCTAGACTGGAGATGTCCTCCTGCATCCTTACTGCAGGACCAGCCTCAGGGGATACGCCAAGCCAGGCCTTCGGGCACTCTGCCTCCTGCCGCGGGCTGATGCCATCCTCCACAGCAAGGACACAAATGTGGCCCTAGTGCATCATCAGGCTGGAGAGACTCAGGAAAACATTTCAACTCTTTGCTTTATTTACACTGGTATTTTAGAAGTTGAAAAACAACCAAGAAACCCAACAGATATTTGGCTGGTATTTCACTGAAGAATCCCTTTGTGTCACAGAAACACAATTGCCATGAAACTGCAACAAATGCAGCGCACACAGTACACTGGAATGGAGGATTAACGGCTTCAAGCAGTCTAAGGGGTCATGGCCAAGGGTGGGGGCAGAATACATGGTTAGTCCTCCTCCCTTTGAAAGGCACAACTGTCTCTTCAGAATGAATGGACAGGTCTGAGGGCACAGGACTTGTACACCAGAGAGGTGTGTGTGCTTGTTATTTTTTTATATATATCAAAAAATATATATACACACACACAAATCAGCAAAAAAAATATAAAGACATAAATGTTGCATCTATGGACACAATAAATAGGACAAGTTATCTCACTTAAAATGAATTGCCATTGCTATTGCATGAGCAGCATATGATGGCATCCCCTTCAGAAAAAAGCTTATAATCATTATCCCTAAAAAAAGCAATACAACAGACATTTGTTATCTACGCGACTGCTTCAAAGGTGTTCCAGCACTTCTGACCAGGCCTGTTCCTGAACCCCCCAAAAGTCACCAAGACCTAGGCACCTGGCAGCCCTAGTGAGCTATAGCCTTTAATTAACATGGAGAAAAGTGATTCTTAACTTAGGTACCAAATGAATGGCTTTTAATTACAGCATCTGGAAAAACGAAAAGGTACTTTTGAAGTGTTGCCTAAAGGACATTTAATATTATTTTTAAGAAGAAAATGGTGTAGAAATAGATCTAATGAGAACATTCAATTTCTTTTCTTGACAATACTCACTACCTTCAGGTCTCCTGCCGCAATGCCGTTGGTATCCTAGAGGGGTTTTTTTCCCCAAAAAATTCTTCGTATTTTTTTCTGGGCTTGTCTCTCACTTATGTCTCCTTTAACTTGGAATGACAGCAATAGAAATCAGTGAGACTGGGTGAGTACCTGCCTAGGTGTTATACTGCATAACACAGATGAGTCTGGCCCATGTGTGTGAAGATGGCTGTTTGCAAGGTTGCTGGAAGGTCACAATTTGGCCTTGACTCTGGGAAAAGAATGCATCTCCTCTCAATTGTCAAGTGATGCTCCCTGCTACAAAGGTTGAACAGTGGAAGACATTAATACCGTTATAAATACTTCAGGTATGTAGATAGGCTAATAACTTGTGTAGTAATCTCCAAAGCATCCGACTTTCATGTGCCAAATACTTTATCTTCACAAGGTGGTAATAAGAAATAGCCACAAGGGAAGAGTAACCTTTTCCTAGTGGTAAGGAAGCCAGGATTTCAGAGTTACTATGTAATTAATTCGCTTTTCAGGAATCAAAACACCCTAAAGCAAAAACAAGTTCAACAGACTTGTAATAACATACTATTGTAGTGTTAAGCCCTCTTATTCCTCAACAAAAATCTATCCTTTCCACTTCGTCTCGACTGTGAACTCATGCTGTAACCATCTCGTGACTTAACTATGGCATTTTCCTTTGCCTTGGCCTCCCTGCATCTTGGCTTTCCAGTCCCAGGTGGGGTCAGGGTGCTCACACTAAGACCATCTCACTGTCCTGTGGCTCTAACTCCAAGATCCTCCAATGCAGTACTCCTTTCCTGGATTTGTTTTGCCTCACACATTTCAAGTTCAGATTCTTCTAAACTTCATAGGTGCAAACAATTTCTTGCTAAAGCACACTTCGGCCGCAATTGCATATGTTGGTACTAGGTTCCAGCTTGACTTCCTTACGACTTGGATCGGATCCCACTGCTGTTAGTCTTCAGCAAAAATAATGCCAATGAAGTGGAGGAAATCAAACTTGTATGAAATCAGGGTAAGACACACCAGGATGGCTCACCTGCCCTGACAGATACTGCTGCACTTGCAGGTGACTGACAACTGCCCGCGCAAAGCTCTCCATCATCTTCTGCAAACTGAGCACAGCTCTGCACCTTCACATGCTGCACCCACTATCCCGGGTACTCTGGCTGCCCAAGTTAAGTGGGAGGCCTTATCAGAGGATGTTTATGGTGCTGCGTGAAAATATCAAATACAGAAATGCTCGATGTACTTCAAAATACATACTGTGATTACAGAACATTTTTTAATATGGATCACTCACAGCTAGAGCAGAAACTACCTAATTTTCAGCAGAAACTAACTAATTTTCAGCACAGAACTCCCAGGAAGGTGAGGTTATACCTGTCTGTTCTGGCAAGACTTTAAGGGACATTTCCTTTATTTAGTTGTATTTTCTAAAAAATCAAATGTTATTTGGATGTTAATAGATCAACACTGACAGTAGCTGTAATTATATATAAAACAGCTGATAAATTAAAAACTGATCTTACAAATAATTCAATTTAGATACATGCTTGATGTTACAGATAATATTTTAAAAGTTGGCCCTCTTCAGGGATGTATCAATTGTGAAAGAAGACAGATGTTACTGAAGACATTTTTGCGATCTTGGAAAGCAGGAGATGGCTGAAAAGTTGAAAACATTATGCAAGTGCAATGATTTTTGACACAAGGGGCAGGAGCTGTACTTGGGTTTCATTCCCCTTTTCATCAAAAGGCTAATTTCCCCCATTTTACATTCTGTTTATGTGGTCTGTTTTACAAAATTCCATGTACTGTTTTCTGATTCTGTATTCAGCGAGCATGTGCAGGCAGGGAGTCAACAAGGGACCACAACTGACATTGCAGTATGAGTAGAGGAGCAATTGTGGAAAGGTTACCACTGACACACACAGACAAGAGATTGAGTTTACCAGTTGTCCTGATGGACAGCCTTAATTTGGGCAATTATACCCTGCTCAATATGGATAAACACTGTAAATCACCCTAATTTTAAATCAGAAGAGGAGATTAGGGCACGACCGATAAACTATTTATCTATGCATATAGCACAATACATGTTTTGCTCTGTAGCAGTATACATAAAATACAAATGTAATCTATATTCTTGCAGAAGAGTTTAGGTCAGCTGTCACAGTGAAATTGGTTGTAGTTTTATTTCTGCATACTTAGTAAGCACTTAAAGCACTAAACCAAACCATACATCACTCCCAGGGACCAGAGCCTGCTAAAATACTTGAGCTCCTTCCGGGTTTGCTTGTTCATTTGTGTGTTTGTTTTGATGGAGGTATCTGTGGTCTGAACACAATCATGGCCTGATTCCACTTCCAACAACAGCAGAGATTTTGCCATTAATTTTAACAGGAGAGTTTGAAGGCGTATTTACACAGAAGTACACAGGATAGTAGCGTTGTTAATGCTGAAAGAACTAATCCAGTTAAACATCTGTGAAGGATCAGAATTAATCATGAGACAGAGCAACAGTGCGCACGTCCTCGTGCACTAAATATTATCACTACAGTCATGCCACAGCACCTTTGGTCCCACCACTCAATTTGGCAGATACACAGGGCTCTCGTGTAATCCAGGTGCTGCTGCCCACACGCAGGCTAATGAGGCTCTGCTCTATCTCCCTGGCGTCGGCCACAGCGCTGCTCGCTACAGCCATTCTCCCTCAGACACAAGTTTTCTTCTACTCAGCCATGCTTCCCTACACAAAATCAAAACAACTCTACATGTCCTGGAAGAGCTGTTCTCCCCCTGTCACCTACAGCTGTCCACGCTGCAGAAATCAAAGACCAAACCCCCAGCAGAGCAGGGGATCAGCCCCTCCTGGCTTTGCACCTTCCCCGGGGAAGCCATGCCTGCCGTGCCGTGGAGGCGGCCGTCCCGGCTCTCCCACATGCTGGGGAGCTCCCAGGGGCTCCTCTCCCCTCCTCTCCCATGCCTGCCTCCCGCGCCAGCGGTGCGCTGTGCAGCCGGCTGCTTCGCCAGCTTCTGCCCCCAACGCCCTCACAACAGCTGTGGGCTTAATTATCAAAATAACATTTTAATAGTCTCATAACTGAACTCCCTTCCAAACATGCCAGCAGAGAGGCTGCAAGGATTCTTTTAACATCTTCAGCTAAACTTACTAATAGGCTGCATTTAAGCGATTAGGCTGTCCTAATGCGCGCCATTTACTGCTGGAGCCATCCCTCCCACCTCAAATTGCCATTTGCCGTTTCTCATTTCCTAAGTGACTCTATTATCTGTGTGAGTATCGAGGTGGTCAGCGCTCCCACACACCAGACCTCCGAGGAAAGCAGAAGACCAGGAAATTATCATGAAGGTAGCATTCCTGCTTCTCATTATCTTCTTTTTTTCTTTTTAAAGGGACTAATACATTGGTATCCAATCAGCACTCCCAAAGAAGTGAATGTGCTAAGTGTACTTACGCAAATTATTTAAGATCACTAGGGGTTTACTTGCTTTTAACACTTAAAAGAAAAAAAAAGAAAAAAGATTTTTCTACGACAAGCATTAGTTTCCTTTTTTACTACTTTCACAACTGAACCACTTCTTGCTCTGTAAAATAATTCTAAAGGGACTCCAAACTAGTATTTAGCTGCCGAGTTAACTTTTCTGTACAAACTCCAGAGTAAAAGGTGAATGCACACTGAAACAGTGCTGTGATTTCTCCTCTATAAATAAGCCATTTATTCAGCAAACTTTCCTTCCCATTTCCTACTTTTTACCATTTCTTTTCATACCATTGTTACTGGAGTTGGGCAAATGTTTATTCTCAATAGAAATTTTAATGACAGCGATTAGGGAAGTGATGAGTTTATCCACGTCTTCTCCCTCCCCACAGATTTCTCTGAACTGCTGCCTTTTTTTAAAAAACTGCAAATATATGTACACTCATCTTTGTCCACCGTATCTCACAGAAAGGTTCCTTGAAAGTCTGAAGCAGGTATGGCAAGGCATTTATTTCTATGAACTTGAGGATCTGCTATGGAAAAGAAAAACTTCAGTTTGTGTCTCCATAGCTCTCCAAATAAAATCCTAGGGGCACTAAGCTCCTCCAGTTGATTTTGATGGGATCAGGATTTTATCCCCTCTCACGACAGTAAATATCTAGCTGTACTCTTGGGGAAAAGAAGATTTTTAAATAGATTTTTTAAAAGATTTTATTACTTTGGATAATAAGCTAGAAAAACACCCTGTATTGTCAGCTGAGGGGCTTGCAGCTTGCAGCTTCTGCTCAAGTCCATTCTGTAAGCGGGTCAGTCTCTTCTGCTCAAAGCATGTTACTGGCCAAGATGCGACACCTCATTGTAACCAATGTTGCTATTTTTACTCAATTTTACAGCTGAGTTAAGCAAGGCACTGGGTTGTTGCATGAATTATCTACGGTCACCCAGCCTATAGATCTGCAGGCTGCCCCCTCCCCGTTAGCTGAGCGAACCATTTGTTGGTTAGTCAAATTCATTTTGGTTGGTCTGGAAAAATCTGCTTGTACGTGTTTCGTCTGTTGTGCAGCGAGCCGAGGCCGGTGTCCACCCAGCAGATGGAGGAGCGGAAGCGCTGGCCTCCGCAGATGGAGCCTCTGTACCCTGCCCTTGCTTAACTCACCCGGGAGATGACCCACTAAGAGAGCCAAATATCTCTAATTTGTCTTTACCACTATTTGCTGTTAGTCTTCCTTATGCTTTAGTAAAGAGTGCAAGCAATCAAGGTGCAATAAAAAAATAAAAATAAAATACAAACAGCATTACTCTGGCCACACAACCAGTTCACAAACTTGGGTCCAAAGGAAGCGCTTCCTGCAAGCCTGTAGTGGTCTTGGAGGTGATGCCCTCGTGTCACAAAAGCACAGGCTACGTGCACCTAAAGTTGTGGATCCATAGATGTGTCTGCCAGTAACATGCTGCACAGTAATAAGTCTCAAACTATACCACAATCAAATTATTTATTCTAATATAGAAAAACTGAATATAGACCTTTTTCTTCGTTGCTATTCATTATCTCTTACAGCCTAACAGTATCTTTAGAAATCCCAGGATGATCAGCAAATCCACGGAGATTTAAACTATATTTTTGTATTAAAATAGTCAAGGATGTAGGTGACACGTTGTGGCCCCATGTAATTTAAATGTGATAGATTTAAAAGTAAAAAGCTCTTTGCAGTCTAGTGCAGAGAGTGGGCCAGATTCCCATCTCAATTACAGAGAGATAAACCCAGACTAACAATGCTGACTTCTGAATGTTGGGAGTTACTCCAGATTTACACTGGGTGTAACAGATTAAAATATAAGCTATTGTGTTCACGTCTCATTCTCTCTAAATGAAATATTCATCTACGCATTACAAACAGGCAGGAAAAGCTAGTGCATGGCTCTCCTACTTCAAGCTGCCCAAGTCTCCTAATTATAAACAGGGAGCAGAGCTTTAAAAAGGACATTCCTCTTCCTTTCTTCATCACAATATCATCTTCAAAACTAGAATATTAAGGAAATAGAAACCAGGGTTTTTAAGGTTTTTACAGTCTGTGCTCCAGGGGAAAACAGGCACTCAGCTACGACTGAAATTGCTTCACAACGTGCGCTTCTGGGCCTGTGTTATCCTCACTCCACAGATGAGCAGAAAATATAGTTTGTTTCTTTTTTTTTTCCCCCTGGTTTGGCATCTGTGGCTCACTTAATGCTCCTGGATCCTGCAATGTTCTCAGGGAGAGACAAAGAGCGCTGGCTGAATATTTTACTGGAGAAAAAACCCTGCTCCTGTCTTCTGTAAGCGTGCTTCGTGCATCCTTAGAATGACCCCTTATAGAGATCATGCAAAGAAAAATAAAATCACAGCCCTTTTGTTCACAAAAAAGCAGAATCTTTAGGGTCAATTGCTTCCCTTCAAAGAGCCAAGATTGGTGCTTCATTTCAAAACTCATCAAAACAAACCATCTATCATTAAAACATTAACGTATTTCTGAAAAAAAAAATACAGAAGACGTATCCTCCTGCGCACCCACTGGCAGGATGGATGCTCTGGGCCAGCCTGCGCGTGGCCCCTTTTCACCACCAGCCTCCTCCTCCTCAGCCTCCCACCAGCCTCATGCAAGTCATAAATGCATGGAGTTACAAAGCCATGGGCAGCTGTAATTCCTCATCCACGTTTATATTTAAGAAAGGCAAGACAATTGCTTAGAGTTCAAACCCTGAAATAAGGCTGAATGTTACACGCTCTTGGGACAGGGCGAGCAGCTGGGACTCTCTGTAGGTAATTTGGACTTTGTGGCCCAAACCTGGCCGACGTATACCAAGTTATTCAGCAGCCAGCTGACCAGCTCCAATTCCCTACTTTGCTGTGGGCAGACAGCAGTACGGACTTTTAGGCTGAAAACAGCAAGGCCATAGGGCTGGGCACATATTGTGATCTTCCCAAGCCCCCAAGCACTAAAACAATCTGAAACCCAAAAGCAGTCTTCTCACCAAGATTATACTTGAGCTTCCAGATTCGCATCTGTTCATTCACTAATCATCTTGTGATACGGTATGGTTGAACAGGCAGAACTCCTACGGACTTGAATGTTCTTTGTCCAAAGTAAAAATGTATTTAACTACATTATTTGTCAATCAATTTATGTTTATTATCAGCCCTTGTGGGCACTTGCATTTCTGGTTAAGTGATATGCTATCATGACCATGAAGCTCTTATTTTTAGCTCACCTGTAAGTGTACTGAGGAATTCAGTCAGGTAAAAAGTTCTGCAAAAACACTAGCTGGCCAGTGATACAACTAACACAAAGAAATGGAAAGCTGGTGATGAACCTCTGCAGTGGAGTTTGAAGCAATGGTCTAATTTTAGTGTAGTTTTCACCTCAGGGAGAGGTTCATAGTTGTGGTTTTTGACCTTGCTCAAGGATAATACATGCTAGACTGCAATGCTAAGATCAGTCTATTGCCACCCCAAAATTTAAAAACAGTAAGAGTTCACAGTGCACCTGTCACTCTCCAAAACTATGGGTTACCGATTTTAGCATCACTGCACCAAAAAGCATGCCCACCTACAGCCCTGTGCTGAGCAGCATCCCCACATGGCCCCCCAGCACTGACCACCATGGCCTCCTGCTCTGCCACCAGCTCCTACATACCCACTCCTGCTGCCTAAGCAAGGTTATAAACGGACACGCTACTAAACACACTTTTTGTTGTCATTGGACAAAATCTGTTTTCTTCAAAGCTTAATTTGTGAGTGCATTTGGTTTCTGACAGAAGAGACACGACAGTCAAATTTTATCCTTGAGCCAACAATAATCTTTGTCCTCTGCAGAGCGTTAGAAGGAAGAGAAGTTTTTAACTTTCATAAAGCATAATAAAATATTGTTTAGGTTGATGTGATGCAGCAGAAAGTATATGCTGGTCTCCTGTTGTTGAGAGGAGGGAATACACTGCCTGTGACTGGAATATGGTACATTATTTGAACTACAGCAAGGCACTAGGAAGTCCTTGCTGATTCTGACTCAGGCAATGAAGAAATGTCCTGAGAGTTCAGGGGCAGAGAAGATTTATACCATATCCGTGATATTTATATTAATAAATGATTCATGTTATTGCAAGGACCACTGTTCAAAATGCTTTGCCTTTAGAACTATGGACAAACAAAAAAAACGGTTTCCCAAGACCCACTGATGTGGGTTTACACGGTACTCTAATGTAATCACAAGAACATTAAACAGTACGAAAGTCTTCTCTCTTTTCCATGGCTGATTAAGCAGTTGGGAACAGAGAATTTACTGTGAAAAAAGCAAACAATTATATGCTATCTGAGGTAAACATTACCTTAGTAATGGAAGCTGAGCTTTAGAACCTTATTGTCAGTAGGGATTAGCATTATAATACTTAAAATGACATTTATAACACTTACTGAAATTACAAGAATGAAGTCTGTGGAGACACAGAAATGAAATCAGCTCAATGTGTTTTTATAAGAATACTGAAATCTAAGTCCCTTAGAGGAAAGATATAGACATTAACAGTTTTTGCAGGCTTCCATTAGCTGTTCAAATTTGAATACTGTTTCTTAGGTGAGCTCTAATCTTCTTTGAATCCTCCCAACACATTTTATCTGTAAAAAATTGTAGTTAAAAATTTAGTTTGATGGAATGATATTTAAGTGCTTTTCCTCATCTACTCCCTGAAAGAGCCCCTGAGAGTCTTACTGTAATTTGTTCAAACGAAATAATATTTTCGTTTCCTTGGTTCTCTTTGTTGTCTTGTGTGATGAAAAGTAACATTTCTTTTCTTTCTATCCTATTAAATGTGGCTTTCTGAATGCCAGCCGCTCAATCGAAATAGAATCTGGCATGCTTGCACCCAGCTTAAAAAATGTGAACTGCCACATAGAGTTTTTGATCTAAATGTGACATGTCACCAGGAGAAGGCTTGGAGTAATATTTCCAGAGCCATAATCAAGTGTTATAAACAATTGGGTTTCATTCATTGACACAGTTTGTCATCACCTTTTCATTTTAAATGCCTGGTTATTGAAATTCACTGAATGTGAGAGACGCCACAAGCAAGCCAGAGGTTTTGCTTCTCAGTCCACAGCTCCTGCAAAAAGGCTTAAACCAGGAGCCCTATATGAAGACTCTCATCGGCTTCCAGCACAGCATCTCAAACACCAGCTCACTGGAAATTGAAGGCAGACACCACCTCGCATGTCCAGAGTCTTAGTTCTTGCAAACAAACACGAACCAAAGAAAATAAATTTGCCTGAAAATATCTTCTGCCTCATTCACCTGT